>NC_132838.1:49572285-49875315 GCF_048164855.1 Canis lupus baileyi
GTGGAATCCATTTTATGAATCCATTTTATACCTTACTGGTTTCTCTATAATTTTCCTGAAAGGTTTTTTGGTTGAAGTGTTCTATGGTTAATTTTATTGATGACTTTTATGTCTTTCCTAGGGAAATATGGTAAAAGATTGTAACTGTCTTAAATGTGGTCTCCAAAGATGATAGCCCTACAATTTTATTAAGAATATTACGTGTGTGAAGGTCTTATTGCCTGGAAAGAGAGTTTCATGGGTCCAAGACCCCAGCTTCTGGAAGAACTGACTCACTTAAGCCATACCAAATTTGTGGTGGTTCTTTTATTGAAGAATATATGCCCCCAATGCATTTCTATAAAGACACCAGCCCATGGTAAAAATGATGTCCTCAAGGCAGAACCACTGTAAGTTTTACAAAGTATTGTGGCAAACCTCAAATTGTTGCAAATAGTCATATATTTATCTGTGCTCATGCATGTTACTTTTCCCAAAATTTAGCTTGAAAAATGACCCAATTTATTTTCCTAAATCCTTAGGTAAAAATGAATGAATTATTGTAATTTCCCAGTCCTATAAACATGCATATTTTATATGTTTATATACCCAGAATATGCTTTTCAAGTTCAGGCATAGAATTCCTTAGCTTTGTTACTTGGCTTATTCCATTTATTTTAGTCCACACTGCTGTCAGGGTTATATCAACAGGCCTTCAGTTTGTTCTACCAAGGTGCATAGATTATAGTTCAACCTACAGAGAGACCTGTTCACACTCCTGTTGGCTGTGATAAGTAAACCTTCCACGCCCCACTGAGATCCCTACCTGCTAGCATTTGGGTTCCTTGACCTTCTCAACATATCTTTTGATCCCATAATCTCAGGATCTTGAATATTGCCTCCTATTTCAGCTATAGCAATAAGCATCTTAATCCCAAATTTCGTAAATGCCTCTAACCTTGACTATTAGGTGAGCTCTACACCGTTCTTTTCTTTACAGCTTTATTAAGATATAATTAATGTATAAGATTATGTAAGTTGAACATGATGATTTGATACATGTATATGTTACAAAATAATTACCACGATAAATTAATACATTATCACTTCACATAATTACCTTTTTTGTGTGATGATGGCGATGAGAACATTCAAGACTCACACTCTTAGCAACTTGCAAGTATACAGTAATGTTGTTAAGTATAATCACCATGATCCCCAGGACTTAACCAACTTATAACTGGAGGTTTGTACCAGTTTGTACCCTTTGACCACCATCCATTTCCCTCACTACAACCCACCCCCCCCCCCACCCGCAGTACCTGACAACCACCATTCTACTGTTCCTATGAGTTTGGCTCTTTACTACTCCACATGTAAGTGATATCATACGTTACTTTTCTTTCTCTGTCTGACTTACTTTGCTTAGCACAATGCCTTCAAGGGTTATTCATGTTACTGCAAATGGCAGGATTTCCTTCTTTCTCATGGCCAAATAATACTTATTTATATTCTTATATTGTATTTATCTTCCCACTTTCATTCTTCTGCTGTGAATATCCAATTTTCCTAAACCATTTATTTAAGAGACTACCCTTTCCCCACCAAGTATTCTTGGCTTCCTTGTCAAATATTAGTTGACAGTATATGCCTGGATTTATTTCTGATTCCATGGGTCTATGAGTCTGTTTTTATGCCAGCACCATTATATTTTTATTACCATACTATACCATTTGTAAAATAGTTTGAAATCATGAAATGTAACGCTTCTAGGTTTGTTTTTCCTCAGGCTTGTTTTGGCTGTTCAGGGTCTTCTGTGGTTCTATGTGAATTTTAGGATTTTAAAAAATTCTGTGAAAAGTTCCACCATAATTTTAGAAGGGATTGCTTTGAATCTACAAATGGATTTGGAAATATGGATCTTTTAACATTAACTTCTCTGATCCATGAGCTTGGGTTATCTTTCCATTTATTTGTATCTTTTTGCATTTTTTTCATCAATGTCTTAGAATTTTCAGTATACAGATCTTTCACTTGTTGGTTAAATATATGCCTAAGAGTTACTGTTTTTGATGCCATTGTAAATGTGATTGTTTTCTTTCTTTTTCAGACAGTTCATTGTTCTTGTGTAGAAATGATTTTTATATGTTGATTTTGAATCCTGAAACTTTACTAAATTTGTTTTTTAGTTCCAACAGTTTTTTGGTGGAATCTTCAGGATTTTCTCTCTATAAGATTATATCATCTATAAGTAAAGGCAATTACTTCCTCCTTTCCAATTTGGATGTCTTTCCTTCTTTCTATGTCTAATTACTCTAGATAAGACTTCAAAAATTATGTTGAATAGAGATGATGAAAATGGGCACCCTAGTGATCTTAGAGGAAGAATTTACAGTTTTTCACCATTGAATGTGATGTTAACTGTGGGCTTGTCATATATGGCCTTGATTATGTGAGATATATTATTTCTATATCCACTCTGTTGAGATTTTTTTTTTTAAGATTTTATTTATTTATTCATTAGAGACACAGAAAGAGGCAGAGACATAGGCAGAGGGAGAAGCAGGCTCACTGCGGGGAGCCTGATTTGGGACTCAATCCCAGAATCCTGGGATCACAACCTGAGCTGAAGGAAAACACTCAACCACTGAGCCATTCAGACAACCCCTGTTGAGGGTTTTTATCATGAAAAGATGTTGAATCATCCAATGCTTTTTCTGCATCTGTTGAGATCATCATGTGATTTTTAAAAAAGATTCTATTTATTTATTTGTTTATTTATTTATTTATTTGAGAGCAATGGCATGAGAAGGGGGGGAGGGAGAGAGAGAAGCATACTCCCCACTGAGCAGGGAGCCTGATATGGTGCTCTGTCCCAGGACCCCAGGATCATGATCTGAGCTGAAGGCAGACATTTAACTGATTAACTGATTTAACTCCCCGATCATGATTTTTATCTTTCTTTCTACTAATGTAGAATATCTCATTTATTGATTTGCATATGTGAACCATCCTTGCTTCCCATGGATAAATCTCACTTGATCATAGTATGTTATTTTTTTAATGTACAGTTACATTCAGTTTGCTAGTATTTTGTTGAGGGTTTTTGCATCTATCCATATTCATCAGGGATATTGGCCTGCAGTTTTCTTTTCTTGCAGTATCATTATCTGGTTTTAATATAAGGGTAATGCTAACTTTATAAAATGAGTTTGAAAGTGGTCCCTTCTCTTCAGTTTTTTGGAAGAGTTTGAGAAGCACCAGTATTTATTCTTCCTTAAATGTTTGGGGGAATTCACCTATGAAGCCATCTGATCCTGGAGCTCTTTTTGCTGGAAGTTTTTTTTTTTTTTTTTTTTTTTTAAGATTTTATTCATTTATTCATGAGACAGAGAGAGAGAGAGAGAGAGGCAGAGACATAGGCAGAGGGAGAAGCAGGCTCCATGCAGGAAGTCTGATGTGGGACCTGATCCCAAAACTCTGGGATCATGCCCTGAGCCAAAGGTTCAACTGCTGAGCCATCCAGGGTCCCTGCTGGAAGTTGGTTTGTTTTTTTTTTTTTTTTTAAAGATTTTACTTATTTATTCATGATAGACATAGAGAGAGAGAGACAGAGACAGAGACACAGGCAGAGGGAGAAGCAGGCCCCATGCCAGGAGCTTGATGCAGGACTCAATCTCGGGACCCCAGGATCATGCCCTGGGCCAAAGGCAGGCGCCAAACCACTGAGCCACCCAGGGATCCCCTGGAAGTTTTTGATTACTAATTCAATCTCCTATTTGTTATTAGTCTGCTCAGATTTTCTCATTCTTAATGATTCATTCTTGATAGGTTGTATGCTTCTACAAATGTGTCCATTTCTTTAGGATTTCCAATTTGTTGTTGTGTAATTGGCCCATATTGGTTCCTTATGGTCCTTTGTATTTCTGTGGTATCAATTGTAATGTCTCCTCTTTACACATATAATTTTACTTAATTGAGTCCTTTCTTTTTTTCTTGAAAGGTAAAAGTCCTTTCTTTTACCTGAAAGTTAGTCAATTTGGTTTCTCTTTTCAAAAAACTCCTTGTTTTAGGCCAGGATTCTGGCCAAAATAGAGAGTTAAAAGCGTTTCAATTTAGTAGTGGCCTGGGACATTCACTTATTCAATCCACCAACATATGTTGAGCATTTGTTATATGTCAAACGCTCGGTAGTAAACTATGTACAGATGAAAAGGCAGGTGTTTCCCTCAAGGATCTCATAGTCTGGCAATCAGAAAAGAACACACAGTGGGTCATTTATCAGAGTAGCATTTGCTTTACAGTGATGCATGGGAGAGAATGTTCTGTTACTTCAGATTCTGATCAAAGTGAGCCAGATTTCCTTATTTCCCTGGTCCTCCGACTGATGAACAGCCCCATCCTGTAGAAACTGATGCTTATACTAGGCATTTGCCTTTGACTCTCTGACTGTCCAGCAGGATTCTATGGGCAGCTTGAACATCATCCCTGGCCCTCAGCTTACAGTGGCATTTATAAGCAACAATTTGGAAGATAGGAGGAGCTGAGTCACAGAGTATTGGTGGCTTCCCCAAAGATAGTAGCTCCCTCCCTCAGGAATCCAGTGAGCACTTATACCTTCCCCCCTGTCACAAGGTGCTCCAGGGAGCATTTCTGTCAGGCTCAGGGGGATAACGTCTCCTTGCTATAGCTGGCTCAATTGTGCTTCATCTTTCTGTGTTCATTTCTTTTAAGTTTATTCATATTTTTGCAAATAATCACAACATTAAACTTCCCTTCATTATCACCATTTAATATGCCATCTTGTCTGCTCAGATTCCTGAAGTCTACTTTGCCTTTGAACTTGGTGCTGAAAGACATGGGCTGTCAGGGTCATTTCCAGGGAATATAATAGGTTGATATTCAAATATCAAAGTTTGCAAATGACCTACTTTCTAATGTAATTTGGAATGGATTAAAATATATTCCTAGGTAGCATCACTCTCCCTGACATTATTCTACACTTTCTCATGCAAGAACAAAGGTGAAATGACAGCAGGAACTTTGTTATAAGTGGGATATCATGGAAGCACTGTCTTGTGTCCTCTCAAAGGTCTCCCCCGAATGGATTCCCCAGTCTGGATCCCCTTTCTGACAGATACCCTGTGCCTTCATTCTTGGATCAATGAGCTCCTTACTCAGTTCATTTCTTGGAATGAATGACTAAATGTCTGAACACTAGTGTTGGGGCACAGTCTCTGTCCCACTCAGAGCCCCCAAGAATACCTTCCTCACCCCTGTCCTCATTACATTAGCATTGTTACTTCACCGACACATCTGACTTCCTTTTTTGCCTTTTCAGAAGACAGTGAGGGACACCAAGGACATTTACAGAAGCTCTGTAACTGAACACACTCTGGGGAATTCTTTGCAACTATTACTGGGTTGGGGTGGGTTTCCATCACAGGCTTTGCCTGGACACATCAGATTCACATTGAAGGAATTCAATAAAAGAAGCCACGTGGTGCTGTGCAGTTGGGTTTGGAACCACCAGGAAATGTTTCTATTGATTGGCAGGTAAAGAATGATGAATTATGAACTCAAATAAAAAGAAACACATAAGCAGAAGAGGAAGGAGTAGGAAAGCAGACAACTCAGCCATATAGGCAGATAAATGGTCCTGAGAAGCCCGTCTGTAGCCACCCGGGGAACGTTCCTCTGTGAATTCCACTCTTACCACAGATCACAGTAAAGTCAGAGACGGTCACAGTCTAGAGACGGAGACATAGCTTTTTATTCCATGTAAGTCATAAAAACAGAAAGCTAAGAGATCAACTTACAAACAGCTTTAGGGGAAAGGGGGTGGGTAAGCGTGGTCAGTTTGATTGGAAGGTTCAGGAGCCAATTCTTCCTTCATAGTCCATTTCCTTTTTGTGGGAATTCTGTTTCTATAAAAGACTGCTGTCCAGATTTATGTAACAGAAAATGGAGTTTATTTTAAAAGCTTATAATTGACCGTCAGATCCATAATCACTTATTAACAAGAGATTTGTGAAGATACATAGCAACTAAATAATCCCCTGAAGTTTTTAAAGCATGACTTATATTTTTAGGGGTGCCTGGGTGGCTCAGTTAGTTAAGTGTTGGACTCTTGATTTCGGCTCAGGTTATGACCTTAGGTTCATGAGATCAAGCTGGGGGTGGGACTCAGTGCTCAGTAGGGAGTCTGATTGAGATTCTCTTTCTTCCTCTCCCTCTCTCCCTCTCCCTGCTTGTGCTCAGTCTCTCTCTAAATAAATATATAAAATCTTAAAAAAAAAAAAAGCCTCCTTCAGCATATGATGACCATGTCTGGTACCCAACTTACACTGGACCACCCAGGATAAAGGGATCCATAAAAGACATATGAAGGTAATGGGAAACACACCAAACCCTTAAACACCTAATACAGAAGAGACTATTTTATGCATTCTGGAAGATTACATCATAAAGGAGTGTTTTTCAGTAGAACTCTTTCCATAAATAAAATCTTACACACGCCACATACAAAACTGATGAAGCTTCTCCTGTTGATGCTCAGATGGGTCCCCAGTCTGGCGCTGCCACACACCATTCCACTGAGGTCCTTCCTTAGAACTGTGACACTCTAAAGAAAACAGTTCGGAAACTTCTAGAAGCATCTGCTCAGCTGTTTTCCATATACATTGAAGACGGTCCCAGAGTAAATGGACTTGAAATGTGGGAGTCAGAATGTCAGATAAAATAAAGGAATTCTGAAACATTGCACAGAAGCCTCCAAACAGAATTCCAGTGGCTTCTAACTGTGGATTAAAGGAAATACAAAAGCTCCTCCTGTAAGGCCACCCAGAGCTGAGCATTCTGCCTAACCCAGACCTCTGAGGTCAAGATCTGGCCTCAATCCCTCTCTCCAACCTAACCTCCCGTGGCTGGCCCGCCTCCTCCATGTAGCATGCTACAATCTAGCACTGTTCAGTCTCCACCTACCTGCAGCATCTGCAATGGAGTGAGTGTGAATCGAGATGTGCTGTGAGGGTCAAGGTGGGTTTTGAAGCCATAATGTGATTAAAGAATATAAATATCATATTAATAATTTTTATATTAATTGCATCCCATTATTGACATGTTGAGTTAAATAAAATACATTATTAAAATTAATTTTACCTGTTTCTCCTTTTTAAAAATGTGGCTGCTAGAAAATGTACATTACCTGTGTTGCCTGCACCTGTGACTGGCATTATATTTCTATCAGCATGGCTCTAGCTGTGGTCACCGAGTCAAATGATCACAGAGGCTGGCTGGTAGCATGTGTGGTCCCTCTGGGATGTTTACAGGCGGTCATTGGGGGGACCGTGGAGTATGTGCCTTCAGCTAGGCAGGAACATGGGCTCAATTGTCCCTAGCTCTCCTAAGTTTATTTTTTTTAATTGAAGTATAGTTGAAATATCACCTAAGTTTTTTAAGAATTATTGGAAATAGAATTGCAAATGTGTGTGTGGAGTGAGTAAACGTGAAGGTGCATGAATTTTCTGAATTTTTAAATGTTGGCAACTATCTCATAATTTTAGAAGCTAATGTAGCACAATTGTTAGGTCAAACCAAACATGTCAGGAGGAGACCTGGCCTGTGGACAGCCAGTGGCTCCCTTCCCTCTCCCCTGCTCTCCTGGAGGCTCTCCCTCCGCTACTCCAGCTGAGGACCTCCCAGACAGGCTGCCTCAGACATCCCCACTCTCAACACCTCACCAGAGACACCTGCAGATGCTCCATAGATGACTGAAATGACCGTCTCAAATTGGTCTGGAATTTTCTTGTTTGGAGGTTCTTAAATGACAACAGTTTCCTTTCTTCCAAGATCTGTGTTGTTATCCTGCCCTGAAGGGAGAATGAATATCCAACTACTTTACCTCAAAAGACCCCCTCATTCGAACAAACAAAACATCTGTTTCTTGCTGCCAAAAGGAGTTACTGAAGGTTTTTCTTCTGTGCTGGTGCTAAAAGCTGAAGGAGGAGGGGAAGGAAGAGGAGGAGGAGGAGGAGGAGGAAGGGGAGGAGAAGACAAAGAAGAAGGAGAAAGAGGGGAAGGAGAAGAAGGAGGAGGAGGAGATGAGGAGACAAGGAGGAGGAAAAGAAGAAGGAAAAGGGGAAGGAGAAGAAGAGGGGAAGGGGAGGGAGGAAGGGGGAAAAGGATAGGGGAAGGGGGGAGGAGGAAGGGGAAGGCGGAGGAGGGAAAGAAGCTGAAACTGAAATACTGGAATGTGATTTTTAAACGAGGCTTGAATTCTAACCAGGAGCCACAGAACCAGGAGGGCTTTGGATCTTCTCCCTTCCCTGCTCCTGGTCGCCCAGGAGCCATGTAGCCTACACCATGGGGGAGGTGACTTTGTGTCTCACTCTAAGCTGCCAGTCTGGGACCAGACTGTTGCCTTGCTGGCCCTGAGTCCAGGCCCCTCGGGATACCATGCAGAGCCAAGTATGCTGTTCGCCCTGCATCCTGAGTCATCAGCTACGAGTGAGAACAGGAGGGGTTAGGAAACCATACACTGGCCAACACCCTATTTTTTAACCTGTCCAACATTTTAGAAATACTAGAAGTTTAAATTCTTCACACGGTTTTTTAATCTGGTGATTTAAAATGAACGGACTTGAGCTTTAACCCTGGGAGTAAACATCCTTCTCTGTGCGCTCCATCACCGTGGCTTTGCAGACTGTCCTGACTCCATGCCAGGAGCTGCTCATACAGAAATAAGGTGCCTGCCACCTGGCTGGCAGGTGAGCTGCTGGCTCCCCGCGTTTCGGTCCTGGGTTAACCTAAACAATTACTAACTATACTTGGAAACTTTTCCCTTTTCAAATATCAATAATAAGCATTAATGACAAGCCCAAAGCACTTTATGTCACCATGTTGGAAGCCAGCTAAAGTGCCCGCTGTGAAAACAAGGAGGAAAATAAGAAAATCTGCCCCAAAGAGAAGGAATTAAAAATCAACGCTTCTTTAGGAGAAAAATGACATCCAGGAGCTCAAAACCATGACTTCTAAAAAATTATTATATTTGGGAAGATTTGATTCTCCAGACATTGTTACATCAACCCTGGGCTCTGCATTTGCTCAGCTTCTCCTAAAACCCTGAGTGGACCCTAGCGACATGGTTGTTAGATCACATGTTTCTGGTAAAATGAGCATGTGTGGGATACTTTGGCTGTTCATGGTCGAGACCATCATCTCTCTGCACTTCTACTTGTCCTTTTCACATTTCCTCAATGTCAAGTCACACTGGAGGGTGATAAAAGAGAGACTCCTAACTCTGGGAAACGAATACGGGATAGTGGAAGGGGAGGTTGGTGGGGGGATGGGGTGACTGACTGGGTGACAGACACTGAGGGGGGCCCTTAATGGGATGAGCACTGGATGTTACACTATATGTTGGACAATCAAACTCCAAAAAAATATATACAAAAAAAAAAAAAAGAAGTAGCACTGGATAGTCCAGGGCATTTTTGAGATTCGTCCAAAGAGCTGCTGAGTTGGAGATATGCATATATAAGATCCTCATAGTCTTTCCCATGTATGGCTAATGCAGTGTGAATGTCATCCAGTGCCTGACCTGGGATGCAGGTGGGCAGTGAAAGAGAAACAAAGCTCAACATGTACAGAATCAGAAGTTATCCCACAGTACATTTTGCAACATCGGGCTTGGAAATTGTGAGCCAAGGAGTTAGTTCTCACCAATGCCTATTCAAGATTAAAGTTTTCCCCTACTGGGAATATACTCCATAATGCAGTGTATGGAATTAGAAATGTGTTGTGGAGCTTTTTTCTTCTTTGATGGGAATCATGCAAAATAGAATTTATCAGAACTCCTGTATTTGAAAGGCACAAACTATAGTAGTACTCCAGAAAGTCGAGTGTGTCCATAGCAGCACCTATTGGAAGGAAAATTGATAGAGATTTTCTCACATTTGGTAATGAATCTAAAACTTTACACAGCACCATCAAAAAAGAGTTGAAAAGCTAAAGGAAATTTTTCTAACCTATCAGTGGTAAAACAATCATGCTCAAGACAAGACTGAAGTAGCTCTTGGTTTTCTCTAAAGAAAATATCATAAAAATTGTAGCTAAAAGATGATTGGACTATCCAGCCAAAAATGTAGGTCAAAGAGTATTACAGTAAGGCAACTAATTAATAAAAACAGTGTGATAGTTTCTAGATCTGATGTTTTATATTTGACAGCGTTTTAAAATTGATAATATATTGTGACTTCTTTCTTTTTCTCATTCCAAATTAATAATTTCACTTTTATGCACCTAATTTTGTGTTAAAATTTCATAGTCTTTTTCTTAAAGAGGACCACTCCCAAACTGTACAATCTCCAAGCTCCACAAAACCAGATCCACCCCTGCCCTTGGGTGAAAGAAGAGAATGACATTCAAAAGAAATGTGAAACACATATTTTCCTACTGGCAAGGGAGAAAAAAATGTAAAAAAAAAAAAAAATCTTACAACAATATAACTAGAAGAAGGAAAATTTGAAAATGGCTAAAATTTGGCAAAGAAAAATGAATTCTCTTGCCTATAGGTTTGCACCCTCACTGCTCAGAAGTTTCCCTTCTAGCACCGATAGCATCCCCGGGGCACAGCCTGAATGACAGGCACTAAACAGGCTTCCAGTAAATGTCAGCTACATATCTGAATTCAACACCTGCCTGCCCCCTCTGCAAGAGCTGCAAGCCAGAGTATGAAATCCAACCTCTGCCTTGGCGATCCCCAGAGAAGGCTCACTCCCCACAGGCCGATGCTATTCCCCCAGGAATGGGAGCCTGAAATGGGGAGCAACAGACCCAGGGTCTGAGGGCCTTATGATTTGTGTTTCATTTTCCCACCAAGGGGATGAAATTGTCCTGAGCCACTGCCATTCCTTTCCCTTGTTGGTTGTATAGGGACTGTCCAGGTTAAACGTATCCCTTCCAGCCCTGGTCCTATCAGTAACATACCTGATCTACCCATAAACCATGACCTGGCTGGTGTATTAATGCAAGCAGAGACTAAAACTGCTTCTTGGACCAGGCCACCTTATTCACTACAGTCCTGACTTGAACTTGGTCTGTTTTGCCAACTCTAGACTGTGGCTGTGACACCAACTTCTGGCTTCCTTTCTGTCTTGTCAACTGTCTCATTTCCATTCTTGGCTTGGGAACCCTGGTTTTGCTGCTCTGAGTTTGCCCTCACATCCCCTCTCCCCCCAGAGACAAGATCACAAGGCCCTAACGAGGCCCTGTCCCTCACAGAATCTCCTGGGGCTCTGATTTCTCTTCTCTGTGTGACTTTGTCCTCACTTATGCTGGGGTCCCGGGTGACAATCTCCCAGTCGTAACCTTTCTGCTCAGTCCCTTCTTATTATTCCTACTCTGTCTGCTTGATTCTTAAAAAAATAAAAAAATAAAAAAAAATTATCTATTTGAAAGAGAGGAGTGGGCAGAGAAAGAAGGAGAGAAAGAATCCCAAGCAGACTCCCCACTGAGCACAGAGCCCGATACGGGGCCTGATCTTATGACCCCAAGATCATGACCTGAGTCAAAACCAAGAATTGGGTGCTTGACCAGCTGAACCACATGAACACCTCTCTGCCTGCTTGATTCTGAATGTAGATTTTTGGCTCCAGATCTATAGCCCCAACCCTCCTCCATGCTAGGCCAGCTCCCAGAGCCCAGGCCAAGGCCAGATCCCTGGAGACCCACTGCCAAGGAAAGAAGTTTGGGCTCACACAGTTCAGTTTTTCTTTCCCCTTTGGCCCTTTCCTCTTTCCCCTTTCTTCCTATTGCCCCAGATGAACACATCCAGTCTCTGCAGAATTTCCCTGGGCTCATCTTCCAAGGGTGGTATGAAGATAGGGTTTGCTGACTAAGTTTATCAGAAGAGAAGAGTTGAGAGTTGCCTGACCCAATACTCAGGCTAAGGCTGTGGCATCTTCAGCATCTTGCAGAACCCAGCATTTGTAACCCCTGGATCCACCCAGCTAGCCTGGTCTAGAAACCAACCAGCTTTCCAGGGCCAAAAATGCCATGTAAAAAAAACTTGGAAGAGATTATTTATTCTGCAGGCCTCACTGTCTGATTTAATCTTTGTTCCAGAACATCTGTGTGAAGGTCAAGCATGAGAAAGTGATCTTGCACGTGGATCCTTCCATCCTCACTTCTAGGTGGTGATATGGGTTTTTTTTGTCTTTTAAAAGGAGGAGATACAAATGGCTAGTGCATTAAAGAAAACCTTCTAAACAGTTAATGTTTACAACCAACTTAACCCAAGCACTTTGATATAAAACAAATCGTACAGAAAAAAATATTTTTGACAACAAAATAAGGGTGATTTCCTAGACACAGCATTTTGTTCATTATAGAAATGTTCTCCAATGTTTCATCAAACCTTAAAGGTGTCTCAGCAGAGCTTGCAACATCACAAAAGCAACTTAAAAGATAGTGCCCATCAGGCACCATAACTCAGAAATTAAGTTCAAAAGCCAGTAGAAGCATTTCAACTTCAAGAGGTAAAACATCCAAATTCTCCACTTCTACTGGATTCCAATCAAGTAAAAAAACACATTGAGAAATTAGCCCCTGGTCTTAATCAGACTGAGGAAAGCTGAAAAGTATGGTGCAGTAGAAGGTAGAGCTTGATGGATGGCAAAGCTCCCCTGGGCTTTCTCCAGATTCTTGTGGTGAGCCCTGCCTGGAATTGCCACCATTCATGGATGGACCCCAAAGATCCCATCTGGCAAAAGGACCACAGACCAAGGTAACATTGCCAACGTGGGTTGGCCTGTACTCCAGCCCATATTCTATCCTGAATTCCTTTTGAACCAGCAATGGCAACAAGCAGGCTGTGTGGTGCATGTCTGTCCTCCAAAGGCTTCAAATTTAAGTCATATGATACTGATCATGATATGCAATGATTTGAATATTGTCCTTTGCTCCTGTTACTAACTCATTTTAAATTGATTATACTTTAATTACTCCAAGTCCTTCTTGAACAGATGCAAACCATGTCTAACACCCTCCCGGACATGTGAGGGCTCTGAGGTCCTGGTGCTGCTATTTGATATACGATGTCCTCAAATCCCCATGTGGGGGATGGGAAGCAGCACTAGATCTCTAAGTGCAGTGAGAGGAGCCAATGAGAGTCAACTCTTTCTGGAGAAACTAAAGTCAAAGGCAGGAAGATGGTTCAACTGAGTCACTGATCCAACAAGGAAGGCAGGAAATCAGCTTCCAGGTAGGAGGCAATGGGAAAATAAGCAAGGAAGAGTGTTTCTAAGCAAGGGGTAAGAGACATAGTTTTGAGAAATAAGTAATTCACAACTACCTCCCAAATAACCAGTCTTTTCTAGCCTCATCAACCTGTGACTATGAAATAAATTATATTCCCTTCTAATATCATATTTTTATAGGAGTTCCCTAGTGCCTAATTGGCAGTAAAAACACTCCTGATTACATCACCCCAGTTATTTTTAGTGTGTTTTTAAGTACTACTTGCATTGGTTATCTGCTGCCATTGGCTCCTCTCACTACACATAGGGATGGAGTGCTGCTTCCCATCCCCCACAACCACTCTGTGCTCGGGGCTGGGTTTGGGGACATCATATCCCAAATAGCACCTCAGAGCCCTCACATGTCCAGGAGGGTGTTAGACATGGTTTGCATCTGTTCAAGAAGGACTTGGAGTAATTAAAGTATAATCAATTTAAAATGAGTTAGTAACAGGAGCAAAGGACGATATTCAAATCATTGCATATCATGATCAGTATCATATGACTTAAATTTGAAGCCTTTGGAGGACAGACATGCACCACACAGCCTGCTTGTTGCCATTGCTGATTCAAAAGGAATTCAGGATGGAATATGGGCTGGAGTACAGGCCAACCCACGTTGGCAATGTCACCTTGGCCTGTGGTCCTTTTACCAGGTGGGATCTTTGGGGTCCATCCATGAATGGTGGCAATTCCAGGCAAGGCTATCTGTTGCTACATAACAAATAATCACAAAATAATAATAATAACTTTAAACAACACACATATTTAAATCACACACTTCCCCAGCAGAGCCCAACCCCATGCTTGAGCCACCCGGGAAAGAGAGAGCGGATACTTTCGAGATGGGATACCTAGGTTAGGGGCCACCTAATCAATCGTGGTCTTATTTCCCATCACCCGATACTTCAGAGAGCACTTAACTGATTGCCTGGTGTTGGGTTCCATGGTATATAGGTGGGGACAGGATGTTTAGGAAGATGAGAAGGAGGCACTTAGGGGGATTCCTCTCTGTGGTCAGACTTGATGGAAGAAGGCTTACAACTCTTTTTCAGGAAGACTCTTGCCCTGGTTTGTGAAGGTTTACAGGGCAGAAAATCTTCGTGCTGAAGGGTTGAGGAATAGTGTTCCTGCTTTGGCTTGGTCTGTGAAAAATGAAACAACGCCAGATGGAAGCACTGCCAAGCACAAATTTATACACTTCAAAGAATTTTTATTTTTTCAATCAGAGAAAGACATGAGATTCCAGACTCTAGACTCTCTATTTCAGTTCCAAATTGCCAAATTGCTGATGTTGCAGTCTTTCTTAGAATTTGTTTGGTGAAAGCAGAAAACGGACGAAAAGGAAAAACTTTGTTTTACCCAAACGAGCTCCCTGAATTTGTAAAGTGTGTTATTAAGCAAAGCTGTGTTGGGACCAGAATCATTTCACATTCCTAAAGGGTGATGCTCTGAGACTCTTCAGTCTCGGGCCTGGCAAAGCTCTGGAGAGAGGACAGAGAAGGAGAATTCAAAAATAACGGAGAATCGGCAGCTTGATGTGGGAAGAAAGAAAAGCAAGCATTTTTCAAACTGTTAGTGGGCAGGACCCTGGCTGAGTCCCCAGCGCAGAGCTCCAGCCTCTCGGCCCTGCCCTATCAGGTGACCCCAGGGCCCAGTGGGTGGCTCTGAGGCCCTGCCCCATCAGGTGCCCCCTGTCCTGTGCAGGAACCCAGCCTCAAACCGCCCCCAGGGGATCCCGCTGCACCCCTGCTTAATGCCCTCATTCATTTGGACTGAACTCATCCTGCCTCACAGGCTACCTAAGTGTTTGAAATTCATTCCTTCTATGAGCATTGAATGAGCACCTACAGTATACCCGTCAGAGAGTCCCCAAGATGCTGGTGGAGGACACAGATGCACGTACAACACTGTCATCCGTGTCACCCGCTCTCTGGGTTGCAGCCTGCAGGGGCTCCAGGTGAAAACCAGATGCAGCACAAGTAGAGGCGGAAACTCTGCTTCAGGTAACGTCTGTCCCAAAAAAGTCATTTGTGTTTAGGTTGGTCCTTTGCATGCAACACTCTTTGTAGTTTTATTCCTAAGTGGCCTTTACTGGGGGAGTGGAGAGGAATGACTTCTAGTGATTTATAATTGCTGAGTAGACATCCTGAAACCCAAACATTCAGTAATTTCATGGGTCACTTGCTGTGTGTTTGACACTGCTGAACACTGAGAAGTCCAAGAAAACAAAAAAGAAAACAAAAACTAGAGAAAGACACTGAGCCTGGCATCAGGACATTTCCTGGCTGGCAAAGAAATAGCCCTGAAATGCACTGTGCCCTGCAGTATGAGGTTGCTTCTGTGACAGCCTGGGTGCCGGAGGGTGCTGGAGAGTGCTGGCAGACAGGGTGGCTGTGGAAGTGCTGTAGAAGCCTCCAGAAGAAGGTGTGGAGCATGTAGCACACAGTGGCCTGCCCCAGCAAGAGGGAGAAGAAGTTTGGACACAGGTGGAGCCGCTGGTGGCAGGGTGGTGGCAGGGCAATGGCAGGGCTTGGAGCAGAGGCCAGGTGCTTGTGGGTGCTGGGCGTGGGTGCAAGCAGCGGGCAGCCTGATGGCCGGAGGGCAGGGGCCGGGGGACCAGGAGGTAAGGTCCTTACAGGACCCCAGTCCTAGAGGCCAAGGGGCCAGGCTGGTGCATCTGCATTTTCTGCACTAGGCGTTGGACAGTCAATGAAGGACCAGTGATGGATTTTAAACTGGGGAGTAACCACAGATTTTTTAAAAATCGTGTATATTGGGGTTTATTTCCTGAGTACAACGGTATGCGTGATCATTGAAGAAACATTGGAGTGTCCAGAAACACCAAAAAGTCAAAATAAATAAAATTTATGAAAAATTAGAAGTCACAATGCGACCACCCAGAAGGAATTCTAAGCATATTCAACTGTGAGCCGTGAGCATTTCCTTGTTGTCTTTTATAGATACGCTGGTTGGTTTCTTGTCAGGAGCTGAGGAGGACAGTGACCCCAGAGAGGTCCCGTCATCAGTCAAGGGGAAAGGAAAAGAAAAGGCAGCTCTGGGGTGGGAGCCCAAGCACAGACTTTCCACAAGGGCACCAAGTAGTGGCGGCCTGCCACAAGCTCTGTTTCCCTTCCTCCAGATGAAAAGAATGACGTTCATAGGCTGTGTTATCTGAGAAATTGAAAGATATTGTGGAAATATTTTCAATAGCCAGAAGCTGTTACTCATCTTTTCATCAGTTTCCTTTTCAGACTGTCTAAGACATTAGCCTGAGGAGGGATGAGGAGACAAGGGAGAGAGAGAAGCCTCTGATGATAAGAACATCCTGAATGGCCGTTGAGGTATTACGTTGACTCTCATCCAAGGACATGGAAATTCTAAGCCATCTTCCCTGTCCTCTGTTGTAAGTGGTCTTGGTATTTTCAGTCCAGATATGCTTTGTCCCCTAGATTCCTCTTCCCGTTGTTGGGAGGAAGGATTCCTGAAGTGATCCAGAGTGAACTCTTCCTTTCCTTGAGAACACTGAGGCCAGAGATGGGTGGAGACCTGCCCCAAGTTACAGACCTGCTGGAGGAGAAGAGGGACCAGACCCTACTCCCAAAACTCCCCAGTTCATCTTACATCTCCAGAGTAACCACACCAACCACACTACTGCCTCCTTCTGATACTTCGTAAATATGTTCTCAATAGGTAGAAACATGCCCATTCGTGTTGTTTAACTATCACAGAAATTAAAGGTGGAGTTAATACTGCAAATTATTTCAATATGCTATTGCTTGGCTTTAGAAAAGCCAAATATATTTGAAAGGTTATATATATATATTTTTTTTTTTGCAAAATTTACTTTTTCAAAAAAGATTAGTTAGAATTAATTGTTCTCATTTTAAGAGAAGGAGAGAGGGAGAAAGAGAGATCCACTGCCAGAAAGACAGCTATTTATTTGCTCATTTACTTTTTTTTTGAGACATTTTTAAGCACACACCAAAATAAAATAGTATAGTGAGTCCCCGTTTATCATTTGTTCAACTTCAACCATTATCAATAGTTCGCTAATCCTGATGTCAGAGAGCTTTTAAAATACAATTTAATCCACAAAGATTGCATTTACGTCTAGCTTTTCATGACCAAATCTACTATGTAAAGAAAGATCATTTTAATTCATTTCCTGATCTAAACAGCTAGGGAAGTTCATGTTTTCCTGTTGGTTACCCACTGATTTCTCTATTCTGAAAGGACTCCTGGCACACCTTCCAGGTCCCAAGTGGAGACAGTACCTAGCCCAGCCTAGAAACCTCTACTGATTGACCAGGCCCTGACCAGCTACAACAGGAGGTCCCAGTGACTTGAATTCCTCCATCCACAGACTTTAGCTGTGTCTGATGCATATCTGAGGAGTCTGGGAGAGGTTTTCTTTCTTTTTTTTTTTTTAATTTTTATTTATTTATGATAGTCACAGAGAGAGAGAGAGAGAGAGAGAGGCAGAGACACAGGCAGAGGAAGAAGCAGGCTCCATGCCCCAGGAGCCCGACGTGGGATTCGATCCCGGGTCTCCAGGATTGCGCCCTGGGCCAAAGGCAGGCGCCAAACCGCTGCACCACCCAGGGATCCTTGGGAGAGGTTTTCACTGAATACTGAAAATGCTCTGCTGTGCTCAGTATGACTGTGGGCACATTTCCACCACTAGCTATGCTTGTGTTCCCACAGTTCCTATCACGAGCCTCTATATTCCTGTTCATTCCTGTCACTTTTTCATTCTGCTTTGTCTGTTGTCCATCTCCTCCTACTCAAGAGCAAATCCTTGGACATAGAAGGGTCTTCCCTGTTTACTGTTGACTCTCTGGGAAAGGTCGTCTGCACTTCACTCAGCTTGCTCTCTGGTGAGTCAGATGGGACAGTGCTTAGAGAAACATCAAGTGCAGTAACGTTCGGGCTGTTGTTTTTATGGTATAGTTTCACTGGCTCTTGACTTGCTGAGCCCTATGCTCTCCAGATATTTATTGAAAAACATAGCTGGGAGAAGAATCCAGCAATCAGCTCTCCTCTCTTTCCAGTCAGCAAGTTCTTCTAGAGTTTCCACAGAATGGTTGGGCTTTCTGATGGCTCTTGCATCCCACTGAGGATGGAGTCCCTGTACCTCTCACAGGGTTCCATTAATATTGATCAGGAGCTGCTTTTGCTAATGTTGATAGAAAATCCACAACTTCTGCAGAAAAGCCACTATACACAGAGAAGCTACCTTGATAGTTTATATTTTTCAAAGGTGGCTGAATCAATATACTTTTCAACCCATAGGTTCTTACAGTGTGATTTCACACTTCTGCAATGAGAGGTGGAGTCTGTGAACCAGAGCAGGCCTTTGTAACTGCCTTGGCCAATAGAACACAGTAGAAGTTATGCTGCATTCCTACCAAGGTTAGGTCATAAAAGACAATGACACAGGTCTGCCTGGGTCTCTCTTTGTCTCAAGGTGGTCACATTGAGAAGCCAATCACCATGTTTTGAGGAAGCCCAGGGCATATGGGGAGTTCCCATGGGGACATTCTGGCCCATAGCCCCAGCTCAGCCCCCTTCTAACAGCCAGCATCAACTATGAGTGATGAGGCTTCAGATGATTTTCAGTCCCTCGCCTCTGAGCCTACCATCTGATGCCCCAGAAATTATGGAACAGAGACAGGACAGCCCTGCTGTGCCCTAACTGAATTCCTGATGCAAGAATCTGTGAGAAATAATAAAGAATGATTGTAGCTTAAGCTACTAAGTTTTGGGGTCTTTTGTTGTGCAGCAACAGATAACTATTGCACAGACTTCTTGAGATCACTCTGTTTTCACTGCCAGCATATGTGAATCTCTATACAGTAAATAATGGGGCTGGTGGTTGGCTGTCTGTAGAAGAAGGGTCTAAGGGACTTGTACAGAAGCTATGCTTGCATACCAAGCCCACTGTTTTTGCTTGGGGCAACTGGAGGTCAGACAGTGGTAATGCTTCTACTTGGCAACTCTATACCTATTCAAGTATCTCTGCAACTGACCGATCCTATAACTGTATTTTATAGCCCTTCTTCCAGAACTTTGTGAAGGCAATCCAAAGCCATTTTGATTTACCCATAGTAATAGTTAAATAAGCTACTTCCTTGAGAACTAGACACATTCTTAGGTCTATAATATAATTGGGGTCCCCAATGAAGTGGACTCCATCCCCACGCCCACCCCAAACACCCCAGACCTCCAATTGTATAAATGCTAGAATGGATGCCAGCTCCTTCTTTAGCAAGTCATTCCAGGGACTGGCGCTGAAAAGACAAGCAATAATGTTTTTGGAGCCCAGCGCTGTCATGACCTCCAACATTTTGTGTTAATGTTATACATCTGGAACAAAACAAGAGGAACATACATGACATCATAATAACAGTCAAGAATCCCAGAGAAGAAATGGCTTCAATACAGTATGTTCCCTAGACGCCCACAAGTCTCCATGCTGGTTGTTAAGTGACTGTGGGAGTATAGGGCCTGGTGAGGAGCAATCTATGCCTTTACCCCATTTTGGTAAACAAATGGCCCTTCCACATGTTAGCCTGGCACATGTTTAGCAGCAGGCTTTGAAAGCTTGCTCCCCTGGAGACTTTTCCTAGGAAAGTAGCAAGACTTTTCCAAAAAAGTCAAAACTTGTAAGAAAATGAATTGGAAATAAAACAGCTTTGTAGAAAGCATAGAAATCATAGAGCAGGGACTTCTCAAGCTTTATCAAGCTTTCTTCCTTGAGGACACTTGCTTGCTCTTTGATTCTCACGCCTTCCCCTTGATAGCCCAGTGGGCCTGTCATCTCTGGTTCACCCTTGAATGAACTGCAGTAAAAAATGCCTGGGGTTGCAAACATTGAGCTGATGCACTGATGTAAGGAGAGCAGATAAATGAGAAATGCAGGGCTCCACCCTTTCGAGGGAATG
Organism: Canis lupus baileyi; assembly: GCF_048164855.1. NCBI lineage: Eukaryota > Metazoa > Chordata > Mammalia > Carnivora > Canidae > Canis > Canis lupus. Next base: position 49,592,510 of record NC_132838.1, read on the forward strand.
TTTGAAAATTTGCCATTGTTCCTGAAAATCCGAGAACTGCTTTCAAAGTCTGAGAATAGAGAAGGAAAGTTTAGAGCTCAATAAGGGCAAATGGGGGTATTTTTAGGGATGGGAGAGTCTTTGTCTTTATATATTGAAATGACTGTCCAGATCATGTACACTAGACTTCTTTCTCTATGAGAAAGTTGTGGGTTTTGTATAGAAAGAAAGAAAAAGAAAGAAAGAAAGAAAGAAAGAAAGAAAGAAAGAAAGAAAGAAAGAAAGAAAGAAAGAAAGGAAGGAAGAAAGAAAAGAAAGAAAGAAAGAAAGAAAGAAAGAAAGAAAGAAAAGGGAAGATCACTCTATCTCTACTTTGTTAGAGGCATAGCCTTTATTATAGGAATCTTTGTGATTTATCTAAAATGAATATTATGGACTGCAAAGTAGAAAGTAGGTCATTACAATGCACTGGTGTTGTATCTCAGTCAAATTTAACCTGACTTGGGTGAGATGCAAGTCTTTAGGACTGAAAGACTATCCCCCCATCAGAATCATATGTATAAGAACCATAGCTGAGGCAGGAGAAGGATACCTGTTCCCTGGGGTCCCAGAAGAGAAAGTCTCAGTGGGAAGCCAGGCAACAGATGACCACATTCTTTTCTAAACTTTTCAAGCAGTGTAAGTGTAAGTGTAGATGTGTATTTCTTATTAATTATAGATTCGAATCCAGCAAACATTTTTTGAGACTTCTTCTTTGTCAGAACCATATGTATAAGTGATATATGTATATATAGAGAGAGTTTGTATATATATATATGTATATACATGATGTGTATATGTATGTATATATCAGATACACACACAGATACAACACAGACAAGAAAATATAATTGAGGCCATAGAAGCTTGATAACAAGATAGAAGAGATTCAGTTCCACAGACAAGGAAAATCCTCATTCTTCCATCCACCTCTGGAGATCTGATCATTATTTGGGATAATATCATCATACCTCGAAAAACACCAGTCCCAATAACGGATTTAACCTAATCCTGGCAAAGTAAAGCTGTGATATATTTTACGCCACAATAGTCATTTATTGAGAACACAAATTTGTAAATAAGCACAAGTTATAGGAGCCCAAAAACAAAGTAATAGCGAGAAGTAGCTGGACCAGACTCTTCATGGCTTCCCAGAATGGTAACTCAGAAACACTGCACATCGGCAGTGGCCGGAAGGTTTGAGTCTCCTGCAACCACGACTTTACTCATCTGTGGCTCGTGACTGATGCCTGGTTGGTCCAGCTTACTGGACCCGAAGGCCAGAGTTAGGAAAACTTGATTCCTCCTGCCGGCTTCATCCCTAACTTGTTTTTCCTCCTGTTCTCTACAACCTAGAGAAAAGAGGTAGAAATATGCTTGCCGTCAGCCAAACCACAATGAAATTTGATGATTGGAAAGTTATTGGCTGTGAAGAGCTACCTAAGTCCCACAGGTTATAAAACTTCCGATTTAATGCACAGAGGAGTGGCAAGAACAGAGCTCAGAGCCCCTCCGTCTTTAGTTAAGTCCTCAGCTGGAATGAGGAGAAGAAAAGATGAGCTCTGGGAAGCACAAAGGTGAAGTAATCAAATCTGAGAAATACAGCATGAGGTTTAGGAAAAATGGGTGTTAGCCAGAAAGAGACATAATCCCTTGCAGCCTCAGTTTCCCCATTAAAAAAAAAGTCTTCTAACTTTCTAGCCATTTGAGGTTACAGATATGAAAATACTTAAATAATTCAGGAGGCATGTTATAAGTTCTCTATGGAAACACAATTATTATTTTGATTTTTTTTGTATGATAACACACACGTGTGGGACAGCTAACATAATTTGCAAGACCCAGGGCAAAATGAACACGAGAGGCCCATGTACAAAAATTACTACGTATTTCAGGCTTGGGACAACAGAGCAGTCATCTAAGCAAGAGACTGTCCCAAGTTGGGGCTGTGTGGTTGCACAGGCCACACACCCATGAAGCCCATCCTGCACAAACCAAAATCTTGAAAAAAAAAAAAAAGATAAATGTATTAAATAGATTTACATATGGACCCTGTATCAATATATGGAGAGCGAATCACTCTATCAGAGCACTCTGGGTTTGCCATTTGACTTCAGTGGTGCTTTTCCTTGTGTTTCCACACAAACAATTCTTGGATTAGGTTGATTTTGTTTTTTCAAAGTTCTTCGAAGTTCAGACTAAAAAGTTGAGAAGCCTGATTGTTAAAGAGAAGTTCATCCAACTTAAGGAGAAATTAGGTACTGGGCATCTTTTTATTTTTATTTGTTTAAGGTTTTATTTATTTACTCATGAGAGACACAGAGAAAGAGGCAGAGACACAGGCAGAGGGAGAAGCAGGCTCCATGCCTGGAGCCCAATGCAGGACTCGATCCCAAGACCCTGGGATCATGACCTGAGCCAAAGGCAGACGCTCAACCACTGAACCACCCAGATGCCCTGGTACTGGGCATCCTTTCTCGACTTCTATTTGTGTCTCTGTCTCAGATCTCTTTTTTCCTCTGTCCTCCCTGCTTCCCTCTACCCCCTGCTCCCCACAGGCATCTTTCACTGTCTGTATAATATAACTAAATTTTGAATTCTAACTGTGGCCCTCGTGGGACATCTAAAGATGACAACCTTTATGATCAAACTCAATTATACAGGACACTGCTCCCCTTTCTCCAGAGACATCTCAGAGGCTGATACTGAGATTACTTGGGTAACATACACGAGCCTTAGCCAGAGTAAGCTTAAAAGATAATATATAAAAGCATGTGCATGAGTACATAACTGTGCTTTGATGAGTATCACTTCATTGTAGCTCAATCCTGGTGACTTCAGGTCAAAGAAATCCCCACCCTTTGGGGTTCCCAGGCTGAGTATGCATGCTATATTTTCAGAGTGGCTAGAGTGTTGACAATGTGGAGGATTCCAGATGAATTATGTACCTTTGAAATATAAGACAGTTCTTCCGGAGGGGTAAATAAATGGTAGTACTAAACTGCCACATAGAGGGGATTTGGGTCCAACTTTGAGGTCACACAGGGCGCACGCTGCCTTGCACAAGAAACCCTGTATAACCTCTCTCCTTTTGCTTCTGAGCTGCTGAGTCCACAACCCTACCTCTGAGACAGAACATGGTCCCATGATAAAAAAAATCATTTATAGAGAGAGGCAGTCCCCCCACCAAATCCTAACTAGCCTTATAGGGCTTCTCCTGGATTTCTTCCTTCCTAGGACATGTACAGTTGTCAAATAAATTACAGGATGTTCAATTAAATATGAATTTCAGATAAACACCAAGTAATTTTTTAGTAAAGTATCTTCCAAATATTTTTTATTTTATTTAAATTATACTTGCCAGCATATAACACCCAGTGCTCATCTTGTCATGTGCCATCCTTAATTCCTGTCACCTAGTTATCATATCCTCCCATCCACCTCCCCTTCTACAACCCTAGTATCTCCCAAATATTGCATGAGATATACTTATACTAAAAAATTTACTTACTGTTGATCTGAAATTCAAATTCAAATTCAAATGAGTATCCTTTTGGGGTTTTGTTTGTCTTTGTTTTCGCTAAATCTGGCATCCTGAGGAGCATGACATTTAGCATAATATGCTTTGGGTATTATTGAGGCCTTACTGCTCTCTCATTTATGTTCCCGCAGCAAACTTACCCAGAGCATAGAGGGTATGAAAAGTTGATCGCATCCCACCATGGTACCTGAAGCAGTAATACTGATCAGAAGAAATGGAAATGGTGCAGCGCTGGCAGGAGGTTGTGGGTCTGGAGGCCCTAGGCAGATGAGTCCTAGATGTGCAGACACTGCAGAAAGTTCCACGGAAACAGTGACCATACTGGGGAGGGGGCTCAAGTAGGACACCATGTTTCCTGCTTGGGGTCTCTTCCTTTTAGAAGGGGCAACAGGATATTGGCACAAGTATCTGTGTTGTCAGGTTTCATTAGGCTGTTTCTGCTTTGGCAAAATGCTTAAGTATCTGAGCCAGCAAAAAAGTTTGCATCACTGCTGGGGCAACGCAGCTTTGGGGGGGTATCCTCAAGCTAGTGTTCGGGGGGAATAAATCCTAGCTGAGGATACACAAAGTCTTCAGCTGAAGGAGGGGTATCAGAAACTGAGATCTGTTCTCCTTTGCCCTCTGGCTGAAGCTCATGGTTATTGGCAGAAAAATTGTGAAGTTTGGAGCAAATTAATTTTTTTTCATACAGGAAAGGGAGATTTAACTCACTGACTAGTTCTATTTATTTAAGAAACACCTAGTGTTGGGGCGCCTGGGTGGCTCAGTTAGCTAAGCATCCAACTCTCAGTTTTGGTTCAGCTTGTGATCCTCAGGGTGTGGGATTGAGCCCCATGCTGGGCTCCATACTCAGTGCAGAGTCTCTCTCTCTCCTTCTGCCCCTTCCCTCACCCTGTGCATGTTCTCTTTCTCTCTCTAAAATAAATCTTTAAAAAAAGAAAAGAAAAGATACATGTTACTGTCTGCCATACATTACTCTGAGTGCTTTGTAAGTTTCAATTCATTAAATTCTTTTTTTAAAAGATTTTATTTATTTATTTATTTATTTATTTATTTATTTATTTATTTATTTGACAGAGAGAGAGAGAGAGAGAACACAAGCAGGGCAAGCAGTGGGGGAGAGGGAGGAGCAGGTTCGCCGCTGAGCAGGGAGCCCAAGGGAGGGGGGGTCCATTCCAGGACCCTGAAATCATGACTGGAGTGGAAGGCGGATGCTTAAATGACTGAGCACCCCTCATTAAATTCTTAAGTAAACCTAGAGGTAGGTATTAGCATTCACTCCATTTTCCAGGAGAACCTGAAGCACAGAGAAGTTAAGTACTTTGCCCAAGGCCACCCAGCTAGGAGATGGCTGAGCCAAGAATCATTCCAGGTACCTTTTTAACATCAAGGAGGATATGTGCCAGGATTCCATCAGGCATCCAGCCTGTGGTATATGATGATGATGATGTTAAGACGATGATGATAATGAAGACTCACTCACCAGCACAAAGCGAGTAACTCAGAAGGAGTCAGGTGGCTGGCACATTGTACGTACTCAAAATATCATGGCTATTGTTCTTACACCAAAAAACCTTTGTTGTGTGTGCCAGGTTTGGTACAAGCTACTGGGGACACATACAAGAAGCAGGCTGATCTCTGCCGCAGAAGGTGACAGCTACTAATGCTGCTTTCCTCTCAAACAGGACAAGAGGGTAAGAGTGACATTGTTAGCTGTGGCAAGCAATGATTTAATGGTCCTTGAAATATTCAGAGAAGACCAGACCACCAGGGAGTCAAACTACCTGCCAGTCTCCTCTCCATATTGCTCACTTAGCTGTGTATCTGTGTTTCCTGAAGACATGCCTGTTGGCTACACTGCATACCCAAACATTCACATATGGCATCCATTCAACAATGTTGGCCAAATTAACTGAATAAATCACAGCATTGTATATCCCTGGAATTTTTTTAAGCATTATTGTTAAATGGTGCTATATTTCCCAACATCTTACTAGGAGAGATTTATGGGATCATATCTGGGGTATGTGAATTTGGACATTTTGCTGAAACTTATAAAATCAGAAACTCTAGGAGTTGGCCAGGACCTTCACATTGTTCTGATTCAACAGTTCACCAAGGGTCCAGATGTCCCCTATCTTGTTCCTGCTAAGTTCTACAGAGCCCACTAAAAGCAGTGGTTGTGCTGTTTTCCATGCCAGCCGTTTACTACTGTTGCTGTGACCTTCAGCTGTTCATCCTATGTGCTACCTTGTCTAGAAAACTGAGAATGTGCAGGGAGGGGACTCCAGGTTACAAAGTGAAAGTTGATCACATTTTCTTAAAACGCATATACTTTTCTAGCTAAAGTTTGTCCATTTGTCAGTCTTTTCAAAGAAACAACTGTTGGTTTTGTTGACTTTCTTCCTTGTTTTTATATCCTGTAGTTTATGAATTTCCACTCCAATCTTTATTACTTCCTTCCTTCCTTCTGCCTGCTTTAGGTTTATATTTCTGCTCTTTTTCAGTACCTGAAGCTGGAGCATTAGGTTATCAATCTGAGATCTTTTATATTATGATTGGTATTTATAGCTATACATTTCCCTCTAAGCATGGCTTTAGCTGCATCCCATACATTTTGGTATGTCATGTCTTCATTTTCATTCATCTGAAAGCATTTTTCTAATTTCCCTAATGAGTTCCTCATGACTCACTGCTTATTAAGGAGTATGTTGTTTAATTTCCACTTTTTTTTTTTTTTTTAGTTTCCCAAATTTCTTTCTCTTATTGATTCCTAATTGCATTCCATTGTGGTCAGAAAACAGACTTTGCTCTACTTCAGTCATTTTAAGTGAATGAAGCCTTGTGTTGTGGTCTAGCATATGGCCAATATTTGGGAAGGTCTTTTTTATATTCTGAAAAAAAAAAGTATATCTGCTGCTATTGGGCAGAATGTTATAATTTATAGAGGTCTGTTAGGTCTAGTTGGTTCATAAGCGTTACTCAAATCTTCTATTTCACTGCTTATCTTCTGCTTAGTTCTTCTATATCCATTATTGAAGGTTGGGTATAAATGTCTCTAGTTGTTATTGTTGACTTGTCTATTTACCCCTTAAGCCTGTCAGTTTTTACTTCATGTGTTTTGGGGCTCTTTTGCTAAGTGCATGTATGTTCATAATTGTTGTATCTTCCCAATGGATTGATCTTTTTATCATTATAAAATGTTCCTTTCTATCTTTAGTAACATGTTTTTCACTTTATTTTTTTTTTTAATTTTTATTTATTTATAGTCACACACACACACACACACAGAGAGAGAGAGAGGCAGAGACACAGGCAGAGGGAGAAGCAGGCTCCATGCACCGGGAGCCCGACGTGGGATTCGATCCCGGGTCTCCAGGATCGCGCCCTGGGCCAAAGGCAGGCGCCAAACCGCTGCGCCACCCGGGGTTCCCTGTTTTTCACTTTAAAGTCAACTTTGTCTGACCAGAGTAAAGCCTCTAAGTTCTCTTATGGTTGCTGTTTGCATAGCATATCCCTTTCCATCCTTCTACTTGTAACCTATTTGTATCATTGAATCTACGGTTTTTCTCCTGCAGACAACATACACTTGGATCTTGGATCTTCATCCAATCTGATGATCTATCTCTTGATTGAATTGTCCAATGAAAATCCATTTATATTTAATGATATTATAGAGAGAGTTGTATTTATACCTGGCATTTCCTTGTTTTCTCTATGTCTCATGTTTTTTTGTTCTTCCTTTCCTCCTTCCTGCTTCCCTTTGCACTAAGCAAATATTGACTAGTATAACATTTACACTCCTTCAAAGACTTTTCACTATATTTTTTGAGTTATTTTCTTAGTGGTTATTTTAGAGTTTACGTGTCTTATCAGAATCTACCTCAGATTTATACCAACTTAGTTCCAATGAAATACAGAAACGTCTCAGGAGTAATCTTATTCCTTACCCTTCTTTGTGTTCTACAATTATCACACATACCAAATATAGACCTAGGTTGGAAATTCAATATTACATAGCAAAATTTCCTGCTTTATAGAATTTGTGTTTCTTGAAGAAGCTGAGAGATGTTGTGGCTCAAATGCCACAGACTCTCATGTTCTTACAGACTCTTGATAGATTTTCTCCAGGAAATTTTCTTCATTTGCTGCATACCCTTAGAAAAACTTCCAGAGGGGCACCTGGGTGGCTCAGTTGGTTGAGCGTCTGCCTTTGGCTGAGGTCATGATCTCAGGGTCCTGGGATTGAGTCCCACGTTGGGCTCCCTGCTCAATGGCTAGCCTGCTTCTCCCTCACCTCCCCACTCATGCTCTCTCCTACTACCTCTCTCTCTCTCGAATAAATAAATAACATCTTGTAAAAAAAAGAAAAGAAAAACTTCCAGAGATTTTAAATGGCTTTTGCTGCTCATTATCATTTTCATCAATTATCCTTGTTTTGCAGAGGAATGAGATCACACAGCCCTCACTTAGGCATTCTTGATGTAGAATGCTAAAGTACATATACAGTTCTCATTTCTTTTTAAGGTATGCTTTATATAAACAAAGAACAATTTTAACAATTGTTTAAATGGCCTATAGCAGGGGGTAAAGACTTTCCTTTATATTCAGAATGTCACTGAGCATATGTGTAATATATTTTTTGAGTCTGTTTGGTTAATCAGTTTACATTCTACCCCTTGCATCAGACATGATTAGAGATGATTTAACTGCTGTATACACTATGGCAAGAAAAGTAAAAATTAACCAAGGAAAGTAAGGCAAAGGGAAATAAGAATTTCCAATAACAGTGATGAATTTTGCTAAGTGTCTCTACTTTCTTGTTGGCTCACTAGTGTAACCAAAAGCAGATGCAGTTTTTCAAGTGCCTGGTATCCATACGGGGACTAAATCTTATCCCATGCCTGAGACTCACAACCTGAGTAACACTTGGGTTCTTTGGGCTGCATTTCCCTGTAGCACTTAACCTCTGGGATCAGCTATCCAGCAGGAGAGTTTTAGAAGTCATTTGTTTTTATGCAAATGTTCCTCCTGTCTTGTGCCAATATTTATGCCTCCACACTTGTGAATTCACAAGCCATCTTGTTCTCAGGAATATTCCACTAACATTTATCATTGCATTATCTTGAAGAATAATAACCAAAATTGAAATGTATGAGTAATTCTTTGGGATTAATTTAGAAGAGCTTGTTCATGGCTATGAATATACCGAGATATTTATAATAGACTACTGATTCCCCCTCAGTCTCATTATTGTTGGTCTATAACACCAACTCTTTGTCTTTTACTGTTATTTTAAATTCTGTAGTTAAGAAAACAATATTAAATTCCATCACAATTATCACTGGCTAAAAGATTAGTTCTGTGGGACCTACAGTTTACTTGTAGCCAAGTAAAGGTGATTGTATCTCCATTGGAATTTAAAACCTTAGAGCTGCGTTATTCAGCTGTGGTAAAATCTTCTGTCTACCAATATTTATTTCCAGCCTTCCTCCTTGCTAACAAAACCATGATTTTATTCAGGGTGGCAATTTGACCAGCTCCAGACAATGATTCATGATTGGTGTAGGCCAATTACGACAGTCATTCATCTCTGCCACGTACCCTTTTTCCCCAGACTCGTTTGCAACTATAGGTGGCTATTTGATCCAGGTCTGGTCATGAGATGGTAGCAGGGAGCTGCTGGAGGGCCCTCTAGGAAATATCTTCCTCTACTGTAAATGGAAATCCTTTTTTTCACCATGTTTTTCTCTCTTATATAAAAATGTACCTGCGCAAGGGGAGTAGTGTTCAAACTGTGACTGCTATTTTGCAACATGGACGTACGAGCCTAAGGATAAAAAGCTGATACCCCAAGGATCGGCAAGACCAGAGTCTGCATCTTTGATGACATTTTTTGAGCTTCTGTGCTAAGCTTGGATCTTTATTTTCCAATTTATTAGGTAAGAAAATTAAGCCATTTTAGGGTTTAAATCCCTCTTAGTCAGGTGTTCTGTTGTTTAGAGCTTACAGCATTCCAAATAAATACAGCAGTCCTACCAAGTTGTTACTAAAGTTTCATGGTATATAGACAGTTTTGCAAAGAATTAGAACTTAATTAGAACTTTTGCAGAATTAGAACTTAACCCCAATGTGGGATAGAACTTAAAAGAATGCTTGAGTGATTTAATCAGATAGTTATGTCCACAGTACTTTTCAGAATACAAGACCCTGCTTTGATAGTTAATTGAAAATCCAAATGGAACTAAGCCATTGGGTTTTCTCCCCACTGTTTGCACCTGAATAGATCTGCTTGGGACTCAGCAGGAGACCCCTGTCAGATTTGTAAAATACCTGCAAGAAACCCCATCCTGAATGGATCTCACCAAGTATTTATTGCTTTTAAATGTCCTGGCAAGCAAATTCCTACTTAGAGCTCATCATGAAGCATTTGCAAGCTCTTTCCTGTCTCTCCTTTGGAAGCAGAGGGCTGCCTTGTAACCCACTGCATCCTTTCACCCTCCATTCTCAACCTTTACCGTGCTATGGGCTAGGTCCACACTAAAGTAAGCAAGAACCTGTGTGTGGACTTTGCTTTTAGGGGTCTTTGTACCATCATAGTTGAGCTGTTACATGGTTTGCTTCTGTTTTTAACTTAACAACCCATCAAGGGAGGCTAACTGAATGCAACTTTGTTACTATTTATAAACCCACAGGTCTGTTCCCCATTTCCTTTTCCTAAATGCATCCACTAATTCTACTACTCTTATTTCAAAATATAAGAGCAGAGCCTTCCAGAAGTTACTGGGTTCCTGCCTCCTATCAGATTGACACCAAACTCTTATTAAGACAAATGGTTGTCTATATTTATCCTATATGCTAACTAAATTTAATGAGCATAGTCATGTATTATATTAGTATGTGACTTAGAGTTTACCAGGTCCTTTCACAATAAACTTTTTGTCATTTAATGTCTTTGCAATTTTATGTGTTGGGTATTTTATTCCTCTGTTTAAAAACAGGGAAGTTGAGACCCAGAGGTTAAGTGACTTGGGTCTTGTGGTGATTCATAGAGACATTCCTTAGGGAGATCAAGTGGCATAGGGGAGGTATTCTGAAGACCAGAACCAAAAATACCAATCAGGAAAGGACAACATTGAATCCTGAGTCCCCAGAGCCAGCACATGATGGCGAAGGAAGCAGGGCAAGAGGCTGGTGCGAAGAGGAGCAGGCTTGAAAGCAAGACAACATGTGAGCAAAATCACATGATATAGTTCTTGATATGAACCATAGCTACAGAAATGCATCTTGAGCAGTCCTGGATTCATCTACCTTGAGTTTTCAGCTTCTGGAAGGTAGGATGCTTGTTTGTTTGATGCAAAGATTTCCAGAGACAAGTATCACTTCTTACATAGGTTTTAGTATCTTGGGTAGATTGCAAAATCAAGAATGCCCGGTGAAGGTGATCGAAGATGCTTCTAAATAATTCCTCAAGCTATGGTCACAGTCTTTCTGCAGAATTGATGCTATGTGTAGCATAGGAAAATTATTTTGACTCCCATGTTACAGACTAAGAAATCTAGACTCAGATGACTAAGATTTCATGTGAGCTTGTACAACTTCCAATAGATACCTGGGCCAAATCCTAGACCCATGCTTTTCCTACTGTTCCACATGGAAGTGTATCTCAATGATGGAAAATTTCTTGTGGTTTCCTTCCCTGGCCTACACTGTGCTTTGTACATTGATGGTTTGGTAAATGCAAATATGTGTAAACCCTCATCCCACCATTTATCAGTTGCATGACTTTGAGCATATTATTTAACCACTCTGAGTCACAGCTGGCCATTTTAAAAATGTGCATATGAAGTGTTAAGTTTTTTAGTAACTAGACGGAAATGAGACCGCCAAGGCAAGCGAGGGTCCAAGAACAGATTTTATTGCAGGCACCCTCGGGGAGGTTCCACGACTCACGGGGGAAAGAGAGTGAGTCGAGGAAGTCGCGCCAAGACAAGGTGGTCGGGGGTTTACATAACGTTGTAAGGCAGAACGGTTTCCTATTGGTTGGCTCATATGCAAAGGAAGGATTGCAATCCAACCAGTCAGAGTGACCCTCACTATGCAAAGGAAGGATTGCAATTCGACCAGTCAGAGTGACCCTCACTATGCAAAGGAAGGATTGCCATTCGACCAGTCAAAGGTGACTTCCTCCTCTGGGGTTTGAAGGGCATTGGGTTCGGTTGAGGAAGTCCAAAGGAGAGGTGTAAGGGTCTGCTCAAGCTGTCGTCCCAAGTGGAGGTGGTGACAGGAACCTCAGCCATTTTGGCGTATCCGCCATCTTGAGGAGTTTCCCTTCCCGCCTGGCCCCAACATTCCGACCTTTTGTTTTATATAATGGTGTCGGGGGCGTCGACTCTGCTCTGGCTACTTCCTGCTGACGGTGGGGCGTCGTTGTAGGGATAGTCGGATGTGGGCAGGCCAGAGTATGGGTGAAGTAAAAGTTGGTTGACAGATACCCGGGTGAGTTCTTGCAGGTGTTCCTATAAACATCGAAACAAGCAAGGGGCGACAGAGATGAGAAGAAGGATTAGGCATAGGGGTCCCGCCAAAGGGAGTAGCCATGTTACCCAAGTGTGGGGGTCTAGGCCCCAGAAAGACGAGCCCTGGCACCTGGTCTGGATTCGGTCTCTGAGTTCTTTAACTTTAGAAGTAACCATACCAGTCTTGGGGTTCCGGCTGCAAGGGGATCGGTTGGTTTGAGAAAGTTTAGACATCCAAAAGGTTCCTTCGGCATGTCTTGAAGTACAGGTGATGGGTGTCTTCCCTGAGTAACAAGTTCTGGGCATGTGGGTATAAGATGAAAAGTAGCGCGAGGTACCGCTGCCTTTCATGCAATCACATTCTACCGCTTGGATCGGGGGGCTCAGGAGAAGTATGAGAAGGAGCCCTAGCCAGGCGGAGTTTGGTGGGTCCCACCATCTGGGAGGTCCATTCGATACCTGTGGGTGCCCGTTTAAGGTTGTTGATGTGCACCCATGCCGTATGTCCCAGCAATTTTGCCGCGGTTGGGGTGGTGAGGATGACCGTGTGAGGTCTGGTCCATCGGGTCTGCAGGGAGCCTGGCTGCAGATTTCTGAGAAGGACCTGGTCCCCTGGGGATAAGTCTCGTGGAGAGGCTTCCTCGGAGGCATTGTCGGTCGGGGCCGGAATGACAGCATCGGCATGGGCTCTCAAGAGGGCCAGGAGGAGGGTAAGTTAAGGCAGATAGGATAAAAGAGGTGGAGGAATGGCCGGGAGGTTGTGGTTGATAAGGAAGGGCCGACCGTACAGTAACTCAAAGGGACTCAAACCTGATGGTCCTCGGGGGGATGCCCAGAGTCTGGTGAGAGCTATAGGTAACAGTGTGGGCCACAACAGGCGAGTCTCCAGGGTAAGTTTAGTGAGTTGAGCCTTAAGTAGCCCGTTGGCCCTTTCCACCTTACCCGAAGACTGAGGGTGGTAGGGGATGTGCAGCTTCCAGGTAATGTTGAGGCTCTCGGCCACCTGTTGGGTCACACTGGAGATAAATGCCGGCCCGTTGTCTGACTGTAGGGTCCGGGGTAACCCAAACCTCGGGATGATGTGCTCGATGAGGATTGTGGCCACCACATCTGCAGTCTCTCTGGCTGTGGGGTATGCCTCAATCCATCCTGTAAAAGTATCAACCAAAGTCAGTAGATAACGAAAGGCTTTATGGCGGGGCATGTGAGTGAAGTCCAGCTGCCAGTCTTCACCGGGCTGATGGCCTCGGAGCTGATGGTTAGGCCCCGGCCTGCGGATTCCTCCCTGTGCATTTACGGCCGAGCAGGTTTTACAAGCCCTATGGACAGCCTCAATCACCTTAGGTAGGGATGGATAGTAAAACAGGGGCTGGAGAAACTGGTTCAGTGCCCTTGGGCCAATATGGAGAGATTGGTGGATATCAGTAATTAGGGTATGGGCCAGGTTTTCTGGGAGGGCAATCTTCCCTCGGATGTAAATCCATCCTTTACTTTCTGCCTTTCCTCCCAGGGCCTGGAGGGCTTGAGTCTCCTTTATAGAGTAGGAAGGTCGATGAGGGGTATTAAGGAAGAGGATGGGAGATATTGGGTTACTTAAGGCCATTTCCCTGGCCACTGAGTAGGCCTTATTATTTCCTATGGAGACCATGTCTTTAGAAGTCTGATGGCCCCTACAGTGAACGATTGCAACCTCAGTGGGCAGACTAAGGGCCTCAAGCAATTTGGCAATGAGAGGTCCATTTACTATAGGCGTCCCCTTGGTGGTTAAAAATCCCCGCTCCTGCCAGAGGACGGAATGAGTATGAACGATGAGATAGGCATATTTTGAGTCGGTGTAGATGGTGACTCGTTGTCCCTTAGATAGATGTAGAGCCCTGGTGAGAGCTATAAGTTCAGCCTTTTGGGAAGTAGTCCCAATTGGGAGGGGGACTGTCTCCACTACCGTCTCTGGGGTGACTACAGCATAGGCGGCGTGTCTCCGACCATCCGCAGCCAGGAAGGAGCTGCCATCTACAAAGAGTATACGGTCAGGGTTGGATAATGGCTGATCAGAGAGTCCAGGGTGGGGAGGGGTGAGATCCTCTATGAGCTGCGGGCAGAAGTGAGTGGGTTCAAAGGTAGGTGAAGGTGTGGGCAACAGAGTTGCAGGATTTAAGCGGGGAGAGGTAGAGAGGGAGATTTGAGGGTTTTCGATGAATAGCAGATGGAAGAGTTGGAGACGAGAGGGGGTTAGGTGGGCCAGGGATCGGTGGCTAAGAAGATCCCCAAGTTGATGGGGGGAGTAAACCACGAGGGGTTGTCCCAAAGTCAATTTGAGAGCCTCCTTAGTTAAGGAGGCAGCAGCTGCGAGCGGTGCTGTCTAGCTGCTTAGATAGATAGGCTATAATCCGGTAAGTAGGTCCAACCGGTTGGGCCAAAAGGCCAGTAGCTGAACCCTACCGCTCATCAGTGTAAAGGTGGAATGGTTTTGAAGGGTCAGGCAAAGTTAGTATCGGCCCAGCGGTGAGACAGTCTCTTAACTTGGAAAAAAGGCGGCGGACCGAAGAGGGATCAGTGAGAGGACCCTGGGGAGTGTCCTTTGCCGCTTGGTATAAGGGGCGGGCCAAAATAGAAAAGTTTGGAATCCAGTGTCTAAAGAAGCCAGCCAACCTGAGGAAGGAAAGTATTTCATCTGCCGTCTGAGGGGGTTGGAGCTCTCGTAGGAGGTGGATACGGTCTCCGGTAAGAGATTTAGAGGTGGGGGTCAGGTGGATTCCCAGATAAGTGACCGAAGGGGTGCAGAGTTGTGCCTTAGAGGGTGTGACCTGATACCCTTTGCTCCCTAGGAAGTTAAGTAGGGAGGTGGTGTCATCCTGGGAGATGGTGAGGGCAGGGCTGCAGAGGAGGTCGTCTACATATTGTAGTAAGGTACTAGCCTTAAGGAGGTATTGCTGTAAATCCGCAGCCAAGGCCTGACCAAAAATATGGGGGCTGTCCCGGAACCCCTGGGGTAGGACAGTCCAGGTTAATTGTCCAGAGGTATGTGTGTCTGGGTCTTCCCAGGTGAAGGCGAAAAGAAAGTAGGAATCGGGGTGTAGGGGAATAGTAAAAAAGGCATCCTTCAGGTCCAACACCGTAAAGTGAGTGGTGCTTGGAGGGATATGGGATAGCAGGGTATAAGGGTTAGGAACTACTGGATGGAGAGGGACTATTGCCTCATTAATGAGTCGGAGGTCCTGAACCAATCGATAAGTTCCGGAGGGTTTACGGACCGGCAGGATGGGGGAGTTACAGGGAGAGCTTATGGGAATCAGAAGTCCCTGACGCTTTAGTCGTTCTATGATCGGTTTGAGGCCGAGGCGATGGAGGAGGGAGATAGGGAACTGGGGTCTAGAGGGGAACTTGGAACCGTCCTTGAGTTTTATTTTGACGGGAGGGTGGTGGGAGGCCACTACAGGTTCCGAGGTATCCCATACTTGGGGGTTCACGGAGGGTAATTGATCAGGGGTAGGAGAAGATGGAGTGGAGAGATATAGGATGAGACGAGCTGAGGGTGAGGAGGGAGGAGAGGGGGACAAATGAATAGTTGCCCCTAGCTTTTGGAGGATATCCCTACCCAGCAAGGGCACTGGGCATGAGGGAATCACCAGGAATGAGTGAGAGAAGGGGAACCCATCCAGGCTACAAGTAAGGGGAGGTGTGGCCCTAGGAGTGGAGGAGTTCCCGTCGATCCCCATAACAGCGACTGGTGAGGGTCGAGTAGGTCCCGGGTAGGAAGGCAGAACAGAATAGGTAGCCCCCGTATCCAGCAGAAAGGAGATGGACTTACCCGCTACCTGGAGGATGGCCCTGGGCTCGGCCTGGGTGAGAGGGGCGGCCGAGGCTGGGCTCCGTCAGTCGTCCTCCAGCCCGAGCAGTTGGAAGGCTGGACTCACCGTCTCGGGTCTTCCCCCGCGTTGAGGCGCCGAGGATTCCCTGAGGCTAGGGCAGTCGGATTTCCAGTGGCCCATCAAATGGCAGAGAGGGCATGGTCGGGTTGGTGCCCTCGGGGTGGGGCACTGACGGGCCCAATGGCCTTCAGCCCCGCATTTGAAGCAGGCCCCCGGAGGGGTGCGGGTGGTTCCCCCTTTCTGCTGGCTCCTGGAGCCGGCCGGCCGCAGGGCTGCTACCAAGGCCTGGGTTTGTAGCTGAACCTTCTGCTGGAGTCTGGCCTGTCGCTTCAGCTCTGCGGCTTCCTCACGGGAGTTAAAGACCTTAAATGCCATTCTCACTAGGTCAGAAATGGGGGTCTGAGGGCCTTCCTCGACTTTCTTTAATTTTTTGCGGATATCTGGGGCTGACTGAGAGATAAAATGTGTGGCTAGAACCGTGGTCCTGCCTTATCTTTCAGGGCTGTTGTGAGATTTAATACGACAACATACAAAAAAGAGCCTTGGGTAGTCTTTGGCACATAGGAATTGCTCACAGAATTCAATTTTAAGGTAGTAAAACCACATAAGATAACCCTCTAAAGGTAAACTTCTTTCCTATAAAAATTGTCATTCTCATATGCTGAATTATCATGTGCTAGGTAGTGAAGTGAGCCATCAACCCCACTTATAAGTGTCAATTAAACCTCTACTCTGTCTGGGGCTGTGTGTGTGTGTGTGTGTGCACGCACACATGCCTGGATGGGTATGGATGTATGCATACATGAAGGGGTTGCAGAAAGAGGGAGCAGTATGCAGCAGGTTTTAAATAAATGGGACAGTTGGGCTCAGCTTTCAAGGAGTTTCCAACTTTGCTGAAAAGGTAAAATTTGGACCTAAAAATTAGCTGACCTAAAAAAACCATGATGATAGAAAGAATAAAAGTTGTGAGGGAAGGGGCTTAGCCCCAACTAAAGTGGGCCTGGAAAGCTTAACAGAAGATGTGGATTTGCACTCACTCTGGAAAGAAGAGGAAATTCAACAGGCAGAGAAGGAACAGAGTCACAATTATGCTGTTTCAAAAAAGAGAAAAAGAATCCCAGATATCATCTTTCTTCATCAATTTGGCATGCAATAATCCAGAAGTCAAGAAGTAATGAGTGTCCCTCTCAGAGCTCTGGGGCCTGTGTTAACTCCATTCTGCTGGCAGCTCTGCTCCACAGGCAAGAAATGGATCAAGTCACAGAGAGCAAGGACTAGGGTGGGGTCCTGCAGGCAGAGGCACCAGGTTGGCTGGTGGCCAGTGACCCAATCTCTTGATGACTGGCAGGCACTTTACATAATACAGAATCCCTAAAAGCCTTAACCAGCTCCTCTTCCACAAATAGATAGCCACTCTATAGCTCTACAGGCAGTGCCCTGGCTTCAACATACAAAGGACTTTAGCAGAAAGAGAGTTCCCTCTCCAGTGGGTCTCCTCATGTCCCATTGTGTAAACAGTATGTGTGAGGGAGCAAATGAGAGGCAGATTTTCACACTTCCACAATCTGGTTTCACAGCAGTAGCAACCCGTTGATAAATTTTAGGTGACATACTCCTTCTAGCCCTCATGCTTGTTGTATCCTTTCAGTGTTCTAGAATTTGGAAATTTTGCTAGAAGTTGAACACAGGAACATGACATTTATTCCACCTTTGGGAAATAGTATTAAAAATATTATCCTGCACACCCACCTTTTTTCATGGACCCCACTGGCTCTATGCAAAGCTCAGCCAAGTATGACTATGGGGACCAGATTCTCTTGGGAATTCAAGAGTTCTGAAATGCTTTTGAAATAGATACAAAATGTGATGGTTAATTTTATGGGTCAGCTTGACTGGTCTATGGCGCCCAGGTGTTTGGTCAAATACTAGTCTATATGTCACTGTGAAGGTATTTTGTAGATGTGGTCCACATCCATGATCAGTTGACTTTAAGTAAAGATTACTCAACATGATGTGGGTAGGCCCCACTCTGCCTGAATTTCCAGCCTTCTAGTCTACCCTACAGATTTTAGACTAGCCAGTTCCATAATCACAAGGCCATTCCTTAAAATATCATTTGCTTGTGTGTGTGTGTGTGTGTGTGTGTGTATACTATTAGTTCTGTTTCTCCAGAGAATCCTGACCTCCTAAATAATATTCCTGGACCCAGGAAAAGAGTAACTTGGAAAGATGAAAGGAGTTTGTGGTGGGAGAGGGGTGGCTGAGTCAGGTAGGAGAACTTCTATTCGGTCCAGACCACATGGGCCTGGTGATCTCTGAGTGTATACAGCAAGAGAGGCAGAGACACGTCTACAAATGTTACAAGTTGATGCTCTTTACAAAAGATAATTGATTTCCCATTTAATTAAGTATCCCACTCTAAGATATGACCACTATGTCTATTTATTACAACAAAGAGTATTACGTAATGGTAATGTTTATTACTTTCCATAATGACGTAGAAAATGTTGAGGTTCAAAGCCAACAGCCAAGAAAGAATTCTTGAGACATCTTCAGTGCAAAAAGATGGTTTTATTAAAGCCCTGGGACAGGACCTGTGGGCAGAAAGAGCTGCACTGGGGTCATGAGGAGAGGCCCATTAAATACTTCCAAGTTGGGAGGGGGTTAGGGACAGATTAAGTCTTTAAGGAATTTGGAAGCAAGTTTTCTGGGACCTTGAGGGGGCTAGCTACTATTGGGAAATGGTCATTTATTACTGTCTAATAAAACCTAAGTCAGGAGACCCTTCAGATGTATATCAGTGGGTCATATGCTTGGGGGATGATACCAACGTTTATCTTGGTTGGGGGGGAGGGCAGAGATAAAGAAAGTTTCTAAAGAATTTTTAAAGTAGACTTACAGGATCCTAGGGGGTCAGAATAATGTTAAGCTAGGATTGCCTTTTGCTCTTTGCAAAATATTAACATCAAGGTAGCTGAGCTCCCAGAGGAATGTCAGTCTGCCTGTTTTAGGGATTTGTCAGTGGTCTATGTGTAGTAAGGAAATATGATTTTTTCTTTTGCCTTTCTTTCCCACATCACATAACACTAAACTGGATACTCAAAAACAGCAGGAAAATAGGTCCCTTCCAAAATTCTTGCAGCTGATTCTTCCTCTTTGACAGGAACTAAGTACTACTAATCGGTACCATGACTTTCAGGTTGCCTCTTGATTTGGTTATAATCTCCTAGATCCAACTCAGGACCAACCATTTCTTCTCCTCCCTCAGATCAGCTACATGATTAATGAAAAGACTTTATCTTCCTAATTCCAACTAATAGCTCATCACTCATTTCTGTAGCCTTAAGCCAAAAGAAACTACTATTCGTTAAGGCTGCTCTGATATGCATCATCAGCCATTTCTCTTACATTTGAAATGTCTTCATTCTTGTAATAGTTTTGTGGCTGCAGCAGCTGTTGGACATTTTCTAGTTTTTGCAGAGCTTCACAGCTGTGGAAAACTCTCCACTAAAGGTTCTACAGTTTAGTTTAATGCAGATGTCTGGACCTGGTGTGGTTAGTATAAAAATTCAATAGCAGGAGTAATTATTTTTTATTATTGTAATATACGGGAAGAAGATCCTGGCTTCCAAATTGGAAAGTCCCACAGTGAGCCAATAAAGTTTCCACCTCTGACCTTCTCAAAGGCTGGGACAGGGAGCTTTGTGGTTTGGGGCTGGGGTTTGGGGGGCTCAGAGTGCATGGCCTTGTCAAGGCCGAGGCCCTGAGCCCCCGTGACCTGGGCTGGGAGAAAAAAGGGGAGCAGAGCTGAGGTCACTCTTGGCCTCCTCATTCACGGCCCCTGCGTGTCATCTGGGGCTGGCAACAGAGCCTCACACACAACCCCATGTGTGATGATGATTATGGTTTTTCCTTTGTTTTTCCAGCCCCAACAAAAACATCTTCTGATGGAGACACTTGAGAGAGCTCCTTCACTCTGGAAATTTGTGACATCACAGAGAAATTTATGGTTTGACCTCTTAAAAGGAATTTAAAATGTCCCAGGGCATTTGCACTACATGGGTCTGGATCAGGGACTTCCCATGAGTGGGCCCTCAGGGTGAACATCGAAGGGAAGCCAGATTCAGTGCTGCCTTTCCTCCTGCCTCTTATCAGAGCTTTTCCTCCACAAATTGACAGGCTCTCACTGTCCTGACTTGATCCTTGAGGACCTTTCCCTCCATAAGTGTCCAACGTGTGAAACCTGATACCAGCTGAGTTTTGACTGACCAGGTGTTGTCTTTGCCTCCAAGCTCACTTCTCACCAGATCTTCAGGTGAGTAAGAAGTCATCTGGAAATTTTCTTTTTTTCTAGTTTCTAAAACACTCTGTGAAGAGCACATTTTGGTATATATGACACCATGTGATGTTCTAAAATTTTCTCATCTTTCACGCAAGATTCGGAATGTGACATGGTGATGGGTAAAGGGCCCCAAGCAGACTGAGGAACATGGTGGGCACTCAGTGGGTCCCAGTAGATACTTGGTGACTGAAGAGTGGTTTTAGATATAAAGTCAAGGACAGCATGGCTCATATCATAACAAAATGTGTCCTGAGACCCAAGGGAAGAATGAAGCAGGGTCAAGAGAACCCATGACTGGATGATCTGAGGACCCAACCTGAGGGAATAACAGGACAATTAAAGGAGGAGATGACTGAGGGTATCTAGAACTTACACAACCTTTTTTTTTTTTTTTTTGCCATTTATTTATTCTTTTATTTAAATTCAGTTTGCCAACATATAACACCCAGTGCTCATCTCATCAAGTGCCTTCCTCAGTGCCCATTACCCAATTACCCCAAGCCCCACCCACCTTCCCTTCTGCAACTCTTTGTTTCCCAGAATTAGGAGTCTCTCATATTTATCTTCCTCTCCGATTTTTCCCCACCCAGTTTTCCCCCTTCCCTTATGGTCCCTTACACTATTATATTCCACATATGAGTGAAACCATATGATGATTGTCTTTCTCTGATTGATTTATTTCATTCAGCATAATACACTCTAGTTGCATCCATGTCTGTGTAAATGATAAGTATTCATCCTTTCTGATGGCTGAGTAATATTCTATTATATATATAGACCACATCTTCTTTATCCACTCATCTTTCGATGGACACCGAGGCTCCTTCCACAGTTTGGCTATTGTGGACATTGCTGCTATGAACATTGGGGTGCAGGTGTCCCACTGTTTCACTACATCTGTATCTTTAGGGTAAATACCCAGTAGTGCAATTGCTGGGTCGTGGGGTAGCTCTATTTTTAACTTTGTGAGGAAGCTCCACACTGTTTTTCAGAATGGTTATACCAGTTTACATTCCTACCAAGAGTGCCATAGGGTTACCCTTTCTCTACATCCTCTCCAACATTTATTGTTTCCTGTCTTGTTAATTTTAGCCATTCTCACCAGTGTAAAGTGCAATCTCATTGTGGTTTTGATTTGTATTTCCCTGATGGTAAGTGATGTGGGGAATTTTTTTCATGTGCTTGTTGCCCATGATTGTTTATTTTTGGGGTGTTGAGTTTGATAAGTTCTTTATAGATCATGGATACTAGCCCTTTATCTGATATGTCATTTGCAAATATCTTCTCCCATGCTGTAGGTTGCCTTTTAGTTTTGTTCACTGTTCCCTTGGCTGTGCAGACGCTTTTTATCTTGATGAAGTCCTAATAGTTCGTTACTGCTTTTGTTTCCCTTGTCTTTGGAGACATGTCTTGCAAGATGTAGCTGTGGCTGAGGTAAAACAAAACAAAACAAAACAAAAAAAAAAAAGGTTGCTGTCTGTATTCTCCTCTAGAGTTTTGGTGGATTCTTATCTCACGTTTAGACCTTTCATCTATTTTGAGTGTATCTTTGTGTATGGTATGAGAGAATGGTCCAGTTTCATTCTTCTGCACGTGGCTGTCCAATTTTCCCAACACCATGTATTGAAGAGACTGTCCTTTTTCCAGTGGATATTCTTTCCTGCTTTATCGAAGATTAGTTGGCCATAGAGTTGAGGATCCATTTCTGGGTTCTCTATTCCATTCCATTGATCTAAGTGTCTGTTTTTGTGCCAGTACCATACTGTCTTGATGATCACAGCTTTGTAATACAGCTTGAAATCAAGCATTGTGATGCTCCCAGCATTGGTTTTCTTTTTCAACATTCTTCTGGTTATTCAGGGATTTTTCTGGTTCCACACAAATCTTGGGATTATTTGTTCCAACTCTGTAAAGGAAAGTTCATGGTATTTTGATAGAGATTGCATTGAATGTGTAAATTGTTCTGGGTATCATAGACATTTCCACAATATTAATTCTCTCAATCCATGAGCATGGAATGCTTTCCCATCTCTCTGTGTCTTCCTCAATTTCTTTCATAAGTGTTCTCTAGTAATTAGAGTACAGATCCTTTATCTCTTTGGTTAGGTTTATTCCTAGGTATCTTATGGATTTTGGTGCAATTACAAATGGGATCAATTCCTTAATTTCTCTTTCTTCAGTCTTATCAGTTGCACAAACGCAACTGACTTCTGTGCATTGATTTTATATCCTGCCACCTTGCTGAATTACTGTATTAGTTCTAGCACTTTGGGATGGAGTCTTTTGTGTTCTCCATATACAGTGTAATGTCATCTGCAAAGAATGAGAGTTTGACTTCTTTGCCAATTTGAATGCCTTTTATTTCTTTTCGTTGTCTGATTGCTGAGGCTAGGACTTCTAGTACAATGTTAAACAACAATGGTGAGAGTGGACATCCGTGTCATGTTCCTGACCTTAGGGGAAAAGCTCTGAGTTTTTCCCCGTTGAGAATGATATTTGCTGTGGGCTTTTGTAGATGGATATTGAGGTATGTTCCCTCTATCCCTATATGCTGAAGAGTTTTAACCAGGAAAGTATGCTGTATTTTGTCAAATGCTTTCTCTGCATCAATTAAGAGGATCATATGGTTCTTATCTTTTATTTAATTAATGTGATCTATCACATTGATTGATTTACAAATGTTGAACCACCCCACATCCAACGGATAGATAAATCCCACTTGGTTGTGGTGAATAATCCTTTTAATGTACTATTGGATCCTATTGACTAGTATTTTGGTGAGTATTTTGGCATCCATGTTCATCAGGGATATTGGTCTGTAATTCTCCTTTTTGATGGGGTCTTTGTCTGATTTTGGGATCAAGGTAATGCTGGCCTCCTAGAATGAGTTTGGAAGTTTTCTTTCCATTTCTATCTTTTGAAACTGCTTCAGTAGGATAGGTATTATTTCTTCTTTAGATGTTTGATAGAATTCCCCTGAGAAGCCATCTGGCCCTGGGCTTTTGTTTCTTGGGAGGCTTTTGATGACTGCTTCAATTTACTTGCTGGTTATTGGTCTTAGAACTTATACAACTTTAATGACAATTCCACCAAAGAGTAACCACAGTGTTATTTCTTTCATAGAAACACCAAGTTTGGAGCAAAAAAACTAACACAGCTGGGTTTTATGTAGTACCTCAGTATTCTATATTTTTTTTCCAGAGACCAGTAAGAAGAAGGGACCTAGATTTTCTAGGCCAGAACAGCCAGTGTATGGCTCAACCCACTCAACCCCTCCCACCATTTCTCCCCCTGAAGGGTTCCCTGGGTGCTGCAGACCATGGGGCAGACCCTTTGAGAAGCATGACACTGCACTCACATACCCACTAGGATTCAGAGGGTGGGCATTGGGGAAAAGACTGCACTCGGCCTCCACCTCCAGTTCCTGGTGAATGGCAGCTCCCTTACACAGACCTTAGGGGAGCCTAAGGTCTGTGTAAGCTCCTCCTTACAGAGGAGCCCAGGCAGCTGCAGTGGGATTGTTCAATGGCTTCCTATTCCCAACCCCACCAGTAGCATGGTGATGTCACACTTAAGGACATCAATATGGCTAGGAGTCGTGACCAGTGTGGGGTTGAGCCCAGGAAGAGATTGGGGGGCGGGGGGGTGCAGAATGGCATCTCTACTGGACTCCTTTGCCCCCCTCTATCTCTCCTTGACCCTGAATGGCCTCTTCCTGGCTCAGGGCCTCAGCCTATGGATGCAGCACTCACAGGGGTCACCCTGCACTGAAGCACATGGTATAGTTCCAGGGCCTAGAACTATGAAGCTCATTTGTGTGAATCCAAAGCCTGTGTTTCTCTGTGAGGCTGAATATAGAATGCAATTTGAAGGAACCCAAAAAGTGACCACCACCACCACACATGCTCCCTCTAAAAATCTACACCTGCCTGAGGAAGCATAGTCATTACTTTGGAGTATATCCTTCCCTTAAATTGTGAATACATTTTGTGTGGCAGGGCAGGTAATTCTTGTACTACTTATACTTCATTTATCACAGATGAGCTGCTTAAACACACAGAAAAATGCCAGAAAAGGCTGAAGGACAATTTTTTGGAAAGGGGAATAAAGAGGAACAGTCTACTATATGGAGGATGGGTGCAGGGAGATCTCAAAACCAGAGTGATCCCAGGGAAGTGAGATTATTGATCACCTTGATAGAGGGAGAATGATGGAGAAGCTGGCAATGTCCTATAAGGAGGGAGCACAAAAGAAGCCGGGACAGACACCCCATTACATTGTCTAGAACAGATCCATTGGGAAAACTGACAACAAATAAAAACAACTCTGACCAATCTATCTCCTTTGGGTCATTGTTAAGGACCTTTGAGACAACTTCCCTGAGGTCACTCCCTTCCCATTCTTCACAGTCCTGCAAAGTTGGCCAGGTGATACAACTACTTTTGTTGATTTTATATTAGTTAAATTAATTAATTAAACATTTGATGAATGGATAATAAAGTCAATATCCCTGGGGTTTATGTTTACTCATGCAAATAAATTTCAAGCATTAAAATCAGCTTTTCCCAGCCTCCCACTTTCCAGAAAGCATCCTTTGAGCATCCTTTGAGTTCACTAAAACAATTGGCCAAGGTGGTCCCCTTTTTCAGACTAACAAAGCTTTGTATTGCCCACTCAATACAAATTCCAGGATGAATCAACTGTGCTTTGCCCTTATCCTAAACAGTGTGTGCAAATGTCTGGCTAATATCACAACCAACACAAGCATTTTAAAATAACATTGACAGATCCTAACTAATCACTGTATGAATGTGAGGCTGCACAGTTACTGCAGAGATCAAAGATCTTCTGAAGGCATGGCAGTGAGGGAAAAAGGAGGGGGCAAAGGAAAAAGAACATTTGTTCATATCTAACCTATGATCCACTAGCACCTCAACAAAATGCAGAAACCATAGTGCTTGGCTTTATTTTGTTAATGATGTGCTGTCTTACTAGTGATGTGCAGACTTATAGACTGCACAGAGAAGGCATGGGACATGCATGTTCATAATAACTTCCACCATATATTGAGCATTATTATCTTCCAGATCTGTGCTCAGGAGCTTACAAACATGATCATCTCATTGAAGCATCACATGGCTTCTGAGCATCCAATGCAATTATGACCACATTCTACAGATGAGGAAACTGCTTTCAGAGAGGCCAAGTTAATTTGCCCAAAGTCAGAGTCAGGATTGTAATTTGGGTCAGTCTGATTCCAAAAGGTCAGCCTTAGCCACCACCTTTAATGATCTTTGTAAGTCACACATTCTCTCACATCCATGTTAGCCTCAGATTAAGCCCTAATAAGTCTTCACAGCCCAGGTTAGGGTCTCCTTTTGCCTACTCCCTAAATAGCCCTCAGGATTTGTTGCTATAACACATGCTGCCTGGGCTAAAAGTCTCAGCTGACTTTAATAGAAAATAATAATTTGAATTAGGCACTGAAAAAATTGAATTAACCACTAAGAGTGACACTTTCTTTCATCTATGTCAAGGATCAGACTTTCTTAAGTGTACTTGGCAACACAAGCACATCTTTTTTATTAGTCCTTTAAATATGAACTCATTTAAAGTTTCATTGCATTTATTGGGTTTTAGCTTGAAATGTTGCTGGCCCATTAGGCTGTCCCTGGAGAGTCCAGATTTGACCACTGAAGCAAAGAGAACATTTAATAAAGAGCTTCCTGGAGGGGTCACGTATGACTCACAATGGTTGGATGATAGTTGTATAGTATTCTGGGATGTCAGTCACACTTTTGCCCTCATACAGTTAGAGTTGCTAAAATAAATAATTGTCTCCTCTTTGAATCACACTTCCTTTAGTATCTAAAATTTAACAGCAGTTTCATTCCCTATATGCACCTTAAACTCTCATTCTATTTAAATAATTTCTCTTAAAGTCGTTAATTTTATAACAGCCCAGCTTCGCAGGTCTGGCCAACCCATGATCTAGTGTTAGGACTAAAGGAAACATTCACCTCATCCTTGGAAACTATATCAATGGGAAAATGAAGTCCTTCCACTCATGCTAAAATCTCCAGGAGCTGTTAGCAACATAAGGATTTTCCTGCCTGCCACACCCAAGTACAACAGTCTTGGTAGATATATCTTATATTTAGATAGTTTCTCAAATCGTAACATTCACATATCATCTGCACGTACTTGCAGAGTGTTTTCAACTCAGATTGGCTTAAAATTAATAGGGCTACCTTAAAATGATTTACTTTTTGATGTTTCTCTGTATTGTAACATTTCAAATACACACATAGAAGAACTTCTATTTCTAGCCAGATTGGAGTAACGGGCCAAACTCACTGTTTCACCATAAACAGTCATAATATATGGACAAACATATGAGGAACTGAACAACAGACATTGCAGAACCAGGATCCCTGAAAGAAGGGAAATATGTGAAGTGAGCCCCACATTCACCATAGCTCTCTGACTGAGGACAGTTTCTTAACTTAAGTATCAGAAGGTAGAACTTAAACAGAGCAGGGCAGTGCTGCCTCACTGAGAAAACACAGTTTTGAGTTCAGGGTTCAGGATATCAGAGAGAAAGGAGTTGCACTGGGGGAGAGGGCAGATAGAAGCAGAAGGGACAGAAGTTGTGCGATGCTTCTCTGTGAGTCCTTCATCAAAAGCATCCTGCACTTTTCTCCAAGGACCCTAGTGGAGAGATCTGCTACAGGGTTAAGAGAGGAAGGAGATACTAAAGTTCTGGAAGACAGTGAAATTCTAGCCCCATCAGCATAGAGACCTCAATAATATCCCAGGTATTCAGCTAGGGTACCAGAAAGTCCATTTCTTAAGTATAAGTACAACTCTAGAAACTAAAGGCCCCCTGTGCTGTGTCACCCACACATTAACAAAAATTTTTAAACATGTGGGAAGCAGAAAATTTTGACCCACAATCAAGGACAAAAACAGTAAACAAAAATAGACCCTGAAATGACCCAGATGTTAGAATTAGTACATAAGAACTTTATTATTTTTTTTTAATTTTATTTATTCACGAGAGATAGAGAGAGGGAGAGACACAGGCAGAGGGGGAAGCAGGCTTCATTCAAGGAGCCCGATGTGGGACTCGATCCCAGAATCCTGGGATCACGGCCCGAGCCAAAGGCAGATGCTCAACCACTGAGCCACCCAGGCGTCCCAGTACATAAGAACTTTAAAACAGGTGTTGTAAATATGTTCAAAGTCTCAAAGGAAAATACAGTCTTAATGAACAAGAAAATAGGGAATCTGAGCAGAGAAATTAGAGCTATAAGATGGAAACAAATGGAAATTCCAGAAATAAAAAACACAAAATCTAAAATGAAAAAAAATTTAATTGGATGACCAGACTATGTGTTGGAAGAAATAATGAGTGAACTCAAAAACATTTCCATAATTACCTGATCTGAAGAACAGAGAAATAAGATCAAATCAAAAATAGCCTCAGAGATCTGTGGGATATCAAGTGGACTGACATGCACATAATCAAGTCTCAGAAGAGAAAAGTAAAATGGGAGAGGAAAAGCATATAAAAGAAAGTGTGGTCAAAATTTCCCCAGATTTGGTGAAAATACACCAACCTACAGAACCAACAAGTCCCAACAACCAAGCCATGGCAGATCATAGTCAAAATTCTGAAAATCAGAGGTAAACAGAAAAATTTTAAATGGGGAGGAAATAAAAATGGAGCAAGAAGAAATGACATATATTCAGAGGAACAACAATTCAAATAATGGCTGACTCTTCATTAGAAATAATGGAGGCCAGAAGACAATGCGATAGAATTTTTAAAGCTCCGAAATTTAGAAGGAGGAGAAAAAGGAGGAGATATTTTCAAATAAATTAGAACCGAGAAAATATATTTTCCAGAGATCTTTGTTACAATAAATATTAAAAGAAATTATTTAGTGTGATGGGAATAACACCAGATGGAAACTCAGATCTACATAAAGGACCGAAGAACACAAGAAAGCTAAATACAAGGATAAATACAAAAGACAGGTTTTTTTTCTCTTCTTAAATTTTGTAACAGATAAATAACTATTAGACTAAAAGTACTAGAATATGCAAAGTAAAATACAGGACTTAAACCCAATCATACCAAAAATTGTTTTTTTTTTAATTTTTTTAATTTTTATTTATTTATGATAGTCACAGAGAGAGAGAGAGAGGCAGAGACATAGGCAGAGGGAGAAGCAGGCTCCATGCACCGGGAGCCCGACGTGGGATTCGATCCCGGGTCTCCAGGATCGCGCCCTGGGCCAAAGGCAGGCGCTAAACCGCTGCGCCACCTAGGGATCCCCCATACCAAAAATTGTGTTGAGTAAAAAGGACTAGGCACTCCAATTAAAAGGCAGAAATTATAAAGCAAAACCCAGCTATCTTTTGTTTGTAAGAGACATTTTAAAAATAAAGGCACAAAGATATACCAAGCAAAATGGTAGGCACACAAAAACTAGTGTGATTGCATTAATATTAGACAAAGTAGACTTTAAAACAAGGAATATTACCAAAGATAAAGAGGGACATCTCATGAAAATAAGAGTCTATTGAAAATGAGGACATACAAATATCCATAGAAGCTATCTGTATGTACATATGCATGTTTTTCTCTTTTAACTCCTGATTCCTTCTCATTTTCACCCTGCTTCAGAACACTGATCTGTGCTCTGGAGTTTGGAGATCTATAGTTCACGTTTTGCATACTCTCTTGCATCCAGGGTCTTCTGTGTGACCAAGGACAATCTGATGTTCTCAAGTGAGATCTGGAAGGTGAGAGTGAGATAGAAGCTTTCTATCTGCTGCTTCTGCTGGTGAGCACAAAGAGGCATTTGCGTTTTTTAACACCAGTGTTAGCCACACAGCAGTGTTAGCACTAGTAATTATCTTGAGTGTCCACTGAAAAGGAACAGGGCATCCTTTTTGCTACTGTGGATCATAACAAGTACTGGAGCCAGTAGACACACATATTTTCTGATTGTGGTTGCCTCTTCCTCGTGGCGGCCCTTTATCGTGGGGGCATAGTTCTGGAGCCAGTGGCTTCTAAATCACTGAAAAGTCAGTGCTAAAAAAAAAAAAAAAAAATCAGTGCTGCAATATGCCTTTGGGACACGTTCCTAAAAACTGAACATAACATCTGTTTCTTCGGCACTCCCAGTGACTCTCTAAGCTACTTGAAGACGGGTAATAAGTTCTGTCCTGTATAAACCAACTAGAGAGGGCTCTATTTTCAGCAACCTTACCCTGACAGAGGTCTGATCTTCTAGCCATAGTTATTGTGTTCATTCACTAGAATGTTCGAGTCTGTGTGCTACTATAACATACCCTGTCTTAACCTGATAAATGCTGTGACTAAGCTGGTCTTGTCACCCCTAAGTCCAAAGCCCGTCTTTTAACCACCCTCTACTGTTCACAGTTCTCTCGGAAGGGCAAGATGGATATACCATCACGAGAGGTTGTAGCATCATACAAGAAGGCAAAATGAATATGCAGGCATAAGAGATCAGATATCAATGCATGAGGACCAAATGGATATACAGCCATGAGAGACTGAAGAGCAATATAAGAAGGCAAAATGAATCATAGTCCTAAGAGATCACATGGCCACACAAGATGGGAAGGAAGGGCTCAGATGAGTAGTATGGACAGTGGGACTGTAGAAACACACATAAGCACTCACGAGGAGTGGGATTGGTGTGGAGGGATAAAGCACAGGACTGGGACTGGGATTTCACATATTGGACAGAAAGGAGAGAAGCTAGAGCTTGGGGTCCTGACCGCGTCTGATTTCCTGATTCCCTCCTTTTCCTTGCATGACAGTGAAAAAAGCCAGCTGGATTCTCCTTACAGCCACTTATTTGCAGCAGGAACCCAGAGACTGCCTGGCCTCTATAGACCAAGAGGCTTGTTGAGAGATTGAGTCAGTTAGTTCTGTGCACTCCTGTGGACATGGTACATGGTTGCTGGAGCAGTTTTGTCCATGGCTGCTTCTGGCAAATGAGCATTAATTAGCACATGTTACCCACCTGTCCCCACCTGTTCCTTGTAGCTGCTTAGTCAGACCCGTTAACATGCTAAATGAGGTGAGCCTATGAGAAGAAAGTCCCAACTTAGAATTACCGGTGCTTACAAGGAAGGAGAATATACGTTCAGAATCACGCCTCTAGAGTTCTGTAGAATTGCTACTCTTGAATTTCACTGTAATTAATTCATGTTATTAGCACATGTCATAGGCTTAGAATAACATCATCTTTAACTTAAAAAAAAAAACAACACAACATATCATTGTTTGAAATAAGACATCAGCTTTCTGGTTCCCAGCTTCTGATGTTGGACAAGTCATTTTAACCTGTCAAAGATTCTGTTTCCTCAACAAGAACATGGGGACAATATCTGATGATAAAGCCAGCTTATATGTTTATACTATCTGCATTCATTGAGTGTTTGCCCAATATTGTGAAACCCTAATTTAAAAACCAGCCCAAAGCAAATATTCATTTATCTCAAACATTTAGCATTTTGCTTAATGGTCATAAATCTGCTCTGACACCAGGTAACCATATCTATGATGGCCATTCCCCATGGCAAGATGGGTGAAACCTGCTAAGTTAAACAAAACCCATTGCTGTGAAGCTAGTGGCAGCTGCAGACGTGATACACAGTTGGTACATGGTACGTAGTACACGTTGTACGTGGTGGCTCCTAAGGGCTTTGCATCTGCTGCAGTTCTGGTACCTGGGCTGCTCCAGGAGCCAGGAGCCTGAGTGGTGGAAATAACCCCTCCAGAGCATGCATTTAGGACCTCATCTCTTTCAGGGGAAAAAGAGGGATTCAGAGGGGAAAAGTCCTATTTTTCAAGCCCTGTGCCCTACTCTTGCTCTGTTTAAAAGATTCAAATGCGGGGCACCCGGGTGGCCCAGTTGGTTAAGAGATCAACTCCTGGTTTCAACTCTCAGGGTCCTGAGATCAAACCCCGAGACTGGCTCTGCCCTCAGTGCAGAGTCTGCTTGAGTTTCTCTCTCCCTCTCCTTCTGCCCCTCCTCTCTTAGCTCTGTCTCTCTCTCTCAAATAAATAAATCTTAAAAAAAAAAAAATCTAAATGGAAATCATTGGTAGTCTCAAACAACTGAGCTTTAAGTCCTGACAAAGACAAAACGTATTTACCCAGGAGAGGCAATAGGCGAGCAGTACAGGGAGCAACAAGATCAAATTAAATCCCGCCTCTGCCTCTCAGCCATTTTGTGATCTTAAACCATCTCACTTAACCTCAGCTTCCCCACCCATCAAATGAGGGTGATAAGAATTCTCGCCTTTTGGGCATTTTTATGAGGCTCTGGGATAAAACATGTCAAGGGCTTAGGGAGTTGCTAGTAAGCAGCAAGTGCTCAGTAAATCATTATTATTTTCATCATAAACTTTCATATAATTACCCATGTTTCACAGGACCCTCCCTTCTCAGCAAATTGCTTCATTTCTGTGCATGCTTCCTCACGCATGTGCTATTTCACTTTCTTATAACCCCGTAGATGAATTATTTTCAGACGGGTCACATGCTGTGGAGGAACCTGGCCTGTGCTTTTCTGGAAGCTGTGCTGATTCCTCCTGCCCTCCTCACTCAGAGGCTTCTTCAGCAATCCCACAGCTGTACACTGGCCCTCCTCAGGTGACTTGTTTTCCCTGGCATCTCCAGCAAACCCCACTTCTACCCCCCACTGACCATTTCAACACCAAGGGGTCCGGGAACACTTGGAGATCTCCACAGGCTTCCCACAGAGCCAGGGCTCCAAAACTGGAAACTGAGCAGGGATGGCCATGGTTCTCTCTGGCCCCTCTGATCTTATTGCTGTGTTCATCTTCAGGGAACTGAGTTCAAGGGTGGGGATTGTGACTGTGGTATCTCTTGGCTGCTGATGGAGAAGCTTCTGTTTGGAAATCCTCCCCTATCACAACAGAACTTCTAGTTCAAAATCAAAGGTGTGAGAAAACACTGCAGGCAGGGGTGATTTCCTGTGAAGTCCTAGGTTTCCAACCCTCCTTGTCCAGGTATCCAGGGCTGAGTGAGGGCTGAGGGGATAACCAGGGAGGACCTGCAGCCATGGCCCACACCTGGCACCTGGCACATACACTCCCCATGTTGCTTCCATCCAGGGAAAAGAGGGTACAAGGCACCAAAGAGTAACTTTGAGAGGGTCCAGGTAAGAATGTATGAGAGATAGGTAAGACCGTTGCCTAATGGGGTGGAGCTGCATGGGTGGGAATGTGCACAGGGTGAAGATGGTCCTGTGACCTGGGCTATTTCAGAGTCACACAGAACCACCTCCCCCTCCAGGTGCTTCCAGAGGCAGGGCTCATAGCTGGCTGCAGAACACACCTGCTAAATATGTGATGTTCCCTTTTATGGGATGAGACTGTAGGCAGGATGACCCTGGCCCTGCCCCAGGAACCCTCATAGCCTTGCTGAGACATGAATTTCCTCCTTGATGCAGCCGACTGAACACGGGGAGAGGCTAGGCTGCGGGCCGCGGCCCCACTCACCACCCCAAGGTGCACCCATGCATGTGGCTTCCTGGGGTTGTGCTTTTCCTGGTCAAAGAATTCTTCCCCCTGAATCAATGGTCTTAGAAGATGCTCACAGCTTACCACAAAGGGCAGTGCTTCACTAACTTCTGCACAGATCAAGAGAAACTTAGAAAGAACACAGCTTTTGAACTAACCGGGCTGAGATATCACGAAAACTGGCACTGAATGTACATCAGCCCAAGCCTGGCCAAAAAGCCACCTTGAGTCCTGCACGCTCTCGTGCTGTATGAGATTCAAATGGAAACTATTGAGAGTTTGTGCATTCAACAGATCTTTTAATTTCTGACTAAGACAAAGCCGGTAGGGGATCCCTGGGTAGCTCAGCAGTTCAGCGCCTGCCTTCGGCTCAGGGCGTGATCCTGGAGTCTGGGGATGGAGTCCTGCATCGGGTTCCCCACAGGGAGCCTGCTTCTCCCTCTGCATGTGTCTCTGCCCCCCCCCCCTTTCTGTGTCTCTCATAAATAAATAAATAAATAAATAAATAAATAAATAAATAAAATCTTTTTTTTTTTTTTTTTTTTTTTTTTTTTAAAGACAAAACCGTGAGTATCTAGGAGAAGAAATAAAGGGAAAAATCAAGAGCTTGGAATCTGGATGAAGTAAGGTACACAGCCCCTCCTTGCTCCCTGCTCCCCTCTCCCCACGGACTGGGGCGTGCAGCCTGGGGTAGGGCCTGTGTTTGGAACCCTGGCTTTACATCTTTGCTATGTGGATGTTGGAATGCTTGCTACCTGACCTCACAGAGGCTGTGCGTGGATACGGTTCTCCAAAAATGGGGCCAGTCAGAGTGAAAGAAAGCATTTTGAAAAATTGATATTTCACCATATAATGTTGGAGTATTTTTGTCCTTACAATAACTAATTCCTTGAAGATAGTTTTTTATCAGTTTCAGAGATGAACCTATGTAATGTTTTTAAGTTCTAACAACAAACTTCCCAAACGACCATGGTAAAATAATATAATCTCATAAGTGGCTATTTGCCATCATCCAACTGCTAAAATAATGGGACTTGCAGCTGGCCTGAGTCTAAGTATCAACCCTTCCAGGTTGTGTGAGTGTTCCTGCTTTGGGAGAGGAGTGTGGTACCCAGAAACACAGAAGCAGTCAGGACGGAATCAGCGGGCTCCCGACAGCACCAGGAGGGGTGGCATAGGGGCACCTGCATGGAATTGCACCCTGACCCCATGATACATATATCAACTTGCCAATATTAAACACTCAACATGCACCAGGCCCTGTACTGAATCTTTTCTCGTGAAGCCTCATGACCCCTTTGGAAGCCAGCACTGTTGTGTTCGCTTCACAGATGACAAAACTGAAGCCCAGAAAGAATAAGCAACTCTCCCAACATCAGCTTCTGCTGAGAACCCAGAGAAACGTGTCTGGCTGACTGCAGCCCGTGTGCCCAACCCCTTCACCTGAGACCCACCTGCCGGGGGTAGAAGTGAGATACACCCAGACCTTGGTATGAGAAGCTGAGGATGGACACTGCCAGTGGCTTGCCTGCTCCAGCCCCTGCCTCTGGTCCCTGGCCTGACCAGAGTTCCTTGTCAGGGCCCCTTGCTTCATCCATAGCACTGACCCCAAGCCATCCTTTCAGCGCATTGAACTCAACTCTCCCTGTTCAGGTTTCCTCCACGGACAGAGAAAGTTCTTTTAGTTAAATCACGGTCATAAGTCATTGGTCTCAGAACCCAGTCGGGAACTTCAACCTTTGCCGACTAATGAGTTATTCACAGTTGCAGGTTGCACGTACCTGCATGAGTTGCCTTTGAAGGAAATCTGAGTCCCACTTGCTTTGTTTGAAAAGTGCTCACATGAGCAGTATTAACTTCTGCCCTAGGCAGCAGCTGGAAAGATCTTGATCCTAGTTTTGCTAGTGATGGTGATGAATTGTGGCCCTGGGTCTCTCGAGGCAGGTGTCAAGCTGACCTAATCCCGGGGTGGAAGTGTAGCAACCAGGGGAGCTGGCTGTGGAATTTTCTGCTGTCCTTTCCCATGTGCTTCTGTGGATACTTCTGGTTTACATTTCCAGTGGGTTTCATTCATTATGAATCTCAGTGGCCCCAGAGAATCAGCTAATGTGATCACAGCTCATTTAAGGAAAGACAAATGAAGACAGAGAGAAAGAGAGTCCACAAAGATGACCAGGGGCAGATGTGAGGGGGCAGGTGGGTCCCCACATACAGGCCCAGCCAGGGCTTTTGGTTCAGATAAGCTGTAAAGCCCCCACTCCTACAAAAGGGCTTGGGGATCACTCCAACTGTGGAGCTGTGTGACAGCCATCCTTCTGCCAAGGGCGGGTAATGCATGATGGGAGAGTCTCTGAACAAGAGATCTGCTCAGAGAATGTTTTTCCCAACAGTCAGCAGGGTCTTCAGTTTGTAGGGAGCTAGGCAGAGAAAAGGGGTGCTGGCTCAGTGGCAGGGGATACTTTCCAACCAAAAGAGTTCACAGAGTCATGATGGGCTGACTCACAATCCGCCTGGTGATCATCCGGATGCTGAGAAGTCCCACGGGAAATGAGACTGGAAAAATGAAGATAAATAAGAGCAGAGAATGAGGTCTAAAACTTGTAGCATGACCAACAAGTCACTGGGTGATTTGGTTCATATTGAAGCCTCTAAATGTGTTTGGGATTGATTTTGTGTATGGTTTGGGGTTGGGGTTGGGGTTCATTTTTTTTCCATGTTGCTAATAGTCCCAAGAGCATCTATGTATAGTCCCCCCCGCCTTTTTTTTTTTAAATAATCTGCACTGTCACTTCTATCATATTTCAAATTCAGAAAAGGTGTGGAACTGGATTTTTTTGGTTCTCTATTCTGTTCCATGGATCGGTATGTCTCTCATTGACAATGAGCCAATACCTGTTTGGATAAGTTCCTCAATCTTATTTTTCTTTTTTGCTGGCATCCTGACTATTCTGGCACCCTTGTCTTCCACCCAAATTGTAGAAAAACACTGTTATCTTCCTTGAAAAACTGTTGGGTATTTGAGACAATTGACTTCTTCATTTGGGTACTCTTTTAAACTAAAAACACTTTATCTCTCCATTTATTTAGATCTTTGATCTCTGTTAATAGCATTTATATTTCCATACAGGTCTTGTACATCTTTTGTTAGAAATAATTCTAGTGCTTCATTTCTAGTAGTTAGCTTATTTTTATGATATTTTATAAATTGTTGCTGACATCTCTAAATGCAATTGATATTTTATATTGATTTTAAATCCAGTCATCTTACAAAAACATTCTTAATTTAAATAAATTGATTTTTTGAGGTTTTTAATGTAGACAGAAGTCTGCCACTTGATAGTAATGATAGTTTGGGAGTTTTTTTCTTTTTCTGTTCTTGTGATTTGGAATTTCAATCTCTTACTGTGCTAGTTAGGATTTCTACTATCAGAGGCATGATGGCCGTGTTATACCTGTCTTGTTTCTGAATTTAAAATTAACACCTCCAACATTTCACCATTGGGAATGATACTGGCTATCATTTTAGTAGAGACCATTTACCAATCATTAAAGAAGTTTCCTTCCACTCCTAGTTTAACCATTTTTAAAATTTTTATCAATTGCTTTGACTTCATCTAAGATTGAAAGAACAATTACCTAAGAGTATATTTTAGAACTCACCTATAAAACCATGTAGGTCTTTGAGGAAAGCCTATAATCTTTAATTCAGTCATGATTTGTATTGTATGTAATACACAATATGTTGTTATATTGTTATTTAATGATGATAGAATTACCAAAGCTTTCTGTTTCTCCTTGTGTACATTTTGATAAACTATCAAACTTTCTTAAAATTCATTCATTTTATCTATACTTTCATGTTTATGGTATAATATTGTTCACTGTACTTTCTCAATATCTCTGTTCTAATTGGGGCCTGTGGGTGGCACAGTCGGTTAAATGTCTGACTCTTAGTTTCACCTCAGATTGTGATGTCAGGGTCCTGGGATTAAGCCCTACATTGGGCTCCACACTGATTGTGGGCCCTGCCTAAGATCCTTTCTCTCCCTCTCCCTCTGCCCCTCCCCACTAAAATAAATAAAAACATCTTTAAAAAATATGTCTCTATCTGTATTTATGTTACTCTTTTACTATTAAATTTTTTTATTTGTGGCTTCTCCATATTTTTCTTGATCAATTTCAGCAAAGGTTTGTCTACTTTATTAATCTCTTTTAAGAATCTCTTCTGAGGGCAGGGCAGAGCGGGTGGCTCAGTGATTTAGCCCTGCCTTCAGCCAAGGGCGTGATCCTGGAGACCCAGGATCGAGTCCCGCATCCGGCTCCCTGCATGGAGCCTGCTTCTCCTTCTGCCTGTGTCTCTGACTCTCTCTCTCTCTCTCTCTCATGAATAAATAAATAAATTATTTTTTTTTAAAAAACGAATCACTTCTGATATTGTTGATTCTAATACATCTTTACTTCCTACTTCATTTATTTTTGTTTGTTCCTTCTTTCTGATTTTTTTTTCTGGAATTACTTTTCTAACTTTTTAAGTTGGATACTCAGCTCCTCAGGTTTCGACTTTTCTTCTTCTTTTTTTTAAGATTTTATTTACTTATTCATGAGAGACAGAGAGAGAGAGAGAGAGAGGCAGAGACACAGGCAGAGGGAGAAGCAGGCTCCATGCAGGGAGCCCGACGTGGGACTCGATTCCGGGTCTCCAGGATCGCGCCCTGGGCCAAAGGCAGGCGCTAAACCTCTGAGCCACCCAGAGATCCCCTTTTCTTCTTTTCTAATACAAATTTTTAAGGCATATTTTGATAAGTATATCTCAAAATATTTCTTTGACAATATCCCATGTTTGATATAAAATTCTATTTTATTTTATTTTTTCTAAGTTTTTATTTATTTATTCATGAGAGACACAGAGAGAGGGGCAGAGACACAGGCAGAGGGAGAAACAGGCTCCATGCAAGGAGCCCGACGTGGGACTCGATCCCAGAACCCCGGGATCACGCCTGGGGCTGAAGGCAGACGCTCAATCACTGAGCCACTCAGGTGTCCCTACTTTTTAAATTTTTAAGTGTTGTTTAATTTGTATTTTTGATATTAATTTCAATTTAATTGCACATTAGTAAAAAATATGTTGTATATGATTCCAGTTCTTTTTTTTTTTTTTTTAAGATTTTATTTATTCATGAGAGACACAGAGAGAGACAGAGACACAGGCAGAGGGAGGAGCAGACTCCCTGCAAGGACCCCAATGTGAGACTCAATCCCAGGACTCCAGGATCACAACCTGAGCCAAAGGCAGACACTCAACCACCCAGGTATGCCTGATTACAATTCTTCAAAAAAGGGATCCCTGGGTGGCTCAGCGGTTGGGTGCCTGCCTTTGGCCCAGGGCACCATCCTGGAGGCCTGGGATGGAGTCCCACGTCGGGCTCCCTGCATAGAGCCTGCTTCTCTCTCAGCCTGTGTCTCTGCCTCTCTATATCTATCATAAATAAATACATTAATAAATAAAATCTTTAAAAAACAATTCTTCGAAAAATATGCTGTATACGACTCCAGTTCTTTGAATTTATTGAGATTTGCTTTATGGCTTAGCATGAAGTCTAGTTTTTTATAAATATCCCATGTGTAAAATGTAGAAATAAACGTGTATTCCTAATTTCTGATTCTGCAAGTTTCCATTAAATCTAGCAAGCTGATGGTTTCCCTCAATTTTTTCTATATTTTTATATATGTTGAGATTGAGAGTATATTAAATTCTCACACCATGATGGTGAATTTTCTATTTCTTTCTGTGAATCTATCACATTTTGAAGCTATGCTATCAAAGGCAAACAATTTAGAATTGTATATTTCTAATGAATTTTACTCTTTATGTAGTGATCCTTTCTATTGCTAATGTTTTTTGTCTTTAAGTCTATATGTTGGATATTAATTTAGCTGCATGTTTTTTGTTGTTGTTGTTGTTTACATTTGCCTGGTATATATTTTTCCATCTTATTTGTTTTGCTTTCCATGTCTTTAAGTTTTAATTGTGTCATTTATGAATAACAAATACTCACCTTGGTTTAAGGACTATTGTTGTTATCCTATCTGCCTATCTCTCGTTTTTTAATTGGAGAGTTTAGTCCATCTATATCAGTAATCACAAATATATTATATATATATATATATATAATTTTTCACTACCTCCCTACTTTGTGCTTTCTGGTTATTTCACTTTTGTTGTGCTTTTTAAACATTTTTGCCATTTTGGAATTGAGATTTTTTTCTTCCTGTGTTTCCTAATTCCTTTTCCACCCTTTATAAGACTGAAAGTCATATACTTTATTTTCTTTGTTTTAATAGTTGCTAAATGGAAATAATATTAATAATAGTAGTAAAATGTATGTAAATAATATATGAATATATACATGGTAAACAAATGTCATATAACAGACTGTGTTTTAAGTGTTAAAATATATTAACTTATTTAAACCCCACAGCAACCTTGTGAGATAGGAAGTATTAACAAAGTCTAAAGTAAATAGCTTAACCCCTCTAAACAATACTCAGGACTTAAGAACGCTTAAGACTTAACTCCAAACATTCTTCTCCCAAATCATAGATTATTCTTCTTGTATTTCAGATATCATTTTTCATTCTGTGATCACTTTCTTTCTTCTAGAATTGTCTCTTCCAGTCTTTCTTTTAGAAAAAGACTACAAAACTCTGATTCATGTGAAATTGTCCAATTTTGTTCTCATTAAAAATTTTTTTACTATAAAAATTTCAAACATATAGTAAAATTGAAAGTATGATGAACACCTATAAATTCACCATCTAGATTCCACCATTAAAATTTTATTATACTTGTTTTATCTATATATCGATCTGTCCCTTTATCCATCTCTCCACCCATCTTCTTTTTTGATTCATTTCAAAATAAATTGCACACATCTGTACTCTGCCCTCAAAGACTTCAACACCTATCATTTATGCCATAGATTCTGGAGTTTATAAAGAAGACCACCTCTAGCAGTCAAGCCCTCTTATTTGCATTAGTTCCAGCATGACCCTACAAAGGACACATTCCCAAAGAGGAGACCCCCAACTTAGTAAGTTGCCCTCAGTCAACAGCTTAGGTATCTGTAGAGGAGAGATATGAGTCTCCACTCTGTTACTGCCTCATTCCTTGAATTTTCACTAAGAGAATTTAATATTTTAATTAAAAGCATGTCCTGTAGCATAAAATGTCCTTGGGTTGACATCGCTAAGTCCAGCGTCTTGTTATTTACACCTCTGGTTTTTTTCTTTTTTTTTTTTTTTTTTTTTTTTATGATAGTCACACACAGAGAGAGAGAGAGAGAGGCAGAGAGAGAAGCAGGCTCCATGCACCGGGAGCCCGACGTGGGATTCGATCCCGGGTCTCTAGGATCGCACCCTGGGCCAAAGGCAGGCGCCAAACTGCTGCGCCACCCAGGGATCCCTACACCTCTGGTTTTTTATTAGCTTTGTCCTCCCTGCCGAAAAGCTGAGTGCATAGTGAAGGAATGAGACATTGATGGGCTCAGGCGAGATAGAAAGAGAAGCACCAAGTGTGACTTAGGCCTGGGGAAAAAAAGCCTGAGGGGGGCCTGGGCAACCCCC
The DNA here is from genome assembly GCF_048164855.1 of Canis lupus baileyi. NCBI lineage: Eukaryota > Metazoa > Chordata > Mammalia > Carnivora > Canidae > Canis > Canis lupus. Next base: position 49,633,019 of record NC_132838.1, read on the forward strand.
TAACATGAGGGATAACTCTAAGGACTTTTGTATGGCAGTTGCTGTTCTTAGTGCTCTGCTTGCATATAGCAGATTATCCTCACAACTCTGCAGTAAATTCTAGTACTATCCTTGTATTACAGAGGAAGAAAATGCATCCTAAATAAATAACTCACTCAAGATCACTTACTCTACAATGGCAAAGACAGAATTTAAACTCTGGCCTTGATTACTCCAGAGCCAAGACCTATGAGGCTACACTAAACTGCCAAGTCAGGGGTCTCATGGGAGAAAGCAGACAAGAGGCCACACAAACCATCAGTTTCACATTCTAGCTTCAGCCACATCTGGGGCACATGGAGGTGATGTCTATAGACCCTTAGTGCTCCCCCAAGTCATAAATCAGTCCCTTTATATAAAACCTCTATCACCCCATTAAGTTTGACTTAAATCCATGACAATTTAAGACTGAACTGAGTGTGGTTGGAGGAGTCAAGAAGGCATTCCCAGTCTTGCTTCAGCTCAGGTAAAAGGGGCTTTAGGACTCCACTCTGAACCAAACCCTTGAGGGACCCCAGCCCAGCACTGCATGTGAAGGGAGCCTGATCACTCTTTCTAAAAAAGATTTGTTCGAGGCATCTGGTAGCTCTGAAGAAACACTTGGGAAATTATAAACTATGATATTAAACAAAGGGACAAGCAGTATTCTGAGTTCTAGAACAAATGGTACCTAGTGAAAGAAAGCAAGAAGCAGACAGAGACTAGGGGAAAGATTTTTAATGTTTTATTTAAACCAAAGCAGACATAGCCTGATATGCTGGCACTGAGGTTTTGGAAGCTGGGGTGGAAGGAATGGTCAAGCAACAAGCCACTGTTGTAAGTTGCTCATTGAGGGCTGTCGGAAGTTCTAAAGGAACTTAAAGTAGAAAAGAGGACCCTGGAAATTTTATTTGAGGATCTACTGTATTGTTTTGGGGTGGGCAAGTGCCACAGGTCCCTCACCTATTGTCCCCGTGTTCCTTGAGAATAGAAACTGGGGCTTACTCCCACCTTCCCTTCACTTTCCAACAGCGTACCTTATACAAGGTGGGATTACAATAATGTATCTGACCTCAGAGCCTCAAGGAACATAAACCAAATCTATCAGGGTAGGGAGTGCAGATCAGAACCAGAGGCCAACTTCTGGATATGCAGCCCCAGAAGTAGGTAGAAATGTGTGTTGACTGGTATGCCTTACACTGACCTTGTGTGGTATGCCTCACCCTGACCAGCACCCCCATTAGCAAGTCATGCCTCTGAGTCTTGCTGCCTGAGAAATTTCTGTAGATCCCTGCAATAAAGCAGATGACTTCCACTCCCTGCCTCACTTTATTTACTGCTCAATTTATTTATTTATTTTTCGTATACTCTTATATTGGAGTTCAACTTGCCACCATATAGTATAACATCCAGTGCTTATCCCATCAAAAGCCCCCCTCAGTGCCCGTCACTCAGTCAACCCATCCCCCCTCCCACCTCCCCTTCCACTACCCCTTGTTCATTTCCCAGAGTTAAGAGTCTCTCATGTTTTGTCACCCTCTCTGATTTTTTCCACTCATTTTCTCTCCTTTCCCCTATGATCCCTTTCGCTATTTTTTATATTCCCATATGAGTGAAATCATGTAATGTTTGTTCTTCTCCAATTGACTTACTTCACTCAGCATAATACCCTCCAGTTCTATCCATGTCGAAGCAAATGGTGGGTATTCGTCGTTTCTAATGGCTGAGGAATATTCCACTGTATACAGAGACCACATCTTCTTTATCCATTCATCTTTCAGTGGACACCAAGGCTCCTTCCATAGTTTGGCTATTGTGGACATTGCTGCTATAAGCATTGGGGTGTAGGTGTCTCAGCTTTTCACTGCATCTGTATCTTTGGGGTAAATCCCCAGTAGTGCAATTGCTGGGTCGTAGGTTGGCTCTATTTTTAACTCTTTGAGGAACCTCTACACAGTTTTCCAGAGCGGCTGTACAATTTATTGTGGAGGGGGACAAAAGCCACAGGGAATTGGGGCTTGAAATGGCACACTTTCTCTGCATTCTGTTAAAAAAAAGAAAAGTGCAATGTGCCTGGAATGAGAACATTGAACTCCCATGATGATATTCATCTTAGTGACTGAAAAAAAAAGGCAGAAAGGAGAAAGAGACTTAAATTAATATCCTCTGGATCTTTGGGGGAAGTATTTTAAACATCGAGAAAATAACAATACCGTTTCAGTATGGGAACCTATACATAAGCATATTTTCTTTTTTGTTTTTTTTAAAGATTTTGTTTATTAATTTGAGAGAGAGTGAGAGAGAGCGCAAGGAGGGGGAGCAGTAGAGGGAGAGGGGGAAGCTGGCTCTCCACTGAGCAGGGGGCCCAACACAGGGCTCAAACCCAGGACCCCAGGATCATGACCTGAGCTGAAGGCAGGTGCTTAACCAACTGAGCCACCCAGGTGCCCTTATAGGAACATTTTCTATAATGGCTTTTTCTAAACATAAACTCCTTAGTAACTGAGATTAAGTGTAAAAGTTGTTACAAAGGAAATGTCATACATCTCTTAAGATTAGCGAGGCATTTATAATTCATTGTATTTATTTTTTGTAAGGTTAAAAAAAAACTTGCAATCATTAAACAAAGTTGGATTAAAATAACCACATAAGTGGCCACTTAATCCTGAGGACAAAGAAGAATGTTCTTGTTTGTCTCATGGCTTTGGATGATTTCCCTTGTGCTGAGTTCATGGAAGCATCCCTGTACAGAGCTTGGTGAGTCAGTATGGCTGGTGTGTTCATATGAAAGAACAGAAGATATGTGGGAAGGTGAGCAGGTTTCCCATCTTGGAGCTTTGTACATCACATTGGAATTATATCCTAAAGTCAGTGGGTGCTCAGTGAAACATATTAAGCAAAGGTGTGGGGAGGTAGGCAGTCTCTAAGATGGCTCAGTGATCCCCCACCTCCCATTATATTCACACCCTTGTTCCATCTCTTCCCTTTGAGAATGGGTTGAATTTCGTGAGTTACTTCTAATGAAAAGAACACAACAAAAGTAAAAGAAGGTCATTTCTGAGATTAGGGTATAAAAAGACTGGCTTCCATCTCATTTTCTGTGTTTCTGTCTCTGTTTCTGTCTTTGTCTCTGTCTCATTGAGAGAAGAGAAATAAGATACCATGCTGTGAACTCTCCTATGGAGAGACCCACATGGCAAAGGACTGATGTCTTCCACCCTGGGATGATAGTAGCCTCATGAGAGACTCAGAGCCAGAACCCCAGCTAAACTCTTTCAGGATTTCTGATCATCAGGAGCTATGAAATGATGTTTGTTGTTTACAACTGCTAGTTTTGGGGGTGACTTGTTATGCATCAATAGATAAATATGTATCTATTATTTGTATGTTTTTAAAAAAATGGCCCTGTTGAACCTCTGACTCTTGATTTCAGCTCAGGTCATGATCTCAGGGTTGTGAGATTGAGCCTGCCATCAGGCTGTGCACTGGGTGTGGGGTTCTGCTTAAGATTATTTCTCTCCAGGGGGATCCCTGGGTGGCTCAGCAGTTTAGCACCTGCCTTTGGCCCAAGGTGCGATCCTGGAGTCCCAGGATCGAGTCCCACATCGGGGTCCCTGCATGGAGCCTGCTTCTCCTTCTGCCTGTGTCTCTGCCTCTCTCTGTGTGTGTCTCTCATGAATAAATAAATAAAATCTTAAAAAAAAAAAAAGATTCTCTCTCTCCCCCTCTGTCCCTACCCCATGCATGCATGCACTCTCTTGTGCACACTTTCTCCCTCTCTAGAAAAAGTAAATAAATAAATAAAAAAGAAAATGGCCCAGCACACTACTAGAAAGAGTGGAAACTACCAAGATGGTGGCCTGGATTGGGCAAGAGATCATTAGCGTAGTAAGAAGGAGGCATTCTGGGGAAGGGCAAAGCAAGTGATGAATTGGTTGCTTGTGAGGGGAGAGGTAGGGAGAGGAAGCAGAGCTGGTGCCCTGGTTTCTGGGAAAGCAGCAGGAGTGCAGGGAGAGATAATGTGCTCAGGCTAGGGAAGATCATTTTGAGAGTACCTTAGGACATCCAGGTGGAGGCACCTCATAGGCAGCTGGAAATGTAGGCCAAAAATTCCAAAGGGAGAACTGAGAGCTGGAGCCTTTGCAATCAGTGGCATTTTGGCAGGAGGGGAGAGGGGGTGAGAGTACAGGCTCCACAAAATTTACTTCTCTGTGCCTCCGATTCCCAGGCTGAAAACAACAAATTTGTTGAGCGTGTAAATTGGCTCTCCTGTAAGGCACCTAGAACAGGACCTGATATGTCATAAATATTCAAGAACAGCTGTTGTTAATGAACATCTTTGGATAAGAGCAAATGATTGGATGGCCCAGGAATTGAACACAAGTCAGTTTTTAGGAACAGTCATTTTGTACTTTGGTTTTCTCTTCTATGGCACAGTTACGCAGCTGTCAAGAGAAACCTGCATCAAAAAATCTCAGATGTTTATGAAAGGACCATGTGAATAAAGGATACTAGAGCTCTGGCTTCAGGTCCCAAGACAAATGCAATTCGCTAGGGGAAAAAAAATCTCACAATGCTTTCTCTGTTGGAATGAAAGGTGCATTTTTTAAAGGAGTTGTGGGTGAAGACCAGGTGGAGAAGTAACTTCCCTTGAGGCTTTCAGAACAGTGCGTTTGGGAACCTGAGAGAAGATATTCTAACACAGTCAAGTTGAGACTAGAAAATTGCCTCATACACACCAAGTCCCAGACTGAGCCTGCCTTCCTTGTGTTCTTCCTCATTAAGATGTGTCCCACCAGAGGAGGAGGGGCATGATTCACGTCTCCAGCCATTCATAAATAGCTGAAGCTGAGGCGAACAAAATCTCAATTGTGTTACTCATTTGTGATACCCTTCCTGCTTGCCCATTGTTCAGACCACCCATCCTCGTGGGGGCCTCCTGGCTAAGCTGGTGGATAACACAACAGATTAATTGCTGAACGTGTGGTTTCATCAGAAACATGTGCTTTGCTAACCACGAATGATGTCTTCAAGCTGAGACTGGCATGTGTGAATGGATAACGAAATAAAAGAAGTACTAGTGACCACGAAGAAAGCTGCCACAAGCCATCCAGACCATCCGCAAGGATCCTAAATCGGACACAAGGCAGAAGGCCCTTTGACATCATTTGCTTCCTTGTCCAGGATTCTTCTTTCTCCATACAACAAATAATGCCATGGTCCCTCATCTGTTCGTGGAGATGTTGATAGAGTGCCTTCTTTAGGTTAGGCCCTGTGTTGGGCCACAGAGGCAAAGCTGAGCATGACAATCTCTATTTTCAAGGGGCTCAGCACATTTGTCAATGGATTATTAAAAGAACAGGAAAGATGGAAACCAAAATTAAATATTAGTGCAAAGTAAAAAGAGCACATTAAGTGAATCACAAATAGAGGGGTGTGTGAGTGCTGTGGTAGCATAGAGAAAGTAGTAGTTCACTGTTTGGGACAGATTATTTTGTTTTTAAAGGTTTATTTATTTACTTTAGAGAGAGAGAGAGCACAAGCAGGGGAAGGGACAGAGGAAGGGGGAGAAGGAGAATAGCAGACTCCCCACTGAAGGTGGAGTCCGACACAGGGCCTGATCCCACAGCCCTGACATCATGACTTGAGCCTAAATCAAGAGTCAGACACTAACCTTACTGAGCCCTGTTTGGGATAGTTTGAAAGAAAACCGGTCTTGGAAAAAAACAAAAAAAAAAAACCGGTCTTGAGGCAGGATTGCTTCTTCTAGGACCCAAGTCTTTGCTCTTAAGGCCTTCAGCTTTTTGGACAGGGCCTATCATATTACAGCGGGTAATTGGATTTACTAGAAGCCTTTTATTTTTTTTAAGATTTTATTTATTTATTCATGAGAGACACAGAGAGAGAGGCAGAGACACAGGCAGAAGAGAAGCAAGCTCCTCCTGGGGAGCTCGATCCGGGACTTGATCCCAGGACCCTGAGATCACAACCTGAGCTGAAGGCAGATGCTCAACCACTAAGCCACCCAGGCACCCCTAGAAAGTTTACTAATTACAAAACACTAATCACATCTAAGAAACACCTTTACAGCAATAGCTACACTGGTGTTTCCAACATCTGGGCACTGTGGCCCAGCCACGTACTATTCACCTCCACAGTCAGGGAAGGCTTCCCAAGAAGGCACTTGTTTATCTTTGTGTGGGTGGCTTTGAGGGAGGATCCCAGGAAACACCGACAAGGGAGGCAGAAGGTTATTCAGGAAAGGGACTAGAGGTAATCAGGTATGGTTCATGTGCAGGTTGTCACTGTGGGCAACTGGTTTCAGTCCTGGTCAGGGTCCCTTGAATTATAGCATGCTGTCCAGAGAGCTTGTGCAGCAAGACATGGTGGCCTCACCCTAAGCTGGAGCACTGAGATAGGACTCCCAGCCGTGTAAGACAGTGTGAACCTGGGCTGATGTTCCTGCCCCAGCATGTAAGTCCAGCATGGTGACATCCCCAGGCCACAGCTCCACAATGGTCCCAGTGTGACTGGCCTGTACCATATGTGGGCAAAGTCCCCAGTGGAACTGGAGGAAGCATCGGGCAAGGAAGCAGCCTCTGGAGGGAGGCAGGAAGAGCCTGCATTTACAGGGTATGCTCAGCACCCCTCACACATGGGCCAAGGAGAGTGGTCTTAAAAATTGAGGAGCTTGGGACACCTGGGTGGCTCAATGGTTGAGCATCTGCCTTGCTCAGGTTGTGATCCCAGGGTCCCGGGATCGAGTCCCACGTCAGGCTCCCTGCAGGGAGCCTGCTTCTCCCTCTGCCTATGTCTCTGCCTCTCTCTCTGTGTCCGTCATGAATAAATAAATAAAATCTTTAAAAAATTAAAATTAAAAAATTAAAAAGAAAAATTGAGGAGCTCATGCATTTCCAATGCTTAGAACAAGGCTGAACTTGCAGCCGACCTTTCCCCCGTCACCGGCCCTGAGCCAAGTTCAGCAGTCTGCATTTACTCCGTTTCCAAGACAGAGAAGCTTTGCTTTCTTTGAGTGTCTACAGGCTTTGAAGCCTTCCAGCAGAGGAAGGAGGCCTGCGCCGAGGGGTCACAATGACACAGCTGTGGGTCACCAGAGCCGCCTCACACTCATGACTCACTTTCTCAAACAAGACACACCAATGATGCCAACGCTAAGGAGGAGGGTTTCTTTAATTCTCTAGAGTCAAGTGTTTTTGATGTAAATGTCTCTTAACCCATTTCCCACATGATCAACCCACACAGTCTTATCTTTGGATGACTCAGGCCGAGGGTCAAAGAGACAGGAGACGTTTTTACAGTAACCTTCTCAGAGCCTCCATATGGACTCTGTCATCCAGGGACGACACAGCTGGAAGGAAACTCCGCCCATCCACCGTGGCCGCTGGGTCCTGCGCTCCATCTCCCCCTTTGGTCATGGTTTGCACACCGATCATGGGCAGTGTCCCCTCCACAACACGGCTCACACTGTTGCCACGCCTGGCCCTGACCAGCTGCCCCCTCTGGAGCCATTAGCACACCTCTCTAGGAACTGCCCTTTCCTTGGTCCAGATGGTGACAGTGGTCTCTTACGAGCTTTAACAATTCCAGCTAATATTTACTGAGTACCTACAGGTGCCAGGCACAGTATATTCAGTGGCCCATTTAATCACAGAAACTCCATGAGGTAGATGCTCCTCTGGGCCCCACCTGACAGAGGAGGAAACAGGTAGGAAGGGTTTCGTGATGTGGTAATGTATTAACGAGATGGGGTGGGGTGAAGGTCAGAATCCAGGAGGTCGGACTCTTCTCTGCCACGCTCTTTCCTCCCCCATATGTGCACATCTCGACCTCTGGCTGAAGTTCATTGAAGGTCGGCGGTGGGTCTGCCCCAGCAGGGAAAGGGTCCTCTGTCCATCTACATGCTTAGAATTAAAACACTGTGCATATGTGAGAGAGAGATACCACATGAAGAACCACACTGTGCAATGCAAACAGGGCCAAGCATGAGGAAACCCATCCATGGGGACAGTTGTGCAGACAGGCGACCCCCACAGGGCAGAGCACACACGGGAAGAAGGCCTGAGGTACTGGCTGCTGCCCCCCACCCACCCACCTGCACCGCCAGCCGCCCATCCATGGGACCCCTCTGAACCTGGGCCACGTTAACACCTGAGAGGCCCAAACCAGCGAAGACTGAGTGGGGACTCCTTGACTCAGCATAAATCATTAAAGACAAGAATCATCCTCAACAATAAGCCCAGCACAAAAAGGCCCCACAGGACCGTTATCCGTGCCGCTGACCGCTTTACTTTTGAAAAATCATGTATCAGATTTTTTAAAAATTCTATTTCTGCTTTGTTGATGCTCTAAGCACCATCTTGGAGCATCTTGGTCTGTTCTTGGAGCAACTAGCACCACTCGTATACTTATAACAAATTCTTCTGCCTCCCTGGAGGTGGTCTGTATTGGCTTCGGGCCCTGGTTCTGAATGGACTTCACCAGAGCTGCTGAGCCATGTGGGGAGGTGCAGGCCTGGCTGCCCCCCATGCGCCCCGGAGGGCTGGGTGCTGAGCCAGCAGACACAGCAGCTGTTTGCCACGGATTATAAAGGCGTTTCAGGCTATGTTTTGGCCCCTTACTGTGAGTTATTCTTTTCGGTTGAACGTAGGTCTTTTATTATTTTTTTAAGCTTTTATTTATTTATTAGAGAGAAAGAGAAAGAGAGAGCACAAGTAGGGGGAGCAGCAGAGGGAGAGAAAGAAGCAGACTCTCTGCTGAGTGGGGAGCCCTAGGCCGGGCTCCATCCCAGGACCCTGGGATCATGACCCAAGCCGAAAGCAGATGCTTAACGGACTGAGCCACCCAGTTTTCCAAACACAGGTCTTTTACAAATGTGTTTTCCTTAAGATAAAGTAAATAGAGTTTTTAATTATATCTTCGTAGAGCCTGAGAAAAAGAATATAAACAGGAAAGCACTGTAAAACAGAGGCACCGCGGACAGAGGCCCCGTGATTTGCGTGATTTCTCACAGATATTCAGGGGAAGGAGTGGTAAATGTCACGACCATAACTGTCTCTTGAGCAAGTTTGCTGATGCTACAAAAGGTACCCAGGAGGATTTTCTCCAACGCATATGACGACACCTGCTCCTGCAGCTGCAGCAGTGTCCCCATGTCACTCGACATGCACACAGCATGAGGATAGCCCCATTTCAAAGGGATGAGCTCCACCAACATCTCCATGTTCCCTTCCCAGGAATACTGCAACGAAACACCACAGACTGGGTGGCAGAAACAATAAGAATGTATTCTCCCAGTTCTAGAGGGCTGAGAGCCAGAATCAAGGTGTCCTCAGGGCCATGTTCTCTTGAAGGCTCCAGGGGACAATCTGTCCTATGCCTCTCTCTTGGCCTCTAGTGTCGGCAGCAATCCTTGTAGACACATCACTCCAACCTGCCATCACATGGTATTGTCCCCCCGTCTCCTCACATGATCTTCCCTCTGTCTATGTCTGTCTTTGTGTCAATTCTCTTCTTAGATGGACATCAGTCACACTGGATAAAAGCCCTCACTAAGGACCTCATCTTAACTTAATTGCTTTACAAGTACAGGGGGGTTAGGAACTCAGTATATCTTTTGGGGCTACAAAATTCAACTCCTAATAATGTCCAAGCAACCCTCACCTTGTCCCTGCCTTGCCCCCCAACTCCTAGTGGGAGCCCAAAGCCCCTCCTGCTCTGTTCCTGCTAACCCTCAGGAAGGCATGGCTTTTCCAGCTGCCTGTGCTCACCCATCTTAGCCAGTCAATGGCCATGGTCTCAGGCTCTTTCCTTCAGGCTTCCTCCCATCCCAGGCTCTACCTATCAGCCTTCAAGATGCCAAAAGGGATTCTGGAAATCTCTTAGGGCTCCATCTCATTTCTGAGTCATGCACTACCACTTTCCATACTCAAATTGTGTTGAAAGGCAGTCAGTAAGGGAGCCCTCACAGCCTGTGGGAGGCTCATCTCTTTATTTGGGAGTATCTTCCCCCGGTTCAGACCCACTCTGTATTCCTTTGTCCCGCATAGATGTGTGCCCTAGTGGCCTTCAGGCATGCCCCGATTTTCTGCATTTTAGACAGATCCACTAGAGAGGTGTTGGGTCTCCACCTGCAGCATAAGCAGGTGTGCACAGACCATGGCCCCACATCAGCTGTGGCTGGTCTTGTTGTGTCTCCTCCACATGAGTAAAGCATTATCCATCCAGGGCCGATGTGAGTCCTGCCTTTCTTGGCGACCCTGAACCACGGAGGGGGTTGACATCTGTGACTACTGTTCCTGGTGGGGTGGACTCCTCCCCTGGAGGTGTTAACAGTTGTCCCTTGCTTGATAATTTTGTCTCTTTTCTTGCCTCTGAGACCTGAAGTGCATTAAAGATACAAGATTCCTAGTGTGACCATGCAAAAGGTGTGCAGGGATATACGAAGGTTCTGAAGTATTCATTGAATCAATAAGCAAGTGAATTGTTTTTTCCGTGTGACATATCAATTTGATTTCATGCTTTCACTCAGTTAACTACTGGGGCATCTTAGAGCCAATGGTTCTACGCTTCATTTTGCAAAAGGATTCCCTCAGGATGTTGATTAAATTTCAGATTTCTGGGCTTACTTCAGAGATTCTGGAGCAACACAGAGGGGAGAGCCCAGGAAAATGCCATCAAGGAGTTCCGAGGTGACAGTGATAGATGCAGGTTCTTCTAAACACGGTGAGAGGCAGCTATGCAAGCACAGCCTCAGGGAGGGTGAGTGCATTTTGAATGTATGACTTTAAACACACGCATACACACACAAACACATGCACACACATATACACACGCCACTCATACATGCACAGATATATGCACATACACACACACAACATACATATCCACACAATTATACAGACACATACATCTCTTCCATCAGTTTTGACCAAGTTTATTGGCCACTTCTTGTTTTAAAATGTTCTGGCATGTTACGATCATGGTTACTTTTGTCCCAGTGTTCCAATGTGTTGGGGTGTTTCATTTCCAGTACAGTATTGTGATGTGCCCATCGTGCCCACCGTCATTATTCTAATTCTGGAGGCATGGCCTTATGAGCACAGGGAATTCAGCTCGGGGGGCTTAGGAGCACCAAAAATGAGCCAGAACCCTGAGAGGATGGAGCGGGGAGGATAAGCGTTTGAAGATCTGCCCTGGAGGAGGTGTCCAGACTCCAGACTCCCACAGGGTGTCTGGAGGAAGATGGTAGTGCCAGGCGCAGGGCCAGCCGCGGGAGTCAGCACAAGCCACAGCTCCACGGCCACCAGGAGGCACGACTCCCACCACAGTTCATTGAAAGTCCCCTGAAGCCAGCCAGTTACTGGTTACACACATATGCTCATTCAAGCCCCGGAATGGGGCTCTGCTCACTGAGTTCTTCCTGGCGTGAGTCACTTAGGGATAAAAACATTTCCACGAGCCCCCTGTCTACTGTGCACTGGATCCTCAGGCACTGGGTAGGGGGACAGGGCATGGAAAAAAACAAAGCTGGCCCAGGTGTAAGCTGTGCCTCCGTACAAGCATGCACGTCTCTAGATAGCACACCTGTGGGATTAAATTTTCCTGGGGGGACCAGTTAGGGAGCAGAGTATCCGATAATGAAAATAAGGCTGGAAAGACTGACTTTATTCACCAGCTGACTCTCACAACACCTCTATAAAGAGGGTCCTGTTGGAACCTTCATCTAATACATAAGAAAGCAGCAGCACAGAGAAGTTAAGAAACTCACCCAGGGCCCAGCGAAACATCTCAGATGCAAACACAGCCTGCAGGCCGCAAGGAGATGCAAATACCCAGAGCCACCTTGTCTACACAGAGAGAAAGGCCCAATGACTGAGCACAAAGCCTTCTGCTCAGCACATGCATGGTCTCCATCTGTGCTTCAGTGAACTTTTCTGTTTTTCAACTGCTGTCGTTATTTCTGTCCCTCGTATAGGGAGAGGGTATTATTATTTGAATTGCTTCTTAGCTCCGTTTCTTTTTTTTCCCCTTCTGGGAAGATTTCCTGCATAAATGATGTCTCAAAAAGTTCGTTTCCAGGGGCTTGTTTTTCTTTAAAAAAAAAAAAAAAAAAAAGCCTAGAGATTTTTCTGTGCAGACTTAACGTCTGAAACACACCCAGTTCCCTCTCCCGAATAGTTTCCTCTGTACGTTTCTCCATGTGGGTTTTATTTCCAATGGAGCCAGTGTTGCCACAGGCCAGACAGGGCCCTTTCTGAGCCTGTTCTAGAGGCCAGGGGTGTTTCTACAGGTTGCAGATGGAGGGAAAGTACATTCCCCACCCAAACCCCTGATAGAGCTCTCTCCTTTTTCAGACAAATGAGATTTTTACAGGATCCCCTTTATGCAAAAGACTGTCTTGGATTCACTGCTGCAGATATGGAAAGTTCTGTACCCACCATGCATTATCATCAGATAGAGCTCTGGGTCCCCCAGAGCCCAACCACCACAAGCCCACTGCTGAGCACTGACTTCTCTTACCTTAAGTGCTTAACTGGCAGAAAAACTGGGCACGCTCATGTCGGCAAGAAAGTGAACCTAGAGTATGGGATGTATTAAACTGAATATGGGAGCCTGGAAGGAATGAGCGCTTTATTTGCTTAAGGCAGCTTAGGGACACCTGACAGTTCTAAATGAAATCAGGGCTGAACAGTATTTTTTTTTTTTCTGAATAGTATTTAAAACAACCATACAAATTGGAACATGCTCATCTAGTCAACAGAACATGAAGAAAATCCAGAAGTCGGATTATAAATAAATAAACTGGGTAAACTCAGTCAGTCATTTCAATTCTCTTTTTGTAAGATACTCATGAGAATTGGATTTTTGGAGGATCTCCATGAGGTTTCACTTTTTAAAATTCAAATTGAAGTTAGTTAATGTATAGTATATTATTAGTGTCAGGAGCAGAATTTAGTGATTCATCAGTTGCAGAGATCACCCAGTGCTCATTACATCAAGTACCCTTCTTAATGCCCATCACTCAGTTATCCCATCCCCCTACCCCCCACCCCTCCAGCAGCCCTCAGTTAAATATCCCTAGTGAAAATGGATGCAAAAATTCTCAATAAGATACTAGCTAATCGAGGGGCACCTGGGTGGCTCAGTCGGTTAAGCGTCTGCCTTAGCTCAGGTCATGATCCCAGGGTCCTGGGATTGAGCCCCCCATTGGGCTTCCTGCTCAGCAGGAAGCCTGCCTCTCCCTCTTCTCCCTCCCCCACAGGCCTGTGCTCTCTCTGGCATGTTCTCTCTCTCAAATAAATAAATAAAATCTTCTAAAAAAAAGAAAGAAAGAAAACCAAAATATTCCATCAAAAATTGCTAGAACTGATACAGGAATTCACCAAAGTTGCATGGTATAAAATCAATGCACAGAAGTCAGTTGTGGTTCTATACACTAATAGTTAAGCAGCAGAAAGAGAAATCAAGGAATTGATCCTGTTTGTAATTGCACCAAAAACCATAGGATACTGGCCGCCTATGTCAACGCCACTGAGAAGGTCTTCAAGGTCTACAATGAAGCTGGGGTGACCTTCACATAGACGGCGTGGCTGACCCCTTCACCGCCCTCTTCCCCCCTTTGTCTGCAGACCCTTCACAGGTTACATGACACCTTTCATTTAAAGGCAAAAATACCCAAATGGCTTTGTGGCACAGGTCATTTCTAGTTCCATATTCATAAGCTTGTACATGATCCCCTAACCTTAATTTCTCTTTTTCTCAAAGGGGCGGATTTGGACTGACTTGTTGAGCATGATGTCCATTATCTAGTAAGTCGAGAGAGAGCGAGAGAGATTTCTGTGGCTACATGTAAACCTGGACGAGTCTGACACCTGCGGTAGCTCTGACGCCTCTGAACAGCAGGTGTGGGGCATTTTCAGAGGGTGGCATGGTCCGCAAGTGACTTACTGGTATTTTACATCAGCAAAATAACTCAGTTTTACAGATTGCAACAAAGATAAAAGCTGTTTCTCTTTATGCATTTTATTCTCTTAGAATAAAATAAGTACATGCTGCTGTAATAAAATTGCCTTTAATCACTTACCAAGCCTAACCTTGACTCGAGCAGTGAATGCCTATAAACATAATAAAAGAAAAGAAGCTAGTATTTTTATAATATAAAACAGTATCATTTATAGCTTGTCAATCATGTATTGTTGCCCAGCAAAGAATAAGAAGTCCGATGGAGAATTAAGTTATCTTCATACCTGCCAATGGTGGAGGCTATTTTTGTTAAGACTGTCAGAATTTACTAATTGCAATTACGACATAGAGTCCAAAGAGTGCAATAACCTCCTTATCATGTTAATTAATTGTTCTCTTCTGAAGATCTACTGTGCTAATTAAACAATAATTCAAGTAGAGTGTCCCAGAAAAAAACCTCTTAGACTCCCGCTTTGGAGTCTAGCTGGCGGCTCTGAGCCCTGCCAACGGCCCTGACTCGGCCTGACTCAGTGTCCTCTTTGAGAGGCCTGAATTCTGCACACAGCTTCATTACCACTGGGCTGGAAACAACCTTGGGTTGAGTGTTTTGTTTGGGAGTTATTTCACGAGGGCCTTTTGAACAGTAGGGTCCCGATGAAGTACTAGATATTATTTATTTAAGAATGAGCTTTTTTTTAAAACAATATCCTTTCAAATTTTCTAAAAGTCTACCTTTTCAAAAAAAAACAAAAAACAAAACAAACAAACAAAAAACATAGTATACCTAGGAACAAAACTAACCAAAGAGGTAAAAGATCTGTACTCTGAAAACTACAGAACACTTATGAAAGAAATTGAGGAAAACAAAGAAATGGAAAAAGATTCCTTGCTCATAGATTGGAAGAACAAATATTGTTAAAATGCCTTGCTACCCAAAGCAGTCTACACATTCGATGCAATCCCTATTAGAATACCACCAGCATTTTTCACAGAACTGGGACAAGCAATTTTAAAATTTGTATGGAGCCAGAAAAAAAAATGGAATAGCCAAAGTAATGTTAAAAAGGAAAATCAAAGCTGGTGGCATCACAATGCCAGACTTAAAGCTATATTACAAAGTTGTAATAATCAAGACAGTGTGGTACTGGCACAAAAACAGACACATAGGGATGTCTGGGTGATTCCATGGTTGAGCATCTGCCTTCGGCTCAGGTCGTGAACCCAGCATACCGGGATCGGATCTCACATCATGCTCCCCACAGGGAGCCTGCTTCTCCCTCTGCCTCTGTCTCTGCCTCTCTTTGTGTGTCTCTCATGAATACATAAATAAAATCTTAAAAAAAAAAAAAAACGACACAGAGATTCGTGGAACAGAATAGAGAACCCAGAAATGGACCTTCAATTCTATGGTCAGCTAATCTTCAACAAAGTGGTTTCACTTCTTCCCTTGGATTTGTATTCCTTCTGCATTGTACCAGAAAGTTACAGAAGGACTGGCATCTCAAACACAACTGAGTCTAACACAAATTTTGCTTCCTGCTAAAAATTCTTGAGGCTCCCAAGAAGGTATGTAGAGACCACATTCACTAAAATAATGATAACTAACATTTTCTGAGTATGGGCCAGGCCCTGGGCTAAGTGCTTTCCATAAGTTATATCACCTAACCCTTATTAAACCTCATTATATAATATGATTTCCATTTTATGTGTGAGAAACCTAGACCTGGAGAAGCCCCAGAACTCTCCCAGAGTTACACACCAGGTAGCTGGTGACACAGAAGCTCAGCTCCTGGCAGTTGACCTCACAGCATGGGCTCCTGGTCCCCAAGATCATTAGGTAATCCTCAATTATCCAAAGGCAGATCACCTGGTGTCATCTTTTTTTGTTCCAGCTTTCTTGAGATATAATTGACATGTAACATTATGTCGGTCTGAGGTGTACAGCATGCTGATTTAATACACTTATATGTTATAAAATGATCACCACCATAGCATTAGCCAGCAAGGCCACCATATCATATAATTACCATGTCCTTAGTGTACTGAGAACATTAAAGGTCTACTCTCTTAACATTAGCTTTCAGCTGTTATTAGCTATATTACTGAGTATTTTTTTTTTTTTTTGAGAGAGAGAGAGTACAGGTGGGAGGGAGGGGCAGAGAGAGAGAATCTTAAGCAGAATCCACTCTCAATGTGGTGCGCTACCTGGGACTTGATCTCATGACCCTGAGATCATGACCTGAGCAGAAATCAAGAGTCAGACATTTAATGGATTGAGCCCCCCAGGCGCCCCTAACAGCATTATTAACTGTAATTACTCTGCTGTACATTAGGGCCCCAGAACGTATTCTTCTTGTAAATGGAAGTTTGTACTCTTTAACCAACATCTCATTTTCCCTCCTCCCAGCTCCTGGAAACTACTACTTTACTGTTTCTACGAGTTCAGCTTATTCAGACTCTGTATAAAATCAGCATCGTACAGTATTTGTCTTCCTCTGTCTGACCTAACATAATGCCCTCAGGGTCCATTCACATTGTCATACATGTCTTCTTTTTTGTGGCTTAGCAATATCCCATTATATACTCACACACACACACACACACACACACACACACACACACACACTGCAGATCTTTATTCATTCATCTGCTGACGGACACTCAGATCACTTTCAAGTCTTGGTTATTATGAATAATGTCCCACTGAAAAAGAGGGTGCAACTATTTCTTTGCCATCCTGGTTTCATTTCCTTTGGATATATACCTGGTATTATCATTTATTATGTGAGTAGCATATGCCAATAGTTTACACAAGCAGAGACAGGGAAATCAGCCACATTACAATTTCCTGGGAAAGCACAAAGGTAATGTAGCACAAGGCCTCGGCTGATCAGAAATCTATAATCCATTTGTGTACAGACTAGGCATACAACTAATTAAACAAAGTTACAATTCAAGGCAGTGAATAATCTTCATTAAAATCGCAGCATATTTTATCAAAGCTCAGAATTTTGTCCTAAAAAGACCAGCATGAGGAATACCATCTTGAAATCCCAAAATCTCTCCCATGATGAAGTAGTGTGGCTACTGCATGGAAGCTTCTGTTTGAGTGTCTCAGAAACTCCAGAATTCTGGGGTGAAGATGGGGACCAGCAGAGGGCAGAGGGCACACAGACAGGAACAGGAGGGCTCAGAGGTCAGAAGGGAAGATGAAGAGCCCCCAGCTGGCCCCAGCTTCCTCTGATCTTACCCCTTACCCTGGAACGCCCTTACCACCACATCCCTGCTTCTTCTGCTTTTTTTTTTTTTTTTTTTTTTTTGCTTCTTCTGCTTATTGAGGAAGAAGTGAGAGAGAAGAAAAATAGAAGGAAATGAAAAAAGTATTAAGGAGTAAATGAAAGGAAATTGGTGGGAAAGAAAAGTCTTTAAGTGGCCTTTTGCTCTGAAGGTGAGAAAGTGAAATCAAACCATCAAGAGAAGCCCCTTCACTCTTAGCGATTTCAAGCAACAGCTTTATGACATTTGCTTCTATGGAGTAGAGAAAACAGGCAGAAGGAAATGAATGGATAGTCCAAGGAATACAATACGATGACCTCATGTAACTAGGACTGCATGCTTTCCGATGATATGACCCATGTAAGATTATTCCATTTGGCCTCCTATTATTCCCATCAGCCATTCTCAGCATGGGATATGTGCACCTCAGATGGATCCAGAAACCTGAAAATTTTGCAAATTATTAAACCGCTGTGATTTTTTTCTGGGGAATGGTTCTGGCATTCCCTTCAGTGTCACAAGAGATTTCCCAGCCCTGCTGATGAAGGCAGATTAACAACTGCAGATCCGGCTAATATATTTTAAAAGCCTGAGCTTTAAAGTTCTCGCTTGGCAGGCGATTTTGAATCTTTTCCCCAGGGCATTTTGCTTATTAGGATAAAATGGTGACTTTATCAGACTTTCCAGAAGCCCAGATATTGTATAGAGTCTTTTCCAGGCAAACATCCATTGGCTTTAACCGTCTCTCTTAGGACAAGGTTTCAAGTTTTCTCACCAATACCCCAGTTGCTTCTATGTATGTGCTGGTCTGTCATACATATGGCATCCACAAAGCGAGCCTTGTATTCCAGGACAAGTGTGACCAGCATAGACAAAAGAGGATGACCAGCCGTATTTTGGGTGCCGTGCTTCTGCTGATACAACCTCAGATCATGGGAACTTTTCTGGTAGATAAATAACCCTCTGTCTTGCATCAAGTCTTTTTGACAAGTAAAATTTCTGCATCTTCCCATGTGCTACCTCCAGGCTCAGTCACTTTCTTGTCTCTCACACTTACACAGCTGATTTTGAGAAGACTAAAGGGCAGGATGTTATGTTTATCACTTTTAAAATTTATTGTCTTGGATTCAGTGATTGTTTAGCATATCACTATATTTTAGGATCCTGATTTCTCATCTAATATATGGAGTTGTCCCTCCCAGCTTCATGCCCCCTTGTGGGCTTGATCACCATAGCCTCTCCAAGTCCATGGTTTCACACTCAGCAGGAGGAGATCAAAGATTAGCAGCTCCTCCTACTTGACGCTATTTTAGTTTGATCAATGAATCAGTGCTTTAAAGGCAGAAAGTGTTCAGCCAGTTGGCGATCCAGTTGACTGTCATAGCAGCTAGCCCACATATCTCCATCTTGGCAGTTGGAATATCACAAAATTCTTTCCTAAGGATGTTGGCTAGGTACGGGGAGGGGGACTTGGGGGAAGGTGGTCAAAAGGTACTAACTTCTAGTCATAAAACAAACAAGCACTAGGGACGTAAATTACAAGATGATGACTATTGCTAATATTATTTAATGATAATATAGAAAAGCTTTTTAAGAGAATGAATCCTGGGGCCCTTGGGTGGCGCAGTTTGTTAAGCATCCAACCCCTAGTTTCGGCTCAGGTCATAATCTCAGGGTTTTAAGATCCAGCCCCACATCAGGCTCCATGCCAAGCATGACACCTGCTTAAGATTTTCTCTCTTCCTCTATACCACCCCCACTCCCTGTTCATGCATGTGTGCTCTTTCTCTCTCTGAAAAAAAAAAGAGAGAGTAAATCTTAAGAGTCCTCATCAAAGGGAAAAAAAATTTTCTTTTTTCTTTTTCTTTCTTTCCTTTTTTTTTTTTTTTTTTGCTTTTTCTTCTTATTGTAACTATATGAGATGATGGATGTTCCTTGAACTCAGTGTCATAATCATTTCACAATATATGTAAGTCAAACCATTATGCCGTCTATCTTAAGCTTATACAGTGATGTATGTCAATTATATCCTAATAAAACTGGAAAAATAAAAATTGAAAAAGGAACTTGCTGAGGTTTATTAGTCTTCTTACATACAGCATTCTTAGACTTCCCAGCTGGCCTCATGAAAACTGTTACAGAAAGACAGACTTGACTCCAAAGGTAGAGCTTCTTGGATGTAGAATGTCTGCTCCAAGTTAGCAGTGAGCTCTCTGCCTTTGAAGGTTTTCTAAATGTCCGACTGGTCATGGATCAGGAATAAAATAGGTCTCATGCAGAGACCTAATTTTGTAATCTGTTTGGTGACTTGCAAATATGAATTTTTTTTTTTTACCACAGATGATTTCCAGTGATGATTTCTAGTTGAGGAGCAGCTTGATTCAGGACTCAATTATGTCACTCTGATCTCTCTGCTCTGCTTCCTTTGTGTGTTGGTTTCCCCCTCAGCCTGTGTCTCTTTGCTACCACCAGATAGCTGACAGCATCTGACTAAGCCTGTGTGCTCACATCCCCAAGCCCAGAGGAGAAGAGAAAGTTTGAGTTCCATCATTCCTGGCAAACAGCTTAATGCTTACACTGATTAGACTGGACTGGGTTACATGTCCACCCCAAAACAATCATTATGGCCAGCCAAAGAGATGAGATATACTGTTCAGGTTATCTGTTCTTATGGAACAAATCCTTCCAAAATTTAAGGACTAAAAGAATAATCATCTAAGTATTCCCATGGTTTCTGTGATTTAGGAATTTGGGTAAACTCAGCTGGGTAACGCCAGCTTGGGGCTCCCTATGGGCTTGTAGTTGGATATACTAGAAGCTAGAACACCGAGGGGCAGGGAAATTGGGAGCTGGCAGGGCATGCCTCTCTCTTCACATGGTCTTGGGGCCTCTCCTCTGAGCCAGTTTGGGGTTGCCCACATCATGGAGGTCTCGGGAAGGTCAGACTGTGGATGCATCAGTGTCCCAAGAAAATAAGATGCATTTGGCATTTCTATGGTCTGGCCTCAGAAATCACATAGTGTCAATTCACCCTATACTGGTTGAAACACAAAAACCCACTCAGGCTTAAGAGAAGGGCACACAGACCCAACCTCTCAATGGAAGGGCACAAGGTTCTAGAAAAACATGTAGAAGAACAGCCATCTTTGGAAAATAAAATTTACTACATATACTGATTAGCTTAATCTAATCAAAACCCAGTCCCAAGCTGAGAACCCCATGGTTGGCAGTCCCCAGAGTAAACCTGGTGTTATTGATAGAAAAGAAGTACATGGATAGTGGTGAGGGACAGAACAGTCCCTTCCTTCTCAGTGTTGGGGGTATTAAATGAGGGACAGGTAAGGAAGAGAAGGTGCTCATTACAAATATCTCTGAGAATCTGCTCAACTGGCACTTTTGAGATTATAAGAATTCTTTTCTATCCTCTTGTAATATTGTAATATTATTGTAATATTATTATAGTAATATTACATCCTATTGTAATATTATTAAATTCATCCTATGTAATCCTATTAAATTCTATTGTATTTAACATATTACAATAATATTTTAATAATATTATTAATATAATATTGTATTGTAATGTATTATAATAACAGATAATGTAATGTGTAACATATAATATAATATTATATTACATTATAATAATGAATTACTAATTAATTAATGTAATTAATAATAATAGTACAGTAATATTGTGCTATTATTATAGTATTATTAAATTGTAATATTATTAAATTCAGGTAAGAATTTAGTACATGCAGGCAAAATGTCTACAAAATAAAGCTTTATATCTCTCTTAAAATAGTCAATAACTCAGTATTTTTATGCTTTTGCCAAAGTGACATTGACCCTCTCCTGTTAGAGTCAGGCTGTATATTGCTTCCTAATTGGGGAAGCGTCTGCCAAAGAATTAGAAATTTAGTATTATCAATTCACAACTGAAAGGTAAAAAAAAACTACTGGGTGTATGTATAGTTGTTGTTTTAAAGATTTCATTTCATCCCACCCAGATTGGCTGATGCCTTCATTAGAGCATTTCTGCTGTCAACCTTTCTTCTCTTTCTAAATAATACATTGAAAGCTTATTAAAATGAATTCCCTCCACCCTCTGACTCCAAAGTGTTGGCCAACTTCAGATAATCACCCGCTGATGGCTACAGATTGTAAGTCAGTGCCTCTCCTATAAATCTGTAGCCTGCCAGGACCAGCGATGGGGCAACGTACCCTGGGAAGATGCTCCTGCCTCCGTGTCTGTACTCCCTGACACCCACAGCTCGCTTTCAACAGCATGATGCTCAACCACCTGAAGAGTCTGCTCTGCTGCTCTGCTGCTGACGGCTCTGGGAGATTTCTGAGCAGCTTTCCTCACTCAGGCACATGCTATGCCAACAACCCAACAACAGAACCAGGTAAAAAGTGCAACGTTCAGACAACGGCCATTGTTTGGTCTATATGACTTCAAACTGCAGGCTTGCCTAGTTCCTTTTTTTCCCCTCCAACCCTATTGAGTAAATTGGTCTATTATTTTAACATGATATGGAATGTTTTGAGTCACAAAAGCCTACTCCCATTTTTAAGTTTTGATTTTTTGCTGGATACACTTATGCCAGAACATGGGCCTTCTTTGTCTCTGAGCAGTATTTTATGGCTTTTACCAGCACAGCCTGCACCCTACCTGCACAGGATAAGGGCAATGCACAAACCTTGAGGACTGGCCTGGGGTCTTCCTCTACTTTTCCAACATCATGAAGGAGGCCAGCTTTGTCCACCACACCTGCGTGCCCCATTGTCAGTGGGCTGTCACCCCACCCAGGCAAGCTTCCTTTCCCTCTCACCGCTTCTAACCTCCCCAGCTACCTGGGAGTTCCCAATTCCTCCATCTCCCCATGTGATGCACATCCAACACGCTGACCACTTGGACACAACTCACCTGCACAGCAGAGCGGCTTTCAAGGTGGGCTGGGGGCAGAGCACGACTTCCATGTTGAAGGCGCCTTGCCCTGAGCTCCCGGCCCTGCATCCTGGGGGGCCACTTAAGGCTCTAACCCTCTGTGCAGTCCAGGCATGGCTGCTTACAAAAGGCTGTCATATTCATGGCCGTGCTTGCACTTCACAGCAACCCTGTGAGATCACCAGGGTCAGAACCACTCTCTCGTTTTACAGGAAAAAAAAAAAAAATGAGGCCCATCAAGAGTAAGTGATTTGCTCTAAGGCAACTAGCTAGGAAATGTCAGACAGGCCTCACAGCCAGGTCTCTCCATTAGGCCAAAGCTATTCTGAGGGTCTCAGTAGCTCATGGTGTTTCAGAAACCCTATTCTGAAGACCACCTCTGCTCCTCCGGAAGGTGGTTGGAAATAGAGTCTCATAAAGCTTAACCCCAAGGTAATTTCAAAGTTGGATCAAACGAACTATTACTGAGGCCACATGCTTAATGGATGGAACGTTGTGTTTGGAAGGAAATGATTTGGCCTCTGCTTTGAGCTCTGCCACAGATTAGTTGTGTGAACTTGACCATAACTCATTCATTCATTTGACAAACACTTTTTAAAAAATACCTTCCATGTGCCAGGCACAGTGCCAGCTCTGAGGAAACACACATCACACATGATCAAGTAGATCACAATCTAGTGCAAGGAATAGATTGATGCTATTCCAGGGGGTAAGAGCTGTGGAAGAGGATCCCTAATCTGTTTCAAATGAAGGAATAGGATTTGATGGGCTCCAGGGCCTCTTTCTGTCCTCACCGTTCTTTCGTTCTGTAACCACCCAGACCACCAAAATTGTCACAATTCGGAGTGAGTGAAAAACACAGAAAATCTGACCTTATAAATAATCCCAATATTTCTCCCAAATCTCTCGATTACAACACCACAATTGAGCAATTTACATTTCCTCTTATATTCTGTACTATGGGGAAGGCTGATGGGAAACGGCTCAGAATCAGATGACAGAAAGGAAGCTGGGGCTTGAGTGGCAAGCATGATCCTCACTGCCCCTGGGCTCGGGGCCACTGGCCAGCCAGGCTCTCCACTCGCGTTGCTGGCCACACACTCAGCTCTGCGGTGACTCCCTGGAATGAAAGAGGCATAATCTCTGGACAGGCTCTAGATGCCCCCTCATGCCCACATGTGTGCACAGACCACTGAGTTGAAAGGAATCACTGATGAGGGACCTGACACCATCTGTCCCTAAACCTTGATGGTCAGTGGGGAGAGCAGGGAGGTGTGAGAAACAGGGGAGCCGAAGGTGGTTTGCTTCTGGGAGGCAGGACCACCAGGCAAGGCCCTAAGCTGGAGGACCCCTGCATACTGCCCCCATTCTATATCACCCCCAACCCCAGGACCAGCATACCATGAGTGGGGCAGGAGTTGGAGCAGGGGCAGCTATGTGGGCACTGTAGTGGGGAGTCTCACAGTCTCACTTGGGCCCCATGAGCATTTGGGTTTTGTTCAAGGCCTCCAAGTCTGGATTCCCCAAATAGACAGGGATATGCTGATTGACAGTTCACGAGGACCACTTGAGTCCCCCAGGGGAGGCTGTGTTGGGGGCTTATATCGCAGGGATAAGACACTCACATTCATGTTATAGGTCCCCCCACCCCACCCTTCTGTGTTAACCACGCATTTCTGATGTTTTGTCATCTGAGTCCTTGCCGACCCTGTAGTCTGCTCCTCTCAGCCCATTTCTAGAGATAGTACCTTGCTAGCCATAGCCTGTGAGTGCACTTTTCATATGCAAACTAACGGATCCTGAACCCACACCCACCCCCACCTCTTCTGGTGGCTCTCCTGCTCAGGACCCCTGTGTCCTTATTCTAATCACCCCCAAGGCTAGGTACCAGACAGCTAGGGATAGCTCTGACACTCCGGGGCCCACTGGATTTATTTAAACCAGCCAATCCTCAGCCTCACCCATGCCTTCCCACAGAAACTGCAGTCAAGGCTCTCATCTGTGATTCCTTCACCCCTCTGCCTCTTGGCGGCTCCTGGGTGTTTCCCTGAATGGCCCTGGGTGCCACAGCAAGCCTCTTGGGATCTGTGAGTATAACGAACTCTTATCAGTGACAATCGTCTCCTTATCTGTTGGCCTTACCATAGCTGAATGACAATAAAACATACACTTTAAAATACGCTCTCTCATAATAATCTCTGCCAGAAAAATCTTTCCTAACCTTTCCCCTGGCCAGTTTATATACATTTATATCATAACTGTCAAGGTCATGGTCATTACCTGTACTTGTAAAGGACACTGTAACAGAATGTGGGTAGAACATGGTCATGGTGGGTAGAGTGGCACTGGTGGGTCATGGTAGATGTCATGGTCATTACCTGTACTTGTAAAGGACACCGTAACAGAATGTGGGTAGAACAGGATGGAGGTGGCACAAGTTCACACCGCAAGCCCTCCGCCCAGGGTTTGGCGCATGGTGAGTGCTTAATCCAATTGTGATTGTGACCAATGCTGCTTCTGACTGTCTCCAGGCCACTCCTCCAACCCCCACTACATTATCTACCACTTCCTTGAGCAATAATACTCGCCTCTAGGAAACCTCAAACCTCAAGACTGGTAGAGAAGGGACTGCATGGTCTAAGGTCCTGAGAGGTCAGAGAGCCTCAGGAGAAAGGACTCATCCTATCTGGAGGAGACAGAAGACAAGCTTGTCAGGTAGCAGAGTCCTGGCTGCTGAAGAGAAAGAGCAATTCTTTCACTTTGCTTTCTTTCTGGTCCAGCATCCTGTGGACTTGTATCTGAATCCTGAGGAGAGAGGCTGTGGAAAAACCCAAATGAGCTGCTTTCTCTTAAAACTTCATACAACGTGAGCATCCAGAGCAGTGAGACTGACGCTGGAACACAAATGAACACTGACCTCCAGGGAATGGCGTGCACAGAGAGGAAGGGCATTGGTGTCCGCAGCGGACTCTTAAGTGTGCAAGAACAAGAAGACAGACTGGTGGACGGGTAGGTGCAAAGATGGAGAAAACGGTGAGGCCAAGTGGCTCTGGGAAGACATGCCCATCAGCTCCCTAGAGACCTGCCCCTGGGCTCATTTGGGGTACTTGGCAGATGTCCCTGAATCCCACCTTAGGAGGGCTGATGGAACACCAATTACAGCTGGAAATGCAAGTAATTCTTAAACTACTATACAGATTTGTTTTGATTAGGAAATTTCATATCCCGAACTATAATGACATATGCAATTTTTCAAGATTAAGCTCCCTTTTGTAAAATTTTGCTTCCTCTGAGATAGCAGGGTTCATGTTGTTTAACAAACATTTAGCAAGATACATTTTAAGTTAAATGTCATTGAAATTTTCTCCTGGGCCCATAGCCTTAATACCCTCCCTCTCTTGAGTGATGAATGGATTCCTACCCCAGAAAGCCCACCAATCCATGAAATTCCCCCAAACAGGACTTAGTCACCGTACTACTGAGAAGCCATGTTTTTAATAATTTTTTTGAATTTCTTTATTGGGGATAGAGAGAGCAGGGCTGGGACAGGAAGGGGCAGAGGGAGAGAGAGAATCTTTTTTCCTTTAGGGTCACTTTAAAAAAGAAAAAGAGATATCACAAGCAGTGGGGAGAGGGAGAGGGAGAAGCAGATTCCCTGCAGAGCAGAGAGCTTGACATAGGGCTCGATCCCAGGACCCTGAGACCATGACCTGCGCTGAAGGCAGATGCTTAACTGACTGAGCCACTGAGGCACCCTGAGAGAGAATCTTAAGCAGACTCCACCCTCAGTGTGGATCCTAATGCAGGGCTCTATCTCACAACTCTGAGATGATGACCTGAACCAAAACCAAGAGTCCACCACTTGACCAACTGAGCCACCCAGAGGCCCCAGAAGCCATGTTTTAAACATGGAAGTGAAACCGAAGGGGTATGTTTTGCCTAATTACAGCCACATATTCCCCATTTTCTCTACCAGCAGAAGCTGAGTAATGTGAAGTGAACCCCAAAAGCATCTACTCACTTTGTTCCCATCCATGAGCAAAACAGTTCTGACCAATTATGGTCAAACATCAGAATATTTTCCAGATATTAAGTCTTCTCTCAACTACTTTTTTCAAATCCAAGTGCGAATGAGTCAGGAACATTAATCGAATCATCCCCACCTGGAAACAAGCTTTATTTTTTTTTTTTAAAGATTTTGTTTATCTATTATTTGACAGAAAGAGAGAGAGAGAGAGCACAAGCAGGTGGAGCAGTAACCAGAAGGAGAAGCAGGCTTTCTGCTGAGCAGAGAATCTGACATGGGGCTCTATCCCAGGACCCCAGGGTCATGACCTGAACTGAAGGCAGACGCTTCACCCACTGAGCCACCCAGGTGCCCCTGGAACCAAGCTTTAAATCAACATTAAAAAGATGTATGACTGATTAATATATAAAAATTAAAGGCAAAGATAGAGAATGCTTATTTCTTTCCATCCATCACAGGATGCTAACACCTTCGTTATCTTAATTCTGCTCATTTGCAATAGGTCTCCAAAACTTGCCAACAGCCAGCCCCACCCTACTTTGTCAGTCTTGTCAGAGATGGTGGGGCTGGGTGGTGTCAACAGCAGATACACAGGAGCTTCCCTGCCAGGTGCATGGGACCCGACAGATACAGATTCCACGTCAGCTCAGACACTGACATAGCCCACTGCAGAGGTGTCGGGCTCAGAGTGGAGATGGACACATGGGGTAGAGGAGATGAAATGGAGAAAGCAGACCAGTGGGACAGCATCCTGTGTACCTGGCAAGGGAAAGTGTCACATGGTAGGGATGGGGGCTCTCAGAGACATGAGCATGGGTAAGGGAACACAGCAAGGTCACAAACTTCATCTCCCACCATACTTCAGCTGGCTGAACACTCTGCTTGCTGGTTAGTTGTGGAGCAGGCTTTTCCAGAAGGTAGTTAGTGGCCAACATGTGTGGTAAAAGAAGAGGCTCTAGTGGTAAGACTCTATCACCCTCACCTTACCCTGTCTTGAGTCCAACAACATCAGTTTGCCACTGATGATCACCTTTCTACAGTTAAAGATTTATTCCTTTGACTTAAGATTTATTTCCCTATTGTAATACTCATTAATATAACATTGGTAACTATAGTTTATAGTTGAGTAGAAATGGATTCCTAAAAGCCTTTCCTAAGAGCAATATTTTGATAGAGGGGGAATAGTAAGGTGCTTAAGCAGGTTCTGAATCTAGTGCAAAGCCAATAGGCAAATGTGCTACGGAGTCTGAGGAGGGGTCAGAGCCTCGGAGATAGGATTCACCGTGCCCCAATATTTCATCTGATGTCTTCCTTACTGAAGGTCTTACTTGATTTGAGGACAGGACTAATGAGCTCATGCTCATATAGCACACAGAGAAAGGTTCCTCTCCGGGGCATTCACTTTTTTTTTTTTTTTCTTAACCCTGGCCAAAAACACATAAAAAGATTTTGGCAAGAAATGAATGACTCTGCAAAGCTCATCTTCTCCCCTAGAAAGAAGTCAAAGGATGATGCCTGCTGTGGGGTGTCTGGGTCTCAGCTTCAAAGCAAAGATGCACCAAATGTGAAGGGCTGCTCTGGTTCCCCCCAGGTGGGTGTCAGGGTAAAGAGGTCTGCAGGGGCACTGCCTGGAAAGCGAGTCACTAAACCCAGGAGCCGTGGGGAAACATGAAAGCAGATTTGAATTTTAAAGTACGTAAGTGGAAATGTTAGCCCAAGCCCAAAATGTATCAATGAATGTTGGATCCTGAAAATGGAGCAAGCAGAGAAAAGAGGCCAGGCCACCCTGGTGGCCCCAAGAGAAAGGGAAGCAGTCAGTAGCAAAGCACCCACCAGGACTGGCTTCAGGCACCTCACTGATCTCAGTTCTCCAGCAGCTCCTCGAGGCAGAGACTCCTGCTGCCCAATTTCACAGGTGAGGAAGCTGACACTGAGAGGTTCAGTGATTCACCCAAGGCCACATTGCTAAGAGTGTCACACCAACGAGGATGCACAATTTATTACTCCTCGGAAAATATTGCCCAAGGATTACGATTCCTTCTTTTCCAGAGGGTTGAGAATTCTTGCTCCACAGCCAACCTATTAAGCATCCCATCTGAGCCTGCAAATCTGGAAAATCCTATTCTGGGTGATCAGTTCACAGAAAGCCTCAGGAACCAGAGCTGCTTACGCGTGGACCTGGTTTCCCCCCTTCCTAAGTGGGTATCCTAGGGGGCAGGGGATGTATCCCCCAGCAGAGGCAGCCACAACTCTCCCCACTCCCCAGACGCCCCTTGTGCTTCCACGTGAAGTTTAGAAAGAGCTTACTGTCTGCCCCGGGACTCAGCGCACCAGGTTAATGCCCATCACACCTAATGAAAAGGCAGGATACAGATTTTGATAGAAAAGTAGATCAACGTTCCTTTCTCCCATGACTTTAAAAAAAAAACAAAAATAGAAACACTATATTGCCTTGAAGAGTTGAGCATTAATAAGAAATCATTCCATGTCCTGAACACCCTCTGCGTGTCTGGTGTTCACATACACTTTCACCTTGGGTCGGGGCTGGCTTGGTGGGAAGCAAAAGACACCGACGCACACAAGCCCGAGGAAAGTGGGCCTGGGGGAGCCCAGACACTGAAGACAGGAAACTGAGCTACTTGGACAGGAATGTGCAAACCAGCACTGAAGCCACCAGGCCTCTCCTCTGGCCTCCCTTCTGCACACCTGCTCCGTGGGCCGGCTTCCCCTGCCTGCTAGCAGCTCACGCTCCCTCTTAACTTCGGCTCACGCATGACTGGCACCTTGTGGCTCCGACCCTTGCCCTCACATGCCACAAACTGCAAACTCCAGTTTCTGAGCCTTTTGCTTCCTCATCTCAAGAGAGAATGGAACAGGTTCAGCCTGTGGAATAGTCCACTGGGGTTAGGTGCCTACCCCCCGATCCAATCCTACTACAGAAGAGCTGATGACAGCACTACATGGTGGGTCCATTCATGCCACTCAGGCCCCTGTACCTAGCCTGTGGGCAATTCCAAATAAGAGGATGTGGCTGGCCAGGTGCTCCAGGACATGGGACCTAACTAGTTTAGTAGAGTAGGTATTATTATTCTCATTTGAAGGGAAAAGCTAAATATATATCTCCCCACAGTCACACAACGAGCAAGTGCAGATTTGAAATTAGAACTTAGGTCAGTTTACATGCTGTCTATTGCGGCATAACAAATGAGCCCCAAGCTTGGTGGCTTAAAATGGAAATCATCCTATTTGCCCACCAGTTTCTGGGTTGGCAGGGTGGGGCTCAGCTAGAAGGCTCGTCTCTGTCCCACAGGATGTCGCTTGGCTTCTGGCAGGTGGCCATGCACTTGTCTGGGAAATCCGAGATGGCCACACTCATATGTTTGCCTTCAGCCAGGCCCTCTCTGCTCCTGGACCTTTGTCCTCAGTGGCCTCTCTTCTCTCATGGAGTCTCATTCTCCAAGGTCTCTGTGCCTCATGTGGTTTCTCCAATAGGATAGAGGGACTTTTTGTGGCATCTCAGGGTTCCAAGAGAGTGAAATGGAAACCACATGGAGGCTAAAGCCAAGCTAGCTTTGGATGTGAAATAACATAGCTTCTTCTATTTCTCTTGGTCAGGGCAGTACAAAGGGCCATCCCAGACTCCAGGGAAGAGGACATGGACTCCACATTGGGAGGAGAAGAGAGACAAAGTCACATGTCAGAAAGGTGTCAGAGGACACCTGGGTGGCTCAGCGGTTGAGTCTGCTGTAGGTTTAGGGCATGATCCTGGTCCCGGGATCGAGTCCCACATCAGGCTCCCTGCATGGAGCCTGCTTCTCCCTCGGCCTGTGTCTCTGCCTCTCTCTGTGTGTCTCTCATAAATAAATAAAATAAAATCTTAAAAAAAAAAAAAAAAGGTGTCCGGACTGGCCAGGATATTGGTGGCCACCATGGAAACAACCTTCTGCAGAACACCAAACCCATGTACTTTGTGCAATGCCAAGCTCCCCTGGGTCTGTATGGCTGCTGATGTCCTCCTGATGTCATCAGAACCCCCTCCAAAGACAGCCTGTATCTAAGCCAGTGGCATGGGGTCCACTTCACTTACTTAACAAGCTTGGTGTCCTCGGTGGGCCTGGCACTCAGCTGGGCAAGGAGAAGGTACAAGTGAGTCAGACTTGGCTTCTGCCTTCCTATCTCCTGGGACGAGAAGGCCTTGTCCTCCAAGGAACTGAGTAATGGCCTGTCCCCTCTGTTGAACAGTGAGAGCATCTGAAAGCAGAAAGCTCCTGAGCTGCCAATTAATTGAGGTTTATTAAGTACCTTATTTTTCTAGGCATTCTATCAGATGGGGCTACTCAGAGGCCTTAGAAAATAAAACTTTAAACTGGGAAGCTATTAAATTCATATTTTTTTAAATGTGAAATGATTTTTAAAAAAATCCCCTCCACCTTTCGAGTTGGAAACATCCAACAACAGAAATGAGCAGCAGTGGCAGGAGACCATAGGGTGCGTCCTGTTGGTCAATGGCAGATGCCGAAACCCAAACACAAAGAAACTCAGCCGGAATCCAGGCCACCTCGAGAGCAGCAGTTGGTGGGAGACCGTCCAGGGATTGCAAAGCTCCCGGGGCCCTGACTCTGTTGAACTTAAAGGCAGCCACTGAGGTGTGAGCCACACTGACATGGCCACAACTCCCACCTCATCCTCCATCCCTGCTCTAAGATGTTCAGAGCAGCTGGTCCCCCAGCAATCCTCAGTCTCTGGGACAGACCATGTCCATGAACACCCCGTGCTTTCCTCAGCCTAGCTGCTACTCTGTCAGGGCAAACCCTGCCACCCATTCCCAAGATGGCTCTGCACACTCCCATCTGGATGTTAAAGAACTAAACACTGAAGCTATTTTGGGTAGCATCTTCCTTGTGGGGTAGGCCCTTCCTTGTGCTCTCCAGGTGTAGCATAGCATAGGGCTAGCCCAGAAATGCAGAAATATAGACATATTGCTCTTGCACAACTCACAACCAAGCCCAAGACAGAAATACCAACTTCTATGTGGAAACTGAAGAGCTACCTAGAAGTTCACAATATCAACCATAGTGTGTAGTTCCTTTTACATTTGGGAACCTACTATTTTCTCATGTGTGTGAACATGCTGTGCTCTCAGAGGTTTTTATAGGTGGTAAATCATACTCCGAGGTTCAAGTTTTCCCTGTCTATGGGATATGACTACACTCTGTCTAGAGGTGCATGAAGGGCTGATTTGTGTGCTGCAACCAAAAATACAATAAATAAATAATTTGCACCTCCAGTTGTGTGGAAACTAGGCTGAAGGAGTGAAGATGGGATCTCATCTCCACTGGGGCCTGAAGATCTTCTCTGATGCTGATGGCTTTTCCTAAAGCGCTTTGTAACTTGTAGCTGGGATACATTATATTAGGAATTCAGCTTTGTCAAAGGCCCACAGGTCCAATTATCCAATGCCAGATGTGCCTGGGGCAGGGGAGCCTGGGAACAAGGAAAGGCAGAGGTGAGTTATTGTAGGGCTCTGAGTAGGATTTCTGTGCGGGCTGCTGGTTATGGAAATAGATACCTGGACAATAGTTCCTTTCCCCCGCAATAGATCAGAATTAAGCATTTTGTTCATAATGGAATAAAGGATGAGCTGGCACTGTCTGGTGTCCAACTGGCCTGAGGGCCCTCCATCCCCATGTCTTCCCCCAGTCGTTGCTCTGTCTCCCCTTACCTCCCTTCACTTGGCTCACCTTCTAAATTTCATTCCCCACACCCCTTTAGATGAGAAGTGCCTCAAGATATAAATGAACTCTCTTTAGGATAACAGCAGAAGGCTTTTCTGCATTACACTTGAAGCCTCATGCCCAATAGGCCGGTTACCTAAAGTTCCAGAAGCTGATAAGGGGCCTCCTGAGCTCTGAAAGCAGTTTGAGCATAGCTCAGAATAGTCTCCCTCTGATATTTTCCGGCTCCAAGTCAGCTGCCTCTCCTGGGAGAGTCAAGTTGCAAGTGTGAGTAATAAGCATTCCATTCTAAGTCATGCTGCTCTCATTGAGGATGTTCCTGGACCCGACCCTCTAAAGGTAAAATGCTTTTCCAGTGGCAAATACATCCAGGCAGTGAAATGAAGTTGGTCAATCTTAAGGAACTATAAATTATTTGAGTCAAAAAAAAAAAAAAAAGGAAAAAAGAAAAAGATGCTGCCCAAAATAGCTTCAGTGTTTTCTT
This sequence comes from Canis lupus baileyi, assembly GCF_048164855.1. Lineage (NCBI taxonomy): Eukaryota > Metazoa > Chordata > Mammalia > Carnivora > Canidae > Canis > Canis lupus. Next base: position 49,665,496 of record NC_132838.1, read on the forward strand.
CTTTAGTTCTTTAAAAGCCATGATCCTGAAAGGATGATAATGCCTTTAGAGTGGTGCTCATGGAGGGGAAGTCAGCTGATGATGCGCTTAGCAGGCATGCAATCCCAAACTGGAAATTAAAAATTCCCATGGTGTTTCAGATAAAAGGTCAAATAAGCTTATCTTAGGGCCATAGGTCAGGTGTGGGACTTTGAGGACAAGCCCCCCAACCCCCCCACACACACACACACACAACTCTGATACCCGGGAAAAAGGGAGGAGCATTGGAATGAAGCCTACAGAGAGTGGCTGTGCATGGAGTCTGCTCCAACACGGCCCTAGGGGAACCTCTAGGAAGGTCATGTCCCCAAATCAGAGTAGTCATTGGAAATATTGACCTTTGGGAACCAGAAGGAGCTTCTGTAGGAAGGTTTGAATGAAAGTTCTTCACAGTTGTCAGGCTGATGTGCCTGGAGGTCTGAGCTTGTGCTCACAGGACAATGTAAGTACCTGAACCCAGACTCTGGGCAGCCCCCCAACTTCCCTGCAGCCCCCCGACTTCCCCACAGCCTTCACTGTTCCTGTACCTAGAAATGGAAGGGACAAAGAAGCTCAGAACTCAGGATTGGTGCCCCAGAAGTTAATCATTTTTTAAGAAAAATCTCCATTTGTCTTCTATTGCCACAGGACTTTCTCATTTTTCCCCACCTAGGTACCTTCCTTGTCTCCAATACTGACAGATTCTTTATTCAGGTGGGCTCTGTGGCAGTTGTAATGCATGGCCTCAAATGCTTTGATATCTTTCTACAGAAGATGAGACCTCTCTCCCTGGGGCTGTGACAGCTCTGTGACTACCTGGTGGAAGATGGTGGAAGATGGTGGAAATGGTGGAAGTGGCTTCCCAGGTTCAGTGCCAAAGGATTCATTCACTGGAATACACATGCTTAGAGCTCTGAACCTCCAAGTCACAAGTCCGAGGCACCCTGGAGCCACCGTACTTCGAGACGACCTGGTGGGGAACCCCGGAGCCCAATTTTCTTGGCATCCCAGCACCAACTCAGGCACCAGACATGTGTACGGAGAAGCCTCCAAATGACCCTAGCACTAGTTACTTGAGTCCCCTTAGACATTTTGGTCTTCCCAGATGAGGTTCTGACACTGTGGAGCAGAGGCAAGTCTCTGTAGCATGACACATTTGAATTTCAGCCACCCAGAATCCATAAGCATAATAAAATGCTTCTGGTTCTATGCCATGAGGCTGTGGGATGCTTTGTTACAGAGAAGTAGGTAACTGGAGCATAATTTAAGCCATTTCTGTCATCTCATCTCTCATAGGGACTCATATACTTCTGTGGTTCAACCCACAACATGTGTCTTTCATGTACTAAGCACTGTATGTGAGGGGTCCTTGGAGAGGGGGTTAAAGTCTGGGTCGCAGCGTCCAAGGGATATCCTATGGGTTGGAAAGACACTCCTCCACAACCAGGGGCTCCTTTTTATATATTAACAAGTGGACACCCTGCTTAAGGAGGTCCTGCAGCCCGCCCTGTGGAGCAAGGTCGTCTCCCACTTGTGATCACGTGACAGCAGGAGGCGCTAATCACTACACATTCTGGGCAGGGTGCGCTCTGAGGGGGCAAAATTCACCTGGAATACAATGTGACTTGCATCCCCTGGAGTTTGAAAGCTTTGTCTACAGCAAGTGCCACAAAGCGCCTGGGATCTTCCAAAAGCTCTCAAATAATAATTCTGACAGCTCAGTGGAAAGTACACGGCCCTTCGCAGGTGTCAAAGACTGACTAATTGTGGGGAAGAGAGAAAATAAGCGCTTGAAAGAGGCAGGAAAAAGCACCATGGCAAGCGCCCCTGGCAGCACATGAAACAAATTAAGATCATATTTATGAGTTGCGACACTACAGCAGAAAACTTGACAAGTCCCACCTCATGTCACCTGGTCTACCCATCCATGGTCCTGTTTCCTGACACCTGCCCTGCTCAGAGACGAACCCGGGGGACACCAAGGACATGAGGTATCCAGACAACCAGACACTCACTCAGGAGTTAAAGACCAAATTCCAAGGGCTGAAGTGCTCTGGCCAACAATGACTTCACATTCTTGGGAATAAACTATTGACCAGATGCATGAAGAGAAGATTCATGTGCAAAAACAAGCACAGGGACAAAGCTAGGATTCCGAACCCAGAAAGTCTTTCACAGACACGTCCATCCTGTGGGGCCCAGTTTCCAAGCCCCATTCCCCCGAAACCCACTGAAGAGCAGGACCGCACCTGCCTATGGGGGTAGGGGATGGTGGTGGTTGGATTCAATCCCAAAGACAGTGTGTCTTCAGCAGATAACTTCCAGGAAGATAATACCTTTGGGTTCCACTTACTTGGAAGTCCAACTCAAATATGATCACTGTCTGGAAAACTAGCTTTTTCTGCCCTGGCAAGTGTCCTTTCTATCTGTTTTAAATTTAAAAGAAAGAAATGTCCTAGAATGTTTAGAATGCAACTCCATGTTCTGTTCCATGGGAAACAAACCTGAAACATTTTGATTCTGCATCTTGCATTGGCAGTTGTTGGCTACGGAAAAAGAAACTGAGGCATCAATGAGGGGAGAAGCTACTTACACCCACAATTGGGATTTCTAGTAGTGAGCTTCTTGGGGACAGCAATGTGTCTTGCCCTTTTTATCCATTAGCATTATGATACCCAGCACTAAGTAGGGATTCCAGTACGGATATGATGAGTGAATTAACTAATGGATGGATAAATAAAAAGCAAATGAATCAATGAGCAAATGAAGAACAAATAAATGAGTTCACACATACATCATGTATGCAGAGATGAGATGGCCCTTGGTGGCATCTTCTCTTCTGCAAGGATCTGAACCTCAAGCCTAACCTCCACGCCTGCACCTCCAAATACACTCTTGGCCATAGCTCATTGGACAACCTGTCATGACTTTAATGCTAAAGCCAAACGCATCAATATATCAACATCAAGTTCAGCTCCCCACCCCCACAATGTCACTATTTTCTTTTGAAGGCACCACCCCTTTTAATAACGACCCAACGAAAAATCTTAGACTCCCCACTCCCCCCTACCTCCCTTGAACCTCCTCATCTAGTCAGATACCCAGGCCTCTTGATCGTTTTTTCAAAATATCTCCTATTCTATCCCTTCCTCTCCATGCCTCTGTCACGATCCTGTCTCTGGCATTAACACCCACAGGTGTGCTACTATTCTGCGCAGAGCTTTATAGCTGGCATGCCACCCCCAGTGGCTTCCACTCCTGTTCTTCACCCATGGAATAAAAGCCAAACACCTGAGCCACATACTCCATGCTCTTCAAATTCCTGTGCTGACTTATCTTTCTGATCAACTTCTTTGTCCTGTTCCTATCCTTGCAAATTTGCCCATTCCACTTTAAATGGCATGATTTCCCTTGAAATGAAATCCACACTTCAACCTTAGCTCAATCCCTGCCTCTCTCACAGAGTCTTTGGACTAGTACGCTGGAAGGAGTGCCTCCTATAAAGAACCTGATCGCAAAATACCCTCCCTCCCAGGATGGGTATGGTGCTCCCCTCTTGCAGTCTTACACTTCACCTCTTCTTTGAGCTTTGGGCCCTCTGTAATGGTATCAGGTGGTCAATCCTAGCTTGAGTCTTCTCTCCCCTGAGATGCTGGCACAGCCATAGTCATTGGCATCTTGTCCTTGGTTGGCTCTTGTCTTATGACTGCAGATGTCCCAGTTCTCACATTCCTTAGGGGTGTGCCTTTTATAAGATCACTTACCGCATTGCATTAAAATGTGGTTTCTCTTCACCAATTTAATTGGAAGCTTCTAGAGTACAATGATTCTATCTCACTCACTCATCTTTTTATCACCAGTCCCTAGCATCTGAGCAAATCACATTAGTGAATTAATAATCTTAGTGGGGGGCACCTGGGTGTCTTGGTGGTGAGCATCTGCCTTTGGCTCAGGTGATCCCGGGATCCTGGGATCGAGTCCCATATCAGGCTCCCCATGGGGAGCCTACTTCTTCCTCTGCCTATGTCTCTGCCTCTCTCTGGGTGTCTCTTATGAATAAATAAATATATAATCTAAAAAAATAATAATAATAATTACAACTACCATTTGTCATTTACCCATGATATACAACACTCTGGACAGACAAGATGTCCACTCATCTCCACAACCCACTGAGATTTATGTGTCATTCTCTCAATTTTACAGTTGAGAGACTGAGAGCTTAAATATCTTGCCCAACGTGGAGGTGGGATTCCAATCCAAGCTATTTAAGATCACAAACCATACTGCTTTTCTCTGCCCGCTTGTTTTCTTCATGCGCAAAGAACCCCAGCTTCATTGCACTCAGGCAGAGGCATAGAAACTTGTAAGTGCAGATTATACCCACAAACACATAATGATTTAAAAGACAATGGAAAGAATAGTTGAGTGCCATTGTCCTACAGATTTGTGCACTTGAATTGACAAAAGGTAACCATCTGGAGGGTCATATTGTTGGTTAACTAATACATAGGTAGGATTTATTGGATGTCTTTAACATTCACCGCCATCTGGTGATAAGAAGGACAATGATAGAGATTAATTTCAACTCCTTTAAACTTGACCCAAAGGTTCAACTTATACCCAGACAGCTGTATGTGTATATCAATTTACTAATCCACAGTGTGCTATTTTCTTAATCCATTTTGGATCGAATGTCCATCTCCAATTAGAATATTAGCTTCTTTGTCCATACATGAATCTTTAGGGAAAATATTTAGCTGGCTCCAGTTATATCTGGTTTAGTTTCATATACCTATTACCAAAGAATGCATGAGAAACAAAGTCAAGGCCAAAAAATACAAAGAAAAATTAATATAAAAATAAATGTGAAGTAAAGCTTTAAACAGCCAGTTCTGATGTCCTTGTTCAGATAAATGTCTATTTCAAAACAGTTGAAGGGTTTCTCAGCCAATAGCAAAAAAAAAAAAAAAAAAAAAAAAAAAAAATTTAAAGGTGGCTATTGAATAATTTAGTTCTTGTATACATTTATGCCATCTTCACATTCTAAAATACACTTAAGAAAAATGTGGTTTATTTTACTGGATTAACTTACCAGATAAGTAATTTTATAATGTTTTTAAAACATATGCTTAAAAACCTATCTGTTTCCACCAGTTTTTAAGCATATTATATTGCTATTGCCAAGAATTTTGTATAAGTTTCTAATTTGTTCAACCAGAAGTGACAGAAGCCATTACTCCTTTTTATACACAAAGAGCAGAACTTTAAAGGCTCTTGCCTATGTAGTTAAATGATGAAGTAAATGTTACAAGGAAGAATTGAATCATTCTGTACATACAGTGGTTGATCATGAAAATACATTGGATGCAGAAATAATTGGGAAAATATTGAACATTTCCCTTTATGCTGTGGTCTAAGCTAAATTTAGGCAGCTTGGCCCCTACACCTGCCACTTTAATGGAAGTCAGAATCTGCTTGTGCCCAGCACACTTCCCTGCAGAGAAGCATCACTTTTCAGCCCTAAAAGATGTTCAGATCATGAAACCCTTCATGACTTAACTACCTGATTCTATTTGATGCACGAATAGATTCGGGCACTATCTAGAGTCCATGAGTAAATATTCCCTGAGATTCCTACTAATCTGGCAGTGCTATGATTTACCCAGCCAAAACTCCTCGGCCCACAAACAAGAATGAACTATGCATTTATGCCTTGCCATGAACCCGGGCTCTGTAGCAAGTGTTGATGTGAATGCTGTATGCTTGTCTGGAGGCTCATGTGTTTCAAAGGACTCCCAGATACGTCACTCCTAGAAATAAGTGGCTGGGCGCTGAAACGGAAGCCACTTGTCTCCGTGTTAATGGGGCCTGTCTGGTCTGAGCTCTGCAACCAGAGGTGCCAGGAATTCAGGTAAAACTCTGAAGAGAACCAAAGGGACCATGGTTTCCAAAGCAGGCCAAGATAAAAGGGAGACTTTTCAACCTTAAAGCATAAATTCTAAGGATCAGAAGAAAACCAAGTGGCTTTTTCTCCTGGCTCAGAGGATGTGAAGTCTAAACCCAGAAGGCCTGAGGGGGCTCCTGCCTGAGTGGCAAGGCTGTCTCCATGGGAAGGAAGGCGGATCCCTACTGGAGATGCTCCCTGCCCAGGCAGCCACTTGCCCTCTATCCGCACCCACCGAGCAAGTCTATGACTCACTTATGACTCGCAATAGGCAAGGGCCCTGAGCCACCAACAGTGAATATTCACACAGCATGTAAAATGTGGGCAAATTGAGCCATTCTTTAATCTTTCAAATTTTGTAAATGGCCCAGAAAGAGATAGATCCCTGGTGGAAAGAAGAGGGCTCCATCTAACCAGACTGACTGAATAACTTGGGCCCATGGAAGTTTCTCTCAGAACTGTGCATTTCAGACCTGTTTGCAGTGGGAGGGTGCTCTGGGTGGTCAAGGAAGGAGAATGTGCTGCTCAGGGTTCCCAAGTGTGATACTCTGTCTGGGGAAGGGAGCCATCGAGCTGAGGTGCTGAGGGTGCTGAGGCTGTTGTATAATCAATCCAATACAGACTTTTAGAAGGGAAAAAGTGCATTTTTGTCATGGAAAATTTTGAACATAGACAATAAAAGAAATATGTTAGAGCCCTCATTTCTCCATTATCTGGTTTTAATAATTATCCCAATATTTTGTTGATCTACTTTTGCTTTTCCCACACTCCTCTCTCTCTCTCTCTCCCTCACGTACACACATACACACATACACACACACATTAAATCAGATCTCAGATATCATGTCATTTTGCTATAAATACTTCAGAAGGCATCTCTACCTGTAGCATTTTTTTTTTGCATGACCACCATAATAGTATAAGACCTAACAAAATTAGCGAGGATTCTTTATAACCAGTTAGTGCCCCCTTGATATTCAAATTCCCCCAATTGTTTCACAGATGTTTTTTTACTGTTACTATGTTGGAATGAGGATCCACACTAGGCCCCACATTGCTATGTCTAATCCAGCAACTTCTTCAAGTTGCTCTTTCCCTCTGATTTCTCAAGTCCCAGCAATTTTTTATTCTTTATTTAAATGTAATTTAGTTAACATATACTGAATTATTAGTTTCAGGGATAGAATTTAGTGATTCATCAGTTGCATACAACATCCAGTGTTCATTACATCACGTGCCTTCCTAATGTCCATCACCCAGTTACCCCATACGCCCACCCATCTCTCCTCCAGCAATCCTCAGTTTATTCCCTATAGTTAAGAGTCTCTTATGGTTTGCTTCCCTCTCTATTTTCATCTTATTTTACTTTCCTTCCCTTATGTTTATCTGTTTTATTTCTTAAATTCCACATATGAGTAAAATCATATGGTGTTAGTCTTTCTCTGATGGACTTATTTCGCCTAGCGTAATACCTTCTAGTTCCATCCCGGTCGTTCCATTCATCTATAGATGGACATCTGGGCTCTTTCCACAGTTTGGCTGTTGTGGACATTGCTGCTATAAACATTAGGGCACAGGTGCCCCCTCTAATCACTATTTTTGTATATCCTTTGGATAAATACCTAGTAGTGTAATTCTTAGGTCATAGGATAGTTCTATTTTTAACTTTTTGAGGAGCCTCCATACTGTTTTCCAGAGTGGCTGCACCAGCTTGCATTTCCACAGACACTGTAAGAGGGTTCCCCTTTCTCCACATCCTCTCCAACATTTGTTGTTTGCTGTCTTGTTAATTTTCACCATTCTCACTGGTGTGGGGTGATATTTCGTGGTTTTGATTTGTATTTCCCTGATGCAGAGTGATGTTGAGCATTTTTTCATGTGTCTGTGGGCCACTTGTATGTCATCTTTGAAGAAATGACTGTTCATGTCTTCTGCCTATTTCTTGACTGGATTGTTTGTTTTTTGGGTGTTGAGTTTTACAAGTTCTTTATAGATTTTGGATACTACTTTATGTGATAAGACATCTGTAAACATCTTCTCCCATCCTGTAAGTTGCCTTTAATTTTGTTCACTGTTTCCTTCGCTGTGCAGAAGTTTTTTATCCTGATGAAGTCCCAATAGTTCATTTTTGCTTTTGTTTCTCTTGCCTTCATTAGATGTGTCTAACAAGAAGCTGCTGTGTCCAAGTTAAAAAATGTTGTTACCATGGCCTAGGTCAAAGAGGTTGCTGCCTGTGTTCTTCTCTAGGATTCTGATGGGCCTAAGTTCCAGCGTTGAAACCAGAGGGCAAAACAGCAGATTGTGAGATCGGGTGCCTGCTTTCCCCATGCCATCCCCCACCCCTCCCCCGCCCCCAGGTCTGCCCCGCCCCCAGGAAGTAGTTTCTGTCTGCATTTCATGTTGTCACCACTGACATCACAGCAATAAAATTGAGGATAGTCACTTTCTCTGAAGCCTAATGTTTGTCCTATGGCCCAGATGACCCTCTAGACCTCTGAGCTATTTCTCAAAACAAGAAACAGAAGAAACCTCACCCTGACAAAGGCCAAGAGGAGAATATGTGGGGAAGCTCAAGGCATTTCTCCAGCTCCTTTAAAATTGTATTTTCCCTTCACGTTTGGATCCAGCCCAGGAAATAATTTATTCTGAAGTTTTTTGTTTTTTTTTTTTTAAAGTTTCCAATTAAAAAAATCTTGGAAAGTAGCTGACCTATATTTACTGTAACCATATTTTCCAAATAAAATTCCAGACACATGGTCTGATAAGTATGTGCACACTGCCCACACTACTTAAAAATAAAGTGCATTGTTTTTTTCCCCTGCTTAAAAAAAAAAAATCCATGTTAATTTTAGAGATTAAAGAAAGGTCAAAGAAAAAACAAAATATCTGCAATCCCATCACCCAGAAATAACCACTATTAACATTTTGATCCATACTTTTCTTAACTTTTTGCCTCTGACAGAGGATAATTTGTCATCCAGTTGAGTAAATACTGTATTATACATAACATATATGATTATATATGTATAATATATATAATTTTTCATCCTGAATTTTCTAATTAGAGCTATGTCACAAGGATTTTCTCATGTCACTGAAGATTCTGTGTAAATCTTATTTTTAATAGCTGTATAGTAGTCTATCTTTCCAAATGTCATTAATTATATTTACCCACTACACATATCACTGAACATTTAAATTGCCACCAGTTTTCTTGCTATTATTAAAAATACTATTAAAAATTGTGATAAATATTCATATATATCTTTGTTCACACTTCTGAAAATGTCCATAGAATATCCATGAAGCAGAAATACTGCATAACAGGATAAAATCTTTTAAAATCTGTCCATAAACATCACCAACTTTTTTTATGGAGACTTTGTACCAACTTACACTTAATACTTGTTTCTGAAGACAACTATGAGAAATTTTACATTAACACTGCTTCAGAAAATTTGGAAGTTTTTCAAATGTTTATCGAGTACTTAAGTTCCAGACACTGTGCTAAGTGCTTTATATGTACTGTCATTTACTCTTTACAAAAGTGCCATGACCAAGGACAAGACACTATTATGATTCCTATTTTTCACACAATTAAACTTTGGTGACTAGCCCAACTTATATAGCCAATTCCTCATAAAGCTAAAAGTGCATGGCAAAACAGAGTCAATGTAGAATGTGTTGGTTTTGTTTTATTTTTTTTAACTCCAACCATCGTACTACTCCAGAGGCTTCTACAGCAAGGGTGCCAGCTAAGAGTGTTTGAGAGGATCACTAACGGTTTAGAGAGGGCCTAGGGCTTATATCAGCAAGTACAGCCCTAGGACAGAAGCTGATGCATGGGCTTAGAACCCTATGTGATGAGGCCAAGAACACCCCTGGTCAATGCCATGCTATATGTGATATTGGTAAGCTTGGGAGTGACCAAGAAAAAGGACACTGAGGTGAGCCGGAATGACTTACCTGGTAAGTTTTGAGCCCATGTAAGATTCTGGGAGCTCCTCATGCAATAGAATGGGATTTCACAGAAGGAGAGCAAAGTACTGTGGTCTCAGAAGCTTACTAATGAATGCTTAGGACCTTGCAGTTCATCAAACTAAACATCATCACATAGAGAAAGATGGTTTTCATCTTTGAGTTGACATAGGGCTGCCCAGCATATTTTGCACACTGTTCAATGCTGAGGGCATCAGTCATGACCCAAGGGGTGTATGGGGTCAAAACCCAGCCCAAGCTCTAATGGCCAACAAGGGTACCTATGAACTGTATCTGCCTCCCATTGTGTCTGTGACCTCATGTGCTACTCCTCCCCACCTGCTCTCACATATCTAGCAACACTGGCTCCCTCACTGCCCCTCCGAGGACTGCATTCCAGTCTCAGGAACTCCGCTCTGGCTGTTCTCTCTGCCTGGAAAGCTTTGCCTGATCTCCCTCTTCATGTCCTTTCCCAAGTATTTCCTTCTCAATGACCATCCCATGAACAATTATAATTCCCAATACTCCCCAACAGCCTCCCTCCAGGGGGGACAGTGATTTTTGTTTGTTTAGTTTGCTGATCTGTTACAAGTGCCTAGAACATTCCTAGCAAAGAGCTCTCAATAAATATTTGTTGAATTGAATGAAATCACTAAATGGGTGAACTGTGGAGATGACAGTCTTGCTTCAGATATTTTCACAATGAGAACACCAAAAGGCTGAGAGGGAAACTGACTTTATCCAAGGCCACTGGTAGGTGTTTTTTCCCCAAGGTGCCCTTGCCTTGGAGCCCTCCAACTTAGCTGAAATAAAACCCTTCCACAATGAGGCCAACCCACAAAGACTAGATCCAATCAAAGCAATTGATAAAAGGTATGAATGACGACTAAGCAACGCCCTTCTAGGGTATAGGCTTCACATGAATCTCCAGTTGAAGGAGAATCTCTTTCTGGGCATCAAGCAGACTATATACTCTCTCCTTTCCAGCCTTCTCAAGAGCAACTGTCTAACAACAACAAAGCCACCAAGAAGCCAGGTCCCTCGAATTTATCTTGCCTAATAGATCAAGTCTGTCCATGACCCATTTTTTCTCTTTTTCAAGTAGCTGGACACTGGAAGAAATCATTCCCAGCAGCAGGACAAAGAGAACTGCTCTAAGGGATAATCAAACTACAACTCATTACAAATGCCCAATGTCATAAACACTTCTCTGAAATATTTCCCTCTTCCCTCACAAGCATGTACAGAGAACAAACACAGACAATACATAATTTTGGAGCAGATTTCTTTTTTCCATGATCTCTGCTCTCTTTTAACGAGCAATTTGTTGTATATGTTAGCTTAAAGTAAAATAAAATCCTGGCAGTGATCATCAAAATTGAGAACCCCAAATGTAAAAGCTACCTCTTAATAAGTGTGTATTCTGGGATTTCAAATACAAGGTCTACAGACCCTTGAGAGATCTTTATATGGAATTTAGTGGTCTGTGAGTTAGTGGGCTAAAAGCTGTATACAAACTTTTGTGGGTACATGAAGATACATGCATCTGTTGGTGATCTCTTATAAGATTCTCAAAGGGATGGTTCCCCCAAATTACCGTTGATTTTGACCCACTCAAATGGGTGATAATCAAACTTAACTGCAGACTGTACAATGCAAAATTTGTGATAATTAATTATATTTGACATTAATGCTTTCTCTTTTGAGGGTTGCCATTATCAAGACACATGTTCTAGCTAAATAAACACTTGGTTTGGGAACATAAGCAGAGGGTAATAAATTAATTTCCTAATTATTATTCCTTGCTGATGATAAAATTTTCCATCTGGTCTTTAACCATATCTCCCTCTTTCTCTCTCACAGTTAACCTTGTGTAAAACACACTTTACAAAGTAAATATTTTGAACCACATTTTTCAGATAAAGAAGCTGAGACTCATTAAAAAAAAAAGAAGAAGAAGAAGAAGAAGAAGAAGCTGAGACTCAGAGAGTTAAGTAGCTTTCAGGCCTCTTGACTGGTAAATAGAGGAGCCAAGATTTTAACATAAGCCTACTGGATCCTGAAGCTTGTGGGTTTTCCAACAGGGCAAACCACTATCTTGAAATTTATATTATGTTTCCTGACTTCAGGATTTTCAGTTCAAATTTTTCCTTTAATGGTGGGTGGTTAAACCAGAATATTTTATACCAGCAATTATATTTACCAACTGTTTTCATGAAAGATCTTTAAATATTATTGGTAGTTCTGACATGGTGAAAGTCATCATAACGTGTTTTCTCTAACTTTGGCTCCGAATATGGAGTCAGTGGCAGTCTAAAATGTTGCTGTAACTCAGTTCAGAACTCCCCAAGAATCCTCCCCTTGCGGCCAAAGAAAGCAGCCTAATGTACACATGAGAACTTCCCTGAGGCCAGTGTGTAATTACCTGTTACCTCTTTCACAAGATGGGAGCCATGCCACCAACCCCTCCCCAGGATGTGTGGGCACAACAAGAATTAAGGCCTAACTCTCCTCAGTGGCAAATGGCATTTAAAGCAAATATACGAATGCACATGTGTGCCATAATAGGAAGGCTCCCTAGAAGAACATTATTTGTGAAGGAAAGGAGACATTATTTATAGCTTTAAAACGCAGACTGTTCAAAACTGGAAAATAAAATACTTCTCTCAACACTACTGATGTGTTTTTTGGTATCTATCTTTAGTGTACATCTATGGGTCTTTGTGAGGCCCTATGGTACTCCCTCATGATTCATGAACTACAAGTCACCATCACAATTTCCAAGTAGTTGGGAAGCATTTAATCCCCAGACATAGCGATTTTCTCATTTAGCAAGAGAATGGAAGGAAGTGGGAAAGTTTGGCTGAGGGCAGAAGTCTAAGAATGTCCCAGCATACACAGGCTTCAGAGAAGTCTGCTTGAAGGAGATGTTGGAAAGCATGGCTTGCTCTACCTCAGCCAATCACAGTTTCCAACATAGCTTCCAAAAACCTATCTGGTGTGTTTTCTGGCAGATGTCCTTCTAAGTTATTGGATTCTAGCACACTCAGGTCAAATATCAGTGTGTGTCCTTATAACTGAGTCACCACCTCACAGACTCCCAAAATCTCAAGTCTCCTCTTACTGTGTCATTGTGTGGGGACAGCCTTCTGTGAGTTCAGGGGAAGGCTACCTTCCCCTAGCATGCCCCATCCCCATAGCAAACTTGCTTCTTCACACACGTGTAGGACTACAGACATTTGCTTGCTAGTGACAGCTCTTACCCATGTTGATTTATTTTGGAGAAATATCATTTCTAAGTCATCAAAAAAAGAAAGAAAGAAAGAAAGAAAGAAAGAAAGAAAGAAAGAAAGAAAGAAATCTAAAATAGTTCTCAATGGAGGGATACCGCCCCCTAGGGAGCATTTTGGAAATTTGTAGGACTTTTTGATAATTGTAAAGATTGGGTGTTAATGCATTCAGTGAGTGGAGGCCGGGAAGGTATGAGACCATTTTGTACAACTTTTCAGTGTCCCACCAGACAGCTATGTAGTTAAAACATTTTTTTATAGTTTTCTGAGCCTGAACTCCCAACTTCACTTTTACATATATCTAGAAAGTATTTTTGCAGTTTTAGTAGACATTGAATTTTCCAAGAATACAACCATTATATGAGTCAACAAGAAAATTGTACATTTTGTATTTGAAATTTTACCAAAAGTTGTTCATCATTTTTGAAAAATCACAACAGCAACAGCAACACAGCTCATAGCATGGCACTCACCAATCCAATACTCCTGTGTTGGTGTGCACTCCTGGTGACCATATTCAAGATGGCATTGGTGCAAGCACTAGCAAGGTTGTGCCTTAAGCACTTGCATGTTGAAAATGAAAGCTTTTATTATTTTATTATAAATTATCTTCAGGGATCCCTGGGTGGCTCAGCGCTTTAGTGCCTGCCTTTGGCCCAGGGCCTGATCCTGGAGTCCTGGAATCGAGTCCCGTGTTGGGCTCCCTGCATGGAGCCCGCTTCTCCCTCTGCCTGTGTCTCTGCCTCTCTCTCTCTCTCTCTCTCTCTCTCTCTGTCTATCATGAATAAATAAAGAAAATCTTTTTAAAAAATTATCTTCTTGCTTTTTCTCCTTTATTTAACACCCAGGGCATTATATTGATTTTTTAAATTAACTTATGTAGGTGAGTGATATTACCTGTGAGTATGATAAAACAAAATATTTCCTTTTAAAAAGGATCTTTGGTTTCAATAGATTTAAACACTAGTGTGAACCATGAAAACTTTATTTTTTTATTTTAATTTATTTTATTATATAAAATTTATCTTATTTTATTTTAATTCTACTATAGTTAACATATAGTGTTATATTAGTTTCAGGTGTATAATATAATGATTCAGCAATTCCATTCAACACCTGGTACTCATCATGACAAGTGGACTTCTTAATCCCCATCACCTATTTCACCCATCCCCTACCCACCTCCCTTCTGGTAACCATCACTTTGTTCCCTATAATCAAGAGACTATTTCTTGATTTGTCTCTTTCTTTCTTTTTGTTTTTCCCTTTGCTCGTTTCTTTGTCTTAAAATCCACATATGAATGAAATCCTATGGTATTTGACTTTCTCTGACTGCTTTATTCCACTTAGTGTTATATTCAGTAGCTCTATCCATGTCATTGCAAATGGCAAGATTTCATTCTTTTTATACCTGAATAATATTCCATTGGGTATATGTATATATATACATATATATATAATATCTTCTTTATCCATTCATCTATCGGTGGATACTTGGGCTGCTTCCATAATTTGGTTACTGTAAATAATGCTGCTATATACATGGGGGTGCATGCAGCCCTTTGAATTAGTCTGTTTGTGTTTTTTGGGTAAATATCCAGTCATGTGATAGCTGGATTATAGGACAGTTTCATCTTTAACTTTTTGAGGAAACTCCATACTGTAAAACTCCTTTATGTTAAGACCTACCTGATTAAATGGTCTTTAAGGATTTTTAGATGAAGTGCAAAATTAGCTATTTCTATACAATGCTGCCCTACAAAGAGCATTGTCATTATGAGTTTCCAATACTGAGCCATATTCAACCATTCAACATGAGAATAATGTAGGAGTTTTAAAATATTATCAACAATGGGGCTACAATATCTAACCAATGAAATCAAAATCCAAATATCGATTGCATGTACTTGAACCTTAATAAAATCCCTTAGAGGAGTGATTTTCCCTCCCGATCACATATTAGGAAAAACTTTCAAATGTGGCAGCAATCCCAATAAGAAAGGCTGAGTGAAATCCAGGCCACATTATCTTTTTGAACATTTCCCAGGTGATTCTAATTCATGACTAGTGTTGAGAATCCCCCTTCCAGGACATGACTAGGCATGCTGAGAACATGAAGTGTCGGTCAGGAAAGGCTACTAGCTCTGGAACTAAATAATCAGACTTCGCATCTGAATGATTCCATTTACCTCCCTGTGCCAAAGTTTCCTCCCCTGTCACATGGTGAGCACCACAACATCTGCCTCTTGGGATGTGATGATTAAGCAAGCTAATATACTTGTGGCCCTTAGAACAGTGCCACTTGCCTTTCTGTACTCCACAGTCACTTAGGAAGAATTAGATAAACATTAGAAAAATACTATTATCTTATTCTTCTGAAATATTTTTCAAATGTCACATCTTATTAACAACTGTTTCTAAGATGATAGAATATATCAATTTAAAACTGCTACTTTCTTCAAGGTGACAAACCACCACCATTCAAATTTCCACTTCTTTTTAAAAGCATTCTTGATCTTGTCAAAATCAGACTTAGCTAAGTCAGGTCTCCTGTGTTCCACATTACTAAACTTCTTGTCACATTTCAAGGCCAAGATTAGAGGCTGGATGGAGTCAACCCCATAAAGAGCCTGGAAGAAGAAAGTATCCACAGTTATTTTAGAGGAAGCATCAATACTCTCAAGCATAGTTTCCAATTTTCAATATTTTTTGAGAGCATGTTTCAATGTATATGAAGTATAAGCAAAAATCTTAAATCTTTATGTCAAAAGAGAGGTTAAAAAAATAAGGTACTGCAGGGATCTGAGGACTCAGGGAATCCAAGATGACTTTGAGAGGGGAGAATTTCTACAGAGCTCAGATGGTGGACGGTACTAAGGAAATCCGTTTGAGCGTCTGTCCAGCTAGCTCTGTGCATGCACAGACACTGTAGTATTATTTTCCTGGCACTCGGCAATCCATTCCCCAGATCTGAGAACATCATCTAAATTCTAATTGATGCTGTAGCTGCACTTAACTGGGAGAAGATGAGCCAAGGTCCCTCACGTGTTTGAATCACATATCATAATTGGAATAATAATTCACATTCTTTTCTTCGCTTTTTCTGATTTAATTCACAACAGTAAGACAGAGAGACAGAGAGTATGATTTTAGAGCCTGAGAGATCTTCACTTTCTAAGACATAAGGAAGGCCATACAGTCTGCTTTCTACCAAGGAGGTACGCAGGACTCCTCAACGAATGAAAAGGTAGCATGCTACCCTGGGCCCCAAGTGCCTCCACCCATTCTGGGGATGATGTAGCTGCAATTTTTTTATATGGTCTCCTTTCCCCTATAACATGACAATTTTTTCTACCATAGGGGTTGGCAAACTTCTCCTATAAAGATTGATATAGTAAATATTTCAGGTTTGTGGGCTGTCTCATATTCTTTATATATACATATACACACCCTTTAAAAAAAATCTAAGTATCACCCCTCGCTCCAGCAATGCACAAAACCAGACTATCATCTGGATTTGGCTGGGACTGTGGTTTGCCAACTGCAGCTCTTGATAAATGGATCTCAAACAGGAGTTAGACTGTCACTGCTCAGGTCTGTGTTCCCAGCTGAGTGGAATATGGATGAGGATAAGAAGGAGAAGGCAAGAGTAGGGAAGGACAGCCAGGAGGGCAGGGACAACATCTGGGGCCTTAACGAAGCAGGCAGAGAGGGGCATTTATATCTCACTTTACACTTGACAGCTGCTTTATTTTTATTTGGATCTCCAGAAGGCAAGAAGAAGGTGTGTGGGGGAGACTCTCCATGCATATCAAGCAGTCTCAGAAGCTATTGAAGAAAAGAGTAGGCATTCTGCCCATCAAAAAAGATTTGGGTTCTCTACATTCTGGAATCATCTCCTGTAAGGAAGCCACCACACCCATGTGGGTCCTCTGGCCCTCTTCACATTGCCTGTGGAAGTAGGGCTCAGGACCAGTACCAGAAAAAGGTTAATAGTCTCACAGCAGCTGCTGTGAGTAATAAAGTCCTAGATCTCATGCCTTTCTAGGTCTGTACCCTGAACAGAGGAGTCTACAGGAAAAGGAATTATGAGCCAGGAAGGTGTCCCCCAAAGCATGCAGGGACGTCTCATAATGATTTCATATCGATGAAAGCATTTTTATCTATTTCTCAGGTTGTCCATTTAGAAAGATTCAGAAGACTGTGGGACGCTTGAGAGCAGTGACTATACTTCCCTCATCTTTGTGTCTCATTCAGAATCTAGAACAATGGCTGGCACATGACAGATGTTTATTAAATGTAGAGGGAGGGAAGGAAGGAAGGACTGGAGGAAGACAGAGAAGGAGGGAGGGAAAGGGAGCAAGGAGGTTGTAGATTTTCTGCTTTAGATTTTCTCTAACTACTCAATTTTTCCAAAAACAGAGAGAAATCAGACATTTCTGTCACTTTGAAGCAAAAAATGATCTTACCCATGGCTGTCTCTTGAGGAGAAAATCCAGGAATGAACCACAGCAATAAATAAAGACTGAAAGGTTTGCGGGATGGGAGAAAATGTCATATTTTAATATAATTTCCAAAAATGTGTATGACATGATTTGAGAAGGAATATCTAAGGAGCCATCTGAGCTGTTTAATGTGGGTTTTGTGTTGTTATTAAAACAGCTGATAAAGACTCTCTGTGTAGTTCCCCCCAAATGAGTTATTTTGAGTTGAGTCGCCATGGTTGGAGGATCTGCATGCATGACTAAACATATAAAAAAGTAAATGGGACCTCAGACAAAGTGCCAGTTGTGAGGATACTAACAGTAAAAGCCTGCCCCAAAGCAATGACACATGCTTTGAAAACAGTCTGGGGGTAAAAAGAATGCTTAGGGAACACAGACTCCGAAGTATTATTGGTGTCATTATTGTGGAGTTATTTTCCACCAATTTTCAATGATCTATCACAGCTTGCAGGAGGGTCTTCAGTATCACTGCCCACACAGATAAACTTGGTGAAAGGGGAAACAGAGGGACCTTTATCAGGCAAGTGTGGAGTAGGAGACTGAGGCTTCATGGTAGCCATGGGACCAAATAAAACTGCAACAGCCCACCTTTTCCACTTCAAGACACTTGAAGCAGAAATGCAGTGTGTGGCTCTTGACTTTCTGGGCATGTGAGCAGATCTCTGTGTGGCAGATGGCTGTCTGTCTGGTTATGGGGGCTCAGCTCCCTCCTCTGTTCCTTCCTCATTACCAAGCAGGACAAGCATGATAACCAGGCTGGTCAGTCAGATATTCCTCCATCCTTGATGTCAGAGAGATGGCCTATCATCTACAGTATTTTCCAGATACTAATTCACAGTTCAGTGCTAAGCACACCCTGTCCTGCAATGCTTACAATTATAACAGTTAAATATCCAGGATTCTGATTCAGGCATGGAACACAGGATATATATATATATATATATATATATATATATATATATATATATATTTTTTTCCCCTAGTGATTCTTAAATGATCAAGTTTTAAAAATCACCGGTGTAAACTTTCTACTTTGGAATTTAGTTAGATTGTCTTGGTGTTCTTTTTTATTAATATTTAATCTGCTGCTACATTGGAGCTAGTCATCTAAGACTTGAGGGTTGTATTCCCTCACCCCATCAATGGCACTTCAAATACTGACCAAATGAATGAATGAGGATACATCCAGAGTCCAAAGATCAGGAGGAAGGGTATTTTTTCTTGGTCTCCACATTACCAGGAAAAGAAACACAAATACCCCTTTTGAGGAAGAGGTGGGCAGGGGAGGGAGGAAAGAAGAAAGAAAGGGAGGGGAGAAGGA
Source organism: Canis lupus baileyi (assembly GCF_048164855.1). NCBI lineage: Eukaryota > Metazoa > Chordata > Mammalia > Carnivora > Canidae > Canis > Canis lupus. The sequence continues at coordinate 49,684,555 of NC_132838.1, forward strand.
GGAAGGGATGGGGCGGAAGGAAGGAAGGAAGAAACTACCTGGAAATTGACATAAAATGCCTTTGTTTTTGGATCCCCAAAGATGTGATACATCTCTGAAGAGCATCTCCAGGTCTGACAAGGACCTGTAAGATATGAGTATGAGGGGTTTTGTGTAGGCCCTGCCCACCCCAACCTTGAACAAGCTGAACATTTGACTCTATTAGGCCATCCTCCCTCTGAGTTTCCCTAGTTGTGGGCTCTGCCACCATTTCTCTTGGCCAACACACCCAAGGGGAGGCAAGATGTCCTGGGTCCAGCCTTATATCCTTCTCTCCTCCAACTCTACTACATTCACCCTACCTGCCATGCCCTGCACACCCGTCTCATTCTCCAAGAACCCACAGTCTCAGATCTCTCCTTGTCTTGGCACAGATTTCAGCTCCTTCCTGGTTCTCTCTCTTTGCATCTCCCAAGGAACTTGTGCTCCTCCAAGTGTTAACAGGTATCAGGACAACTGGGGTGGAGGAAAGTGCTGGCCAAATAAGTATGGCAAACATTGGGTTAAGGAAAGTTAGACAAGTTTCTTTCCATCAGGATTTCCCAGAGTTTTAAACTTGCTAATGCAATTTGGACATTTCCTAAAGAGAAAAGCATTATTGGAGCTTGCCCCAAATACACTTGGCAATGACACCTATTATATGATGCATTTTCTTGGAGCATTCTTGTGCTTTTATCAACAAATGTGTATTGAGTACTTACTATGTGCCAGACATTTTACTGAATATCAATCAAGACCCACATAATCTATGCCCCATGGCACTTACTTAGCAGGAATGTTTGGGGAGCACTTGTTTGAAGGTCTTCCTCTTAGCACTGCTCCTTGTCCCTTGTTCTTTTCCTCTTCTTACCTCCAGTTCTGCATCTTCTCTCAGTCTTGAAGTCCTCTGAGAAGCAAGGTCTTTTTCTGTCTGGCTTCATCACATTCCCACACCTTGAACTTCCAGGAGAACCCTGACCTTGGCCGTCATTCGACTTGCCACTTTTTTTTTTAATTTTTTATTTATTTATTTATGATAGTCACAGAGAGAGAGAGAGAGAGGCAGAGACATAGGCAGAGGGAGAAGCAGGCTCCATGCACCGGGAGCCCAACGTGGGATTCGATCCCGGGTCTCCAGGATCGCGCCCTGGGCCAAAGGCAGGCGCTAAACCGCTGCGCCACCCAGGGATCCCCGACTTGCCACTTTAAACAATGTCACTTGGGCTCTGTCATAGGATGTTTCACACAAGCTTTTTTCTGGTGCAGTCCTCCACCACTTTCTCAGCCTCCCTGAGCCAAACTGCCCTTTCCATCAGCATAGTCTGTCTCCCTTCTATTCCAGTCCCTTTTATTTTTTCTTACCATATTTTCCTGAGTTTGTACTGGAGACACTTCTAGCAAGCTGGTTCCACAGCCTCTCAACTCAATCTGTGTCTCAGGTCCACTGAGAAGCATTCCTAGCCTCCCATCCCTGGCCTGTCCTATCCCCAGCCCATCTGACTCAGCCTGGGATCCCTCCTCTGGCAAAGACACCATATTTCTTGCTCAAAAGCTATATTTAGCTCCATGGTAAAAACCCTGTATCTTGCTCAGGAATACCCCTCCTAGTCATCTGTAAGAAAAGGAACAAAACTTAATGCTCATGTCCATCCACATGCTGTTTCCTTACATTCCCTGTGAATACCACACCCATCTCCTGCCCTGACTCACACACCTACTACAGTGCAGGGGTCCACACCCTTGCCAGGAAGCATCTCTGTTCTGGGAACATGGCCTCAACCAACCTTCTTTATATAAAGCAGCTCTGCTCCCCACTCACAGTTCATTAGACCAGGAATTAATACCTGAGCAGAAAGAAGCTCACCTAGGCTAGCACATGGGCAGCCAAGCACCTCCGAGTTAGCTTGGATCCAGCTTTTTGCCATAACTTTGGTTCTACACTGAGAACAGCAAGATGACCTGAAAGAGGGGCTAATCTGTCAGTTTTGGTTGGTAAGGGGATGAATGAAGAGGACAAGAGGGGAAGAGAAATAGAAAAGTGACAACAGCACATGAAAAGATAATATCACTCATCAGGATCAGGAAAATGCAAATCAAAACTACAGTGAGATGTCATCTTATATCTGTCAGAATGGCTAAAATCAAAAACGCAAAGCATTGGTGAGCATGTGGAGAAAGAGGAACCCTTATGCACTGTTGATGGGAAGGTCAACTGGTACAGCCACTATGGAAAGCAGTGTGGATTTTTCCTCAAAAAAATTAAATATAGAGTTACCATATGATCCAGTAATTCTACTACTGGTTATTTACCCAAAGAAAAAACACTAATTCAAAAAGATGCATCACCTTTATGTGTATTTTATCATTATTTACAATAGCCAAGATATGGAAGCAACCTAAGTATCTATCAATAGATGAATGGATAAGGAAGATGTAGTATGTACTCTCCCCTTCCCACCTCTTTCTCACACACAAACACACACGATGGAATATTACATAGTCATAAAAGAGCTGAAATCTTGCCATTTGCAACAATATGGATGGAACTAGAGGATATAATGTTAAGTGAAATAAGTCAGACAGAAAAAGACATCATAAGATTTCACTCATGTGGTTTCTAAAAAACAAAACGAATAAATAAACAAAAAGTAAAATCACACCTATATATAGAGAGAACATACTGATGATTGCCAGAGAGAAGGAGGGTCAGAAGGTGGGCAAAATGGGTGAAGGGCAGTGGGAGATACAGGCTCCCAGTTATGGAATAAATGTCATGGGAGTAAAAGGCACAGTATAGGGGATATAGTCAATGATGTAACAGTGTTGTGTTGTGGCAAATGGGAGCTACACTAGTGGTGAACATAGCATAATGTAGAGAGAAATTGAATCACTGTTGTACGCCTAAAACGAACCTAACATTGTGTGTCAACTCTACTCAAATGAAAAATAATTATTGAAGAAAGAGAAAGAAAAAAAATGTCAACAAGAGGAGGCTGGGCCTTGAAGAGCCAAAGTCAATGGTGGAACAGCAGAGGCTGATTAACAGTTGAGCTTTTTTGGCCTTTTGAATTGTGTGTTTTGCTGAGAGATGGTCTTCACAACGACAGCATTGGTAAAGTCTGCTAGGACCCCATATACTTTGTGCAACTGATTATATATTGAGTTTTTATTTTTTTTATATTTAAACTTGATTTAATGAACATATACTATATTACTAGTTTCAGAGGTAGAATTTAGTGATTCAGCAGTTGCATATGACACACAGTGCTCATTACTTCAAGTGCTTCCTTAATGCCTATCACCCAATTACTCGATCCTCCCACCCACCTCCCCTCGAACAGCCTTTAGTTTGTTCCCTATAGAGTTTCTTATGATTTGCCTCCCTCTCTGTTTTCATTTTATTTCTCCTTCCCTTCGCCTGTGTTCATCTGTTTTGTTTCTTAAATTCCACACATGAGTGAGATCATATGGTATTTGTCTTTCTCTGATTGACTCATTTCACTTAGGCTAATACCCTCTAGGTCCATCCAGGTCGTTAATGATAAGATTTCATTCTTTTTGATGGCTGAGTAATATTCCATTATAAAATATATATCACATCTTTTTATGTATTGGTTTTGTTCACTTTGCTTTTTACAACACAAAGACAGTAGTTCTTATGCCAGGATCAACTCTGTGTAGAACAGAGATTGTGTAAGAAACAACTGAGTCACCCTCAGAGATTCATAACAGGTTTCAGAACCAGGAGAATTGGGGGTTCCAGTCACTTGTTCCAAGATGTCCAGGAGGCATGACACCATAGCTGACATATATATTTGTGTACACTTATTAATTTACTCAACCAACTCCACAATAAGCAAGAGTTGGAAGGGGTTCTGTTTCAACCAACAGTAGGGATGGTTGAAAATATTTGTGCAGAAGATGAATTCTGTAGGAAGAAAAGGAAAACTGCTTCCCAAAGGTCAGGGATATTTCAAGATGGTGGACAGACAATATCTATAAAATTCAGATAGAAATAAGCAGGTTCCATGAAGGCTGGTGACTCATATAGCAGGTGTGGAAGGTACTGAAGGAAGATTCTTCTTGCTGCTTAGAGTAACAGACACCTATTGTTTGTCACACGAGCACCTGCTTTCTTCTGGGAACCATTTCCTACCACCCCACTTCCATCCATGTGGTTTCCATAGTCAATAATGTTTTCCATGACCCACCCCTCCCCGTGTTATGGCTCTTTGATGTTGCACCATATTGTTGGATCACTATGGGGAATGTGAGCCTCCCTCTTGGGTAGCTGTGGTTTCTATGATGTGGCTGCCAATGCTCTGGCTTGATGACCAGAGGACAATGTTGCATGATGAGCAGGAAAGATGAAGAAAGGTTCTTGATGGCTTCTAAGTCTCTGGGTTCCAGTTAATCCTGAGACCCAGCCATCTTCTTGTCCTTAGGCTTTGGACATCTCATCTTCCTAATTTAGGCAGTCATCACTTTCAGTGTTCTGTCCAGAATAAAGGAGTTCTATCTAGCACAATCCGTTTGAGCCCCTGGAGAAGGAACTGGAAGAGGCCAATGACAGCAGGAAGGCTGGCCAGAGAGCTTGTACAAATAGTCCACATTTGATGAGACAGAAATCTTGTCCATGGCTGTGACAATGGAAATAAGCAGATCCAAACGGCATTCAAGGGGACCGACCTGCAAGAAGTGATGCTAGAATAGAGAGCTTCCCAGCTTTTGGAGTGCTCATCATAGTAACATTTTCCTGTAACACCTTTGTTGGCTGCAGCATTTTTGTAGCAATGATGGGTATAAAAGCCTCAACACTAGGCCAGTAGCTCCTAGAACGGCACTCAACCACAAAACATTTCAGAAAGCCAAAGGTATTCATGAAGACTCAGGGGAGCTATAACTTAACCCAAAGAAGAGACTTGATCCAGGCTTTCCAAAAAGGAAATTAAGCAATTCAGCTACCAATTCACCAGCAAGTCCTACTCTCCCCAAATGAAAGGGCAGCTGCGACTCCACAGGAAGCACCATGGTCTGTTCCCTGGAGGCCCTGGGCTGGAGCTGAAGCATCTGGTCTCCAGGGAGGCCTGAAACAGAGGAAAGTCCTGGAGGTATGCCATGACAACAGGAGCCAAAACTGTGTCCCAGTCCAGAGAATCTCCACCATTCGCTAGACTGTAGCTTGTGTTATCTAACCACCTATACAAATATTTGTGGATCCCTCCCCTGTGATCTAGACTGATGATAAGCTTTGGAGAAATTTATAAGTAGTGATCTAACAAATTTTCCTTGAACCTATCTTTCCTTTAAGATCCTTGATATTAATAATCACAAATGTAAGAGGTAGGGCTCTTGGAACAATGATTTCCCTCTGGGTCTTTTTTTTTTTTTTTAAGAATAAAGAAAAGTTTATATAAAATGCTATCATTCTATGGCATACAATCTCGCTATCCATCAGTAGCCCCAGGACCTCTGGAGAAAATGTGAATGCCTGACAGAAAGAATGAAATCTTCAAGCAGAAATAAGCTAAGTCAGTTCTTTGGCCTCCCAGCAATCAATTTCAAAGTATAGACATTTTAATTCCTGCACTATGAAGGATGGGGGGTAACCTGAATACTACCTGCTACACTGCAGTAACAAAAGACCTCAATGGCTTGAAGACCAACAATGGCTTAAGCAAAGGTTCACTTCTTGTTCATGTGCACACAGCCACCTGGGTGACCAGCAGCTACCATCTCCCGTTGCTGATGAAGCACCCAAGATGTGTGGAGATTATTTCAGAGTCCCTTTGTGTTTCCACCCAGAAGTCCTCAGCTTCCTATCAAGAGAGTTCAGTTCTGAACCCAGCTCTGATAGCTGATTTACTATCTAGTATGACTATAAGGTAATAAAACAAAAAAGGAACAGAACACAAACATCCAAATGACTCAGAGTAATCAATGTGGGAAGCTTTATACCACTGTGTACTTAGAGCAGAAAGCCTGGCATCACCTGAGAGCCCAACTGTGGCAGTAATCCTGATGTTATGACACTGTCCCCATGAGGGGAGCCAATGAGAAGCAGGGAGGGGTGATGCTGAGGTCCAGCCTAATCCCCTCACCATGTCTCCAGAGGGGCAGAGTGGAGAGGCAGCCTCATTGTTGGGTCCCAAGACCCATATTGTTACATCACTATGGTGAATGTGAGCCTCCCTCTTGTTCTGCTTCCTTCATTGTCTCTTCTTTTTAAGAAGTGGTACAAGATCTGTCTCCTCCTAACTTTCAAAGGCAGTTTTTCACTGAGTTTCTCTCTCTCTCTCTCTCTCTAAGATTATGTTTCCTGCAGTTCTGAGACTTCAGAAAAATGCATCTGAGTGTGGATCTTTTTTCTTTCATTATGTTGGGCACTCATTATTCATCTTTAATCTGGACAATAATGTTCTTCAGTTCTGGACATTTTTTTCCAGATTTTTAAAAATTATTTTAAAAATTTTAAAAATTTATTTAATTTACTTCTTCCTTCCATCTAATGTTCTTCTTTCTGAAATACACATCATTTGGATCTTCTGACATGATCCTCTCTTTTGTCTGTTTTTCGCTTCTCACTTCTCCTCTCCTTGTCTTTCTATTTTTTTTTTTGGATATCTGTCAGCTTCATCATCTAATTTTTTATTTTATGCTACCATATATTTAAGTGTCTAAATTCCTTTCCTTATTTGGTTGGATTCTTTTATATAGAATTTTATGCTTGCTGCATGTGTGTCTCTCTGAGGTTATTTGTTATATTTGTTTTGTTTTGTTCTGTTCTATACCACATTGTCCTTTCTTCCTGTTTAAATTGCTGTCACTTAGTTAAAGGTTTATATATATATAATTTATATATATATATATATATATATATATATATTCTTGGTTATTCTTTGCTATCTGTTCATAATTAGAGATAAAACCCTAAAAGACATGGATTCATTACAGAAGATTGGCTGTTTCACTAGGGCCCTAAATGCTAGTATTTAAAATACAGTTAACCCTTGAGCAACATGAGGGTTACAGGCGCCAACCCCTCACACCGCCAGAAATCTGCACATAAGTTTGAATTCCCCAAAACTGAACTACTTCTGTTGGTGAGAAAGCCTTACCAAACTGCCAATTAATACTATGTTGTTTGTTATATGTATTACATACTGTATTCCTACAATAAAGTGAGATAGAGAAAAGAAAATGTTTTTAAGAAAATCATAAGAAAGGGAAAATCCATTTACAGTACTGTACTGCTTTTTTGGGGGAAAAAACATGTAGTTCAAACCCATGCTGTTCAAAGTTCAACTGTATTTCATATTGGACCATTCTCCTTATAGAGGATCCTTGAACCTCCTGCCTGGGATGTGTAAGCCTATCAGTTATGGGGGCAAAAGGGGGGAGGGTTCCATAAACTCAGGATGTTGATTTTCACTTCATGTCTTTTTCTAAAAATATATAATTTCATACCCCTATCCCTTAGCTGTCCTCAGTGTCCCCAAATCCAGAGGCTGTCTAGCTCAATATCCCCACAAAGTAAACCTCCCACCTTTTCCTGGATAAGGAAAGCATGATTGCCTGTTATACAGGGTGAATGAAACCATCTGAAGCCCTAATACTCCTTTGGCTTTCCATCACTATTCCTGTTTTCAGCCCCACCTATATCCCAACCTAATACTCTAATTCCTGAGACTTTCCAGGATTTGGTGATGAGATATCTTTTTTCCATTTTCCATCCAGAGACTTAGGTAGTAGCCTTCTCTGGGATTCAAGTCATTTATTTTTTCTCTGTTCTTTCCAGTTTCCAAAGTGCTAACTTCTAGACACAGAAATCTCCCCCCTTTTCCTTCAATTCTTGTGGATTTATGGTCTGTTATTCTTTTACTATCATTTTGGTGGGATTTCAGAAGAAAGAAAAGATGAGCAAAATGTTCAGACCTCCTTAATTGGAAGTCTGTTATGATCTATTTTTATGTATGTTATATTACTGGATGTTACATAACTTAGATTATGCCTGACACAAAATGAGAGGGATAAAAGGTAACAGAAGCACAAAAGGAGAGAGAAAATAGGAGAGAAAGAAGAAAAATAGAGATAGGAGTGGATGCAGGGTTTGGTCCAGGCTGCATTCATTACACCTCACAGAAAAAGATGCTCAGGCTCATTCATGTTGAGGAGCCATTATGGATCTAAGAAGGGTATCTTCTCCATAGTAGATATTCACCTGGCACAGGGATAAAATAGTGAAAAGAGCCAGCCCAGTATTAGATGGTGTATTAGTCCAGATTCTCTGAGAAGCATAGGTCTAGATGGAATTGGAATTAAACTTGCAAGAATTTTACTAAGGGACTGTGTGAAAAGAAACAAGAGGAAGCAGGGAAGTCTGGAAAGCCACCAGATCACAGCCACAACTGACCCCATGTGAAGAAAAGAAGCAAGAAAGTTTGGATGAAGATGCCTAAGGACACTTTTCAAAGTCATCAGGCAGTCTTTGAGTCAAAGCCAGGTGATAAGAGAGTCCACATCTCCCAGGGAAAAAAAAAAATCTACCTTGATATGCCTACTTCACTCAATCATTGGTGGCCACCTAAGGGAGATACGGCTTTGGCGTAACCAAGGTAATGGAGTCCAAATGCAGGAACTGGGCCTTCAACCCTTATGCTCTCTATAGTAGTACATCTGCCTGGAGCATTCTCACGTCCACTGCAGGTGCCAGTTAAGGAGGCTGGAATGCAAGGGTCCAGCCAGGAAAGCCACATGAAAATCATCATGACAATGATGGCCATCATCAACTAGGCACTGCCTGGGTGCCTACACTTTTGTCAGGAACATTCCATACATGAACAATGCCTGTTGCTGATGACCCTGTTGCCTGCTAACAAGGGCAGATCCAAGGAGGATTCTTCACAAGCAGAGTGGTAGGTATAAAGATTCAAGATCAAAGAAGTCAAGAAACTCCAGTTGCTCTGAGTCATAAAAGGGAGAAACATGGAGAGAACAAGGAGAAGAATCCAGGAGATAGTAAAGAATCCAGGAGATAGTAAAGACCAAACCCAGCTAGGTTGCATAAACAGAGGACAGGACTGAAAAGAAGATGAGGCTGTGGGAAGCCAGAGAGAAACTGGGAATGGAGTAGGAAGCAAGTGTCCAATGGGGCTTTGATGGCGTGGTGGAATTCCACACACTAAAGCTTTCTTTCATCTTCTAGAAAAGTCTTAGTAAAATCCACACACGTAGATTTCTAGTTTAGGCAATGTTTTTCAACATGACACCTGAAACTTTCCTGTGTTAAAATAATTTACATCATTCACAAATGTTCTATGGAATGGAATCTACTTTGGGGGATATGATAAAATGCTGAGTCCTGTATCTCTAAGGACTTAATAGGAAGTTGAAAAAGAAAGTCTTACAGACCTAGATAACATCGTAGGCACTCGGGGAATGCTATGGTTGGGTGGATGGACATACATGTAGTTCATGACAGCCACACCTGATACCATATGAGGGCAGAAAGGTTAATTCTAGGCCCCTTAATACCCTAATAGTATTAAGGTCAGAAGCTAATAATTTGGTGCTGACCTTTACCCCCAAATGGCTCAAAAAACTGTGTAAAACTGATCTGCTGGTTCTCAACTATGAAAGGATCTGAAGAAGGTGGGGCTGACATTCCCCATCCTACATGACAACAAAGATATTCTCACAGAAACAGTATCCTCCAAGAGTAAGAGATCATTTTTTTTGATGGGTATGCATACCATTCAGAAAAACAAAAGTATTTACACATTTTTTACAAAATGAAAATATCTTGAGTCTATTTATAGATGACTATAAATGTATATACATCTGTATAATATAGAAGACTTACTTTATTGCACAGAAAAATATTTAAGTGCAAATATTCCTCAGTTATTAGAGCATTAGCATCTGAGGCATCTTTGAGAAGCAGTAGAGCAGACACACCCCTTTCACCATTCACCCTGAAAACCTAATCAGCAGCCATCTCAGGAAGTTATCTGGACGGAATGCTGACCACGAGCTGGAGGAGTTGCTTGTCACCAGATAAAATATTCATCTGACAATGATGGACAGTGTACAGGAGGCTTCAATGGACATGAACACCCTGGCAGTGGCTGCTGAGGTCCATTCTGTTCAGCCCCAGGCCTCAATATAAAGTAAGGATACAGACTCATTGTCCACTGCTGAAGTGAGCCAGAGTCCCACAGAAGAGGGGACAGCCAAGCAAGCATGTACTAGCACTGTGATGCATGGTCTACTAAAGAGAAAGTCAAAAATTTTTGTTGGATAAAGGTGCAAAATAATTCTTATTTTGGAAGACTAATGAAAATCAGATAATTTACACAATGAGAATACTGAAACCAATATTATCTAATTATCTTTAGAGCCTTCCAGATCTAAGGACGGCAACTTTGACACTCCTTGTTCCAGGCAAATGCTTGTGTAACTGAGCCTTGTGTTTATCAAATTTTCAAGCTGAGAACTTGGAAGACCCTTTACTAACAAGAAAAATGCTATGGTAATGCTAAAAATCACATCCCCCTCCACATGTTACCTTGGCTTGGCTTGGCTTGGCTTTTGCTTTTTCATTGGGTTTTATTAACACCAGGCATTGCAGCTTTAATAATCTGGCCACCTTCCCTGTCCTTAACACTTCAGAGAGTCAAACAAAAGGTTTAGAAGGAGATTAACTACTTTTATTGCAATGTCTTTAAAGAGTACACTGGTCACATCTCACTCACTGCTTTCACACTTACATGAGACTTCTCTTGCTAGACTAGTGGTTTGGAAATCTAATTCTCAATGTTGACTTTCTATAGTCAGTTCCAACATGGAATACTTCAGAGTTAAAAAAAAAAAAAAATGGCCTCAAGGCAGTCTAAAGTCTGCCCTAGAAGGAAGTGGGCAAAGAATGAACCAGGCAATGCATACTATTTCTGGGTTCAGCTCATTGAAAACTCTCCAAGTCTTACTCTGTGACATTTACAGAGCAGTTTCAAGAATGTCTAACAAAACAGGCTTTGAAAATGTCTTTCTTAATCTACAGTATCCATTTACACATCATCAGTATATAATTATAGTTCATTGCTAATGCTGAAAATATAGCAAAGGCGGTAAACTTCCTCTGAAATAGTGCTAATATTCTTCCCTCTAAAAGCTGGATCCCAGATAAAATGAGCTTTATGCTATCTTTTTTAATATGCCTGGGCTCTAGGAATCAAGAGAAATCTCCAAGAACAGAATTTTTTTTATTAAAGTCTGAGCTGAAAACAGAGAGCCATGAGTTTCAAACAAAGGCATCAGGCAGGGCTGACATGAGAGCAAGTGAAAACACAACTCTGTAGTAAAAACCCAAGTAGTACCTGATACTTGGGAAGGATGAACTTGGGATTCCTACAAGATTGGCAATGAAAATGCAACACTGCCCTGGATACTGGCAGAAGCAAATGCAAATCTTCTCTGGAGGAATATCTCCAGTTTGGGCTCTCAGGATTCCCTGACATGAAGATCAAACAAATTCAAGCTCATAACTAAAAACCAAATTCACAAAGGAAAAATCACCATGAATGGGAGTTAACAGAAGCAAGACCAACATATTCAGGCTCCCACCCAAGGACTTCAGATACATAAATAAATCATCACACATAGATAAATCCCATATTAAATGTTCAAAGGAATAAAATATAGAATCACAAAAATGAAAAAGCAGCAAAAGATGATTAAAACTGACCAGACAAAAAAAAAAAAAAAAAAACTGACCAGACAAAAGTTTTAGATATTTAAAAAATAAAAAATACAGCTGTTGTAAAGAAGAAATTGTGAGGCCTCATAAAAGTAACCAGGAAAACACATGTCAAACAAGCAAACTGGGTTCATGCCTATTGTTGCCCAGCAAGAGAGGATGCTAAGAATAGGATCTCAAAAGCATCTCAAGAAGTGAAGACACAGAGGAACTTTATGTCACTAGGCCTGTGCTGAGGATTAGAATTCAGTTGATTTGGGGGTGGGCTTTCAAAAGCACCCAAGTAAAGATTGGATGAAACTAAAAGACAGGTTGGTGGGGGGCACAGAGAAGAGTTTTCCTGGGAAGTTGTATAGTGGAGAATGCTACAATCTTACTTTTCCAGAGTAGGTCATGGCAGCAGAGCTGGTTTCTGGCCACTTTGCATGGCTCCCACTAAGGAAAGTTTTCATTCCTACATTGTTCTTCTGTGTCCCTACAGTACTTTAAAAACAACTCTTTCACAGGACTTTTGGCATTACCATCAGGTTGCTCTCTATTTTACGGTACCTGGCATATAATTTTGAAGATTGAAAGGCTTCAAAACATGTTTATGACAGAAAGGAGAGAAGAGGGAGGCAGGGAGTGAATACTGTATATACCTTATTTGTGAGGCCATCAGACTTCCAGCTCTGGTCTTACTTCTTAGAAAGAGTTGCAATTCTATGGACATGAGGACTAGTAGAAATTCCAGGAGCCTACTTAGTATTCCTCATAGGTAGTCAACGCTTCTGACTACCCATCTATGAAGCAAGAGCCTTGAGTACTATCAAATATTGGTGTCCCTAGAGTCTCTCTTCCTTGGTCTCTCATATGAAGAAGGAAAACCTCTGAAAGCTGCTCAGCTGAGTGAAAAGAGAAAAAGCAAATGGGCCCAATTATCACTTTGCATGCCATGTTCCTGCCACAGAGCCCTGAGGAATGATGGTGGATCTTCACATAGAAGAGCCAGAAGTGACCACAGTGAACTTCTGAGAATATTGGCCACCACTTCACCCCTGCCTTCCACATCTCACACAAATGTCCTTTGGTCAACTCTAATCCAGGAAAGGGGATTCAAGGAACCATAGCTCCCAGCTTCACCAAGTTGGCCTAGAACAATGTAGCACAGTTGGCAATGCAGAACAGTTCCTAAATGAAAAAGTTCCTGGTTTGGGGGTGTCTGGATGGCTCACTTGGTTAAGCGTCCAACTCTTGATCTCAGCTCAGATCTTGATCTGAGTCGTGAGTTCAAGCCCTGCATTGGGCTCCACACTGGGCATGGAGCCTACTTAAAAAAAAAAAAAAAAAAAAAAGTTCCTGGCTTGAAAAAGACAGGGGTGGGAGGAAGGAGCAGACAGAGTGCATGGGAAGCTTCATGGAGGAAGTGCAGTGTTCAGGGAAGAGTATGATTTAGAATATGGAGAAAGAGGTAGAGCAAATATTTCCTGTTTAAATGTGGCTGCCTCCTTTATTTTGGTGTTGGCCCAGAGTGTGTACCACTTTCACGGAACACTGACAAGAAATCACAGGACTGGGATACCTGGGTGGCTCAGTGGTTGAGCATCTGCCTTTGGCTCAGGCCGGGATCCTGGGGTCCCGGGATCGAGTCCCGCATCGGGCTCCCTGCATGGAGCCTGTTTCTCCCTCTGCCTGTGTCTCTGCTTCTCTCTGTCTCTCATGAGTAAATAAATAAAATATTTTTTAAAAAAAGAAAGAAAGAAACAAACAAACAAACAAATCACAGGACTCTGGAGCTAAGATATGGACGGGACACAGATACAGATGAAGAGCCTCATCCTTGCACTGACTCCATCCTTGGGAAGGACTGAGCTGCAGTCCTGCTGCCAAACCTGTCAACTCACCCAAAGTGAAGTGATAGGTCTATGCAACAGTCTTGGCTTTGCATCCCACTGTTTCCATGTCTGCTTACCATTTGGCATGCCTGCTCTAGAACGGGAGCCTGCTCAGAGAATGAGTTCTATCTGGTTGCTTTTTAAAGGCAAATCTTAAAATGAAGACAGCTTTGAAAACAAGTAGAGTTTTGTTCTTCGCTGACCTCAACAAGATGTTTGTTGGCACCAGTGCCCAGCAGTCTGGCTTCGAGGTCTGCCCAGCTGGTGGCACCTCACATGGAGTAAGCACTGCAGGGGAGGGATGCAATGCTGGTGAGTTTCTGCTGCAGTAGGGAAAGGGGACCACGTCGGGGGTCCTACCAGGGTCACAGCTGTGGTGCCAGCCCAGGGCCTTAGGGGGGAAGGAGGAGCCTGCAAAAAAGGTGCTCAGAGGGGAAGCAATTCAGAAAGAAAAGGAAGAGGTGGCAGCCCAAAGCAATGGTCTCCCCAAAGATGAGCTCCAATCCTCAACAAATAAAGCCCTCCACTGTAACATACTCCAAACAGGGGCCTTAGGGGTAGGAAGCTCTTTCAGATAGCTGACACAGGCATGGGAGGATAGCGGGCCTCCTCCTGCTCTCAGCATCTTCGAAACCACGTCTTCACTCACTGAAAGGAAGGATTTCCCCCACACACTTCCACAAACGTCATGAGATTCCCTTTAAGCTATTTCTTGGTATTTTTAGATTCTCTCCTCGAGGTCTTCAACATTTGGATCACTTGCTTCAGCTCTGGGACATAAAACTGAAAGAAGACTCTTCACCTTGCTGATCCCACATGTACGTTGACTATGCACATGACAGATTATTTTAACTTGAGTGCTGTATTGCTAACAGGGGACATTCATGTTGACGTGCTTTGTAAATGGTGCCAAAGAACATCTAGGTGTTTCCTGTCCCATTAGACCACTAAGATCTGATCCATTTCCACTTCACAAAGAGCTCGCTCTAGTCACAGGCTCAAGCAATCTATCTTTCTTCCCCATGTCAAGGATATTGGATCAGCTTTCTTTTAAAGGAAAATTGAGTTGTCATCAAATGGTTTTCCCATTTCTTTTCAAACAAGCAGGGTAAATGGACTCCCAGGCTGGCTGGCACGTGGCCCTTCTAAGACACACACGATTTCCTCCATCCCAGGGAAACCTGACCCCATGGCATTCTGCACCTTGCCGTTGGGAGTGTTGAATGTTGTTGACAGGGGAGATACTCTTTCTTTCTACTGACCAAGAGGCTTTGATGTCCAAATCCCCATCACTCATTTCTGGAGACTGTCAGGAGTGTATGTAGGGCATCAAATACAAATCTCTGAGATCAGGGTCTTGTTTGTGTCCAAGAGCATGTGCCCTGCAGTCCCTGATGATCAGTATGTCCTTGGCTGCACATGGGACCATCCTTGGCCTGCAGCCCCTGCTATGCTCAGGACTCACTTCACATGCAGGTGGAACACAAACTAGGAAACCAACACAATTTAATTTTTGGAGTCATGAGAAGACCCTAATTTATATTTTCTGTTGACATTTGTTCAGTGAGTTCATTCCTTCACCCACCATGGGAGTGAAGAAAAACAGTCCTTGGAGAGGTCATTTGCCTAAAATATTTATTGTACTTCACGAAGTGCTCCCCTTTCTCAGGAAAGCCGCTTCAGAAGCTGAATGGCCTTATGGAGGGAGGGAGGCAGTGGAGAGGGAAAGCCAAGGCCTCTATGGGTAATGGTCTTTGACCACCTGAAAGGGGTAGCCTCACCCTTGCCCTGTCCTGCTTCATGTACTCCCCACATTCTTCTATGTCTTACCCAGTCCCCAGCCTCTCTCCAAGTTGCCAGAATTATATTTTTTAATGCAAGTGGAATTATGTCACTCTTCTGCTTAAAATCAGCCTCTGCCTTCCACTGTACTTGATTTAAAAGAAGAGCTTTTAGGGTTTCTGCATGGCTCAGTCAGTATAGCATCCAACTCTTGATCTCAGCTCAGGTCTTGATCTCAGAGTGGTGAGTTCCAGCCCTGTGTTGGGCTCCATGCCCAGCATGGAGCCTACTTAAAGAAAAAAAAAATAAGAAGAAGAGCTTCTTCCTGGACCCCCAGCCATCACCACCAGCCTCCTCTTTCCCCAGCCTCTCTCCCTCACCTACCACCTAAACTTCCTTTGATTCATGCATCCTGTCACAGCCTTTCCCCATTCTCAGCCTCACACATACAACCCTCCCTGCTGGTCTGGTGGCCCCTCTTTCTCCTCCTGTCAAACTGGCTAATGCCTCTGTCTAGAGAAGCCTTCACTGACCTCTGACCCCTGCCCCTGCCATTACCAATGGTCCCCTTGCTATTCTGTCCTATAGGACTTTGTGCTTGTCCTTCATGGAATTTATGACACCATTCAATAATATAGCTTGTCTGCTTAGTTATCCAACATCTGTCTGTCCCAATAGAATTGGAGGCTTTAAATGGCCAAAGACTATCTATATCTTCTACCATAGACTACCCCGTGCTTAGTACATGGTCACCACACTGAAGGGATTTCATAATCATTTGCTGAGGAAATGAACATATGAATGGGAAAATAACAAAGCCTGGATTTCAATACCCTGCCCCATCAGTGCCACATGTCCCAGAAAACACCACTCCTCTGGGCATCATGCCTGACCTTTCCTTCCCAGACTCATGCCTGGTATTTGTGGCTATGTGAGCTCCATCACCTTAGCCAGCAAACCAGGCCCTCTCTTCCACCTGCAGCAAAAAATACAGGAATACAAAATACCTGTATTTTGGAACAAGGAATTCCAACTTCTTAACTAGATCCCTGAGTTCTACAACTAACATCACCGTTAACCCTAGAAGGCACCTTGGCAGACATCTCCTGATCTCTCCCACCATCATTTACTGATGAGTAGAAAGACTCGTGATGGTGACAAAGGGCATAGTGGACAGCACTCTGGGGTCCAGACCCCAGGAAGTTTATATGGCAAAGGACCTGCTCAGTGCCTCTCATGTGGTCAGTGCTATCTCCTTCCCACCCTTTGAGTCAGAGCGCAGGACCCCCCCAGAGAGGGTTATTCTTGTTTGCCAAGCCATGACCTCAGAATGACTTTGAGACATAGCGATTTAAGATTTAAAGCAATATTGATAGAGTCTAACTAGACAGTGGTTTTCCTAGCCGCCTTTGTGGAAATAATGTTTCCACTATTTCCATTCTAAATATTTCATTTTCAGAACATCAGTCCAACAAGAAAACATGAGACTTGTTGTGTTAATAGGTGTGCCTGAACACACACTTGCCCAATCTGAGTGAAGGACTCCACAGGTCAATGGGATGTAATTTCGTTGAGGAAGGGGGAATCTCAATACCACAGCAAATGAATAAATGACTTGATGACCAAAAAGGAATGAATAGAATTTTCATCACAAGATAAGGCAAAAGAATTAATTGTTACAATGCACAGAAAGGTGATAGGATCCACTTTTAATAATAATGCTGTTTAGAAAAAAAATAATTTAACATACGCAGCCTGAAATATTTTCACATGCAATAACAAAATGAAGATTATTGGCCCCTGTAGCTCCTTAGGGATTATTTGTCTGTGAGCAGCATATGAAGAAAACTTTGGAACTGAATCCATATAACAGAAAACATCTGTTTGGGTATCTTTCAATTACAATATGTTACGGGGGGGCGGGGGGGTGGGGAAATGGGATTTAGAAATACCAGTCTGACATGTAAACTGGCCATTTCTGACTTAAACATTTCATGGACTCCCTTGGCAGAAACAGCTATGGAGATCCTTTAAATTTATCTCTTTGCCTTTTGCAATTTTTAAAAACATTTGTCTCCTCATCTTCTTATGCAGTAAATAAAGTAAGCAGGCATACAAACAAAGAATAATTGTGGGGCCAGGTTCAAAACCATTTCCCCATTAATATTTAAGAAGAGGGAGGAAAGGGAAAACCTGGATTGATAGCTGGAAAATCTTCGTCATATAATGTGAGTCACTGATTTTAATTTTTCAGGTGGAGGCTACAAGGAGTGAAAGAAGGAAAACCCACATCTTCCATCTTTTAAAAACTGTGAGCTCACATTGCCTTCAGTGGCTGTGCTCTCTCCTTCTCGTCATGGTTCAGCTAACTACCAGCCATGCTCTCACCAGCTCCAGGCACCAGGCTCCACTTACATAGGATCAATAGAAACTAGACTTTTCCTTGAAGTCTCCTTTTGTCACTGGTGATATCCTAATGTCCAGTAGAATGCACATGACATGAAATGCCCTCTTTCCTTGGCAGCTGTTTCTCTTCTGCTCCACCCCACTTGCAGATTCATCATTATCCCTTCACTCTTTAAATATCCTGTGTTTCCTCTGTTCTCAGTTTCCACCCCTCAGAGGCAGCTGAGCTTGCCCCTCCTGCTCCATTGGTCCAAATCTTCATCTTTCCCACCTGGATGACTGCACGTGCCTCCTCACCAGCCCCCTGTTCCATCCCATCTCCTAATCATGCCCCAGATTGCAGCCAGCCATCACCCCATAGGGAAAATCTGTGACCTCACTTCTCCCCTTCCTTAAAATCCCCTATGGCTCTCAAGATAAGGCCCAGTTTACCCTGCTCAGTCTGGACCCTCCTGGCCATTCCTGCCTCCCATCCTGACCTTCCTGAAGGCCAGCCTCTCTCTAGCTGCTCCTGGCAGTGAGCAGCTGTGGCCTCAGCCCCTCCACTGGTCCAGGCTGTGCTAGCTGCTGGGAGCACAACTCTTTAAACCTCGGCCTCCCTGCCCCCTTTCTCATCTCCAGTAATGGCTGCTTGTGCCTTCTTTCAATATCATTTCAATCTACCTTGTCCATGGTTTATCAATTTTATTCATCTTTTAAAAAAACCTAACTTTTCACTTTGTCTATTCTGTTTGGTTTTTCAGTATTTTCTACTTTTGTCCTTATTGTTTCCTGTCTTCTACTTTTTTGGCATGTGTTTGGCTTTTCTCTTTCTAATTTCTTGAGATAAATAGTTCACTGAGTCTTTTTCAGACTGTATCTTTTCCTAGTACAACGCTCTCAGGTGAAGATTTCTCTTTAAGTACTGCTTTCACTACATCCCACGTTTTTAAAAACATGTTTTTAAAAAATATATTTGTATTGAAGTTTACTTTTGACCTGTGAGTTGTGAGTTATCAGATATTTTTTCTTAATTTTTAAACATATGGTGATCTTCCTGTGACCTTTTTGCTTTTGAACTATGGTCACATTATATCCTCTGTAATTCTAACCCTTTGAAAGCATTGATACTTGCTTTGTGGCCTCCTTTAAGCTAAGTTTTTGTAATTCAATATATACATGAAAACTAGGTGTATTATCATGTTACTTCTTGGTGTGTCAGGTTTTTAGTCATGTTTTTTAAAAATTTCACAGCCTTACAGATATTTTGCCTGCTTGATCTATCAATTCTAAGAGAGATATGTTACAAAATCCCAGCATGACGGTGGAGTTACCTGGGGCTCCATCTTCTGGTCACTTCTTCCTTCAAATATTTTGAGGACATATAAATTTTAAGTGATTCTATATTCCTGATGGGTTGAATCCCTAATCAGTAAGAAGTGACTCTTAACCTCCAGTAATTTTTTTATCTTTCTTTCTTTTTAAATTTGCTTTAAAGTCAAGTTTGCTTGATGTTAATACCGATTTATCAGCTTTCCTTTGGCTATTGTTTGTAGATTTTTTTCCACTCCTTTATTTTCAAACTTTTTTTGTTCTCATATTTTAATTTGTGCCTTGAAAACGGAATATAATTTGACTTTGATTGGTAATCAAGCTGGAAAATCTTTGCCCTTTTACTGAAGTATTTAGTCTACTTATATTTAATATATTATATTTAACTTTAAATCTACTGTCTTACAATATGCTTTCTATTTGTCCCACTCACTCCATGCTTCTTTTCTCTTTTCTTGCCTTCTTTTGGACTATTTTTTATGATTCCATTTTCTCAGTCTCTTTATTTAAAAGTTTTACACTTTTTATTATGCTTTTAATGTTTACCTTGGAAATTACAACATGAATCCTGGACTTACCAAAGTGTTGTGATAATAGGGCAATTATTTACCTCTTCTTTGTCAATATAAAGACTTTAAAACACTTACAAACCTTCTATTCTCTTCCAAACTTAAACATTTTTATGTCCTGTGTATCAATAAATGATAGATAAAATATAACACACATATATTTTATCCCACAAATATTAATTATCATTGTTTTATAAAATCCATGTCATTTGGATTTATTCATATATTTATACCTTCTTTTGCTCTTGATTTCTCCTTCATCTGTAATCTTCCATTAAGGATTACTTTTTTGTCTGCCTAAAGAACTGTCTTGAATGTTTCCTTCACTGACAGTTTGCTGCTAACAACTCTCTCTGTTTTTGTCTGAAAATGTCTTTATGTCACCTTCATACTTGAAAGATATTTTTACTGACAGTCTATGTTGGCAGCTTCTTTGTTTTTGTGTTTTTGGTATATTGAAGATATTCCAGTATCTTCTGATTTCCATCATTGTTCTTGATAACTCAACTATCAGGGTATCTATTGTGCCCTTAAAAAGTAATCTTTTCTCAACACCCAAGAAATAAACAATCCAATCATGAAATGGACAGAAGACATGAACAGACATTTCTCCAAAGACCACCTACACATGACCAACCAGCATATAGAAAAATGCTCCCTATCACTTGCCATCAGGGAAATGCAAATCAAAACCACAATGAGATACCACCTCACACCAGTAAAAATGGCTAAAATTAACAAGACAGGAAACAACAAATGTTGGAGAGGATGTAGAGAAGTGGGAACTCTCTTGCGCTGTTGGTGGGAATGCAAACTGGTACAGCCACTCTGGAAAACAGGGTAGAGGTTCCTCAAGAAGTTAAAAATAGGGATCCCTGGGTGGCGCAGCTGTTTGGTGCCTGCCTTTGGCCCAGGGAGCGATCCTGGAGACCCGGGATGGAGTCCCACATCGGGCTCCCTGTGCATGGAGCCTGCTTCTCCCTCTGCCTGTGTCTCTGCCTCTCTCTCTCTCTCTCTCTCTGTGACTATCATAAATAAAAAAATTTTTTAAAAATCTTTAAAAAATAAAAAAAATAAAAAAAAAAAGAAGTTAAAAATAGAGCTACCCTATGACTCAGCAATTACACCACTGGGTATTTTCCCCAGTACAGATGTAGTGAAATGACAGGACATCTGCACACCAATGTTCATAGCAGCAATTTCCACAATAGCCAAACTGTGGAAGGAGCCATGATGTCCTTCAACAGATGAATGGATAAAGAAGGTGTGGTATATATACACAATGGAATATTACTCAGCCATCAGAAAGGATGGATACCTACTCTTTACATGGACATGGATGGAACTGAAGGGTATTATGCTGAGTGAAATAAGTCAATCGGAGAAGGACAATCATCTGGTTTCACTCATATGTGGAATATAAGAAATAGTGAAAGAGACTATAAAGGAAAGAAGGGGAATTAAGTGGAGAAAATTAGAAGTCAAACCATGAGAGACTCCCTTTTCTGGGAAACAAAGGGTTGCAGAAGGGGAGAAAGTGGGGGGTATGAGGTGACTGGGTGATGGGCACTAAGGAGGCCCTTGATGGGATGAGCACTGGGTATTATACTTTATGTTGGCAACTTGAATTTAAATTAAAAAGAAAATGAAAAAAAGTAATCTTTTTATCTCTGGCAGTTTTAAGGACTTCTCTATAACGACACCTCAATATATCCTTTATATTTATCCTAAGATTTCTTGGGATTTTATATATATATGTGTGTGTGTGTGTGTGTGTATGATACATACATATACATATATACACACATATATACATATATATTAATGTCTTTTAGGAACATTGTCAATAATTTATCAATTATTATTGATAAATATTACAAATTTTAGCAATTATTTTATTCTCAAGGCTCATGACACTGTTCCTTCCAAATCTCCAAATGGACATGTGTTGGACCTTTTAATTATACCCTCTCCTTGTATTATGTTTTCTTATTACATTTTGCCTTTATGTGCTTTATTTTGTGTATTTTCCTCAAACTAATCTTACAGCTTACTAATTTCTCTTCAGTTATATGTCATTAAATCTATACATTTTAATTGTTATTAGATTTTTAAGTTCTAGAGCTTACTTTGTTTTAATTTAAACCCTCTTTGCACTTTTTATGGTTTCCAATAATCTGACAAATTTTTCAAACTTATCCTTTCTCTTCTTAAAAATAGTAAGCATAGTTCTATAGTCTCTCACTGATAATTCCCACATCTGATATTCTTATGGGATATGTTACTTCTTGTTTTCACTGGTTCTTTCCCAGATGAGTATGGACCTTCATGTATCCAGTTTTTTGTTTTGTTGGAGTTTTTTAGCTATGTGCTTGACATTGTATTTTTAAAATTACTGGTAGAAATATTTTGAAGTCTAAACTGATGTTACTTTTTATAGTTAATTTTTATTGGTTCTATCAAGCCTTGAGACACTATCAATTCATTATTCTTAATTCCAACTTCAGGACATGAGATTTCTTGTTCACTCAGATGCCCAGAACTAGGCTAAGTTCATGCAAGGGCTATTTTACTTCCGTTTCACCCTTACCTCTAGGATGGACATCTCTGCTGAGACTGAGACTAAAGTATAGCAGGTTATATCTTGGTGGGCTCAGGGCTCCAACTTCATGTCCCCTCACCTCACAGGACTGGGAAGGTGCTTCTCACTTTCTTAACCATATTTCAGATTTTCAACTGCCCCATGGTCAAAAGCAGTCCCAGTACCAACATCTTCTCTGGATTTTCATCTTCTCCTGAATCTTAATCCACTAATTTCTCATTATCTCATTAGCCCTTTAATGCTTTTGAGAAGTTTTTAAAATATCATTTAATTGTCTAGTGGTTGTTTTCAATGAAATGATTGGTATGAATTTTCCCACTCATATCACCAACAGAAAGAATCTCTTTTGCCACTTTCAAGCAATGTTACTCATCTTTCCACCCTTGCTATGCACTACAGTATCAGGTAATCATGCTGATCTGGAATACCATGAGGGTGTGGCCCCCCCTGAGAGCTAAAAGCAACCGTGGTCCAATATTGGATAAAAGTTTAGCAAAAAAGAAATTTTCAGCTTCTCCCAGGCAAATCATGTCCCTCCCCTAGGCCCCACTTCTTCTCTGTACCACTGGACCCTCAACACTCTCCTCTGCTCTCCCCTGCTCCTCCTGCCCCATGAAACCAATTCATCTATAAATGGCTCTTGAATCCATTCTCATTGTTTCATGTTTTCCATCTTAAAAAAACTGTGATTTAGGGGCACCTGGGTGGCTCAGTTGTTGAGTGTCTGCCTTTGGCTCAAGTTGTGATCCCGGGATCCTGGGATTGAGTCCTGCATTAGGCTCCTCGCATGGAGCCTGCTTCTCCCTCTGCCTGTGTCTCTCATGAATAAATAAATAAATAAATAAATAAAATCTTTTTTAAAAAATCTGTGATTTAAAGAAGTGATTCTTTTTCTATATGGATTCAAATGATGCTTAATTTCTTTTTCTAGAAATATAAGGTCCAATTGCATTGAACTAAGGAAGACTTTGAGAAACAATGTTAAATGAGTGATTCATCATGCTGACATTAACTGGGAAGATATCCAAAGCACACAGAAGAGTAAATACACTTAGAAAGATGATTTTTCATGTTTAAAATCATAATAATCATGTTTTCCATGTACTCTTTGTTAAGGCTTAAAGTGTCGAGCTAAAAGTAATTAAGCTTTACACTCAGTACAAAAATGTATTCAGAAAACTGTCATATCTCAACTTTGTCTTTATTTTTATGGTTGTATAATCTAGACTGGCCTGTCATAAAAGAGGTATCACTGCATATTGTATACATTATCTCCATTCCTTACCTCCTTACATGCTCAGCCTCCTTCTCAGAGGAGCATCTGTAAACTTCTCATAAAAGCCCAAAAGGATGCATACCTACAGGATTGAGCTTATTAAAGTAAAACCCAAAATGAAATCCCTACATTCCTCCCTTTTAGATATATTCAAAAGAATCAACAGCCTTCAATCCCAAAACTGCCACAGTATTCCCATTCCAATGAAAACAAACATGCTTTAACTGAGAAATCTTAAACTTCATGGCAAACAATAAATCAAGTAATTTCCCTCAATAGGAACACATATTTGTAATTAATGAGGCAAAGCAGTATATTTCAAGGGGCATCCTTCCCTCCCATAACTTCCTCCAGTCTTCTTCAGTGTCTACCGTCCCTCATCATACTACCTCCCCCAGTCAATAAACAACCTTGGTAAAATGAACTGTTTGCCATGGACCTGTGTATGTGTATAGATAGAGAGATAGAGAGAGATGGAGACAGATAGAAAGACATAGAGCTACAGAGATGAGATGAGGGAAAGGAAAGCAAGAAAGCAAATGCAGTGAAGTGTTAATTTGGGAAATCTGGCTCATCCGTGGAATTCTTCGTACTATTCTTATAACTTCTCTATAAATCAGAAATCATTTCAAAAGAGAAAGTAAAACAAAACCAAAGGCAACAACAAAAAATTCTGAGGCTTTGTTCTCAATTCATGAGCTTGACAAACACAATCTCTACTCCCAGCTCCTTATTAAGTAAGTGACCACACACAGTATCTTCAGGCAAGTTACAAAGCAGTCACCTGTGTCAACAGGGATTCCTTTATGTCATTATTGTCATTGTCTTTCCCAAAATCTTGTCTTGTTGCCATGATCAAACTTGGGTGTTTTCCAAGTCTCTCAGTGAGAGATATACAAATTGTCTCTTCAGGTAGGAAGCTTCTGTGCATGCTCCCAACCAAAAAGAAAAAGTTGAGAGTTAAGAGTTATTTTGAAAAAGAGAAACCAAATCTCCTGATGGCTCACTAATAGACAAGGTATGTATTAGCTTCTCATTAATATTCAGAGGATACATGTCAAGGGTTGAAAAAAGAATGAAATGTACATGAACACCCAAAATCTCACAAAGCATTCAGATATGTCCACACCATGGCTTGGATGCTGTCCTCTCTGGCCCAGTCTTGCTCAAGTTTAGGATCTTCTATCAGCTCCACATCCAGATTCTGCTGTCCTATGGTCACATCTGTTCCATGCTGGTCTGCTACCTTCAGATCATGGGAACTCTGGGCACCTCTCCTAAGTGCAGAGAGAATTTGATTTCCTTATCTGAAAATCTCACAATTTAGTCTTTAGTGCACAAAAATCTCTTAGCCTCAACTTCAAAGACTTCATAAACTTTCCTTTGCTCCAGTTCTTTCTACTTCAAAAATTCATCAACTGCAAGGCTTGACGGAGGTATATTTGTCTCTAAGTCAAACACAACCAGAAAAATGCAAGATGCTTGCTAAGCTCTAGGTGGCTGGAGGGGTTACAGACCCTACTGGGTTCAGAAAGGGAAAACCATATCCTCCATGCTGAGGGCTTTCTGCATGATTATTCCCTAATTCTCACATTTCTTCTGTGCTTGCTTCCTCTCTTTCCTATGGCTATGGTTAAAACCCATCCACTTGCTAAATATTTGTCTAGTTGGATCCTTGAGATTTCATATTTTATTTATTATGTATGGGCATTATGATCATTCAGCAAAATGTGTGAACTGTCTGCCATAGAACTGGCACTAGATTAAAAAAAAAAAAGAACTGGCACTAGAGTTGAAAATCCAAAGGTCAATCTTAGAAAAGATATAATTCCTGCTGAGCACAGCACATCTGGCCTTGGAAGTCAGCACTTCAGGTACTAGCATTGGAGGCATATCATGTATTAGTATATAGTAAGTATCAGCTCAAAAAATGTTAATTGACCCTCTATGCCCACCTAACACAATACAGCTTTTTGTATAAAGAACAAAAATTTAATGAACTTACAAAGAGAAGATCATTGTACCAATGATCCACAGGAGTAGGAGAGTTCAAATTGTCTTGGAGGAGATAAGACATAAATGTGTGAAAAACGAACAATTTATGGAAGCCTATGATCAGGAGAATTCACTTCTTTGAAAGAAGCAGGCTGTGAAGGCAAGGCAGCTCTACTGACAGAAAAGTTCCCAGCCAAATTTCCTCACGCTCTTCAATCACAGCACACAGGTTACTACCTATCGCACATTTTTCCCACAGACATAGCCCACCATAATACTGGACCTGCTCAAAATGGACCACGCACCATTAATAGGTCAGGAGGGATGTTGGAGCCTCTGGTGCACAGGAAGCTCTGTACTCTGGGAGCAGTCCAGGGAGGTCCCTTGCATGTTCACGACCATGTGTGTCCTGTGCTTTCTAGCCACTGGGTGGGGTGATTGAAGGAAGAGCAACTCATAGCAACTCCCAGATGGGTGTAGTCCCCAGATAAGGTGCCACACTTACTGCTGTGTTTTCTCCACTTTTCTCCACAGCAAAAGAAGCAACTGATGCCAGCCAGGGGCACTGCTATTTCCTCTAGTGTCCCCATGGTGCCATGCTACCTGGCCGCTGGCCCGATGGCCTTGCCCGGGCCTCTATGCCCACCACGGAACAGGTTACAAGCTCAGGGTACATCCTCAGTCCTAGACCCCCAGTCAGGTCACAGGGCACTGTAAGTAACATACCAAGTTGTGGTCAGTGCAGCCCATCCCTCCAGAGGAACTTATTATCACCAAATCGATCACTCCTCTCTGAAGATGAGTCTTTGCTGAGGACTTTTTCTGGTCTATCAGTGAGCTTGATTTGCTGGACTCCAGATCTGGCCAAACACTGATTCCTGGGTGAAGACAGCCGAGACTCCAAAGGGACTCCTGCCTTACAGGCATTAGCAACAGCTCATGACCAAGCCCTTGACTAGAAACCACAGAAAGCCCGACTGTGAGCATCAAGCATGTTGACACTGGGCACATGTTGGAAAGAACTAGGACAAAAATACCCCTCAAGGAGCTTGAATTCATGTTCCTGTTGGGAGAATCTCCTAGTCCAGATTATTCCTTGGGCAAAGGGGTTCCAGCCAAAATTTACACCAAGCTAATTAAATTTCCTACTGTGTTGAGACCTGGGCATGAGCTCCCCGAAACCACAAGCCCAGTCAGAAATCTGGGAATGAAAAGTGAATTGAGGGAACAAAGACTTGAAGCACTTCTGCCCTGTAAGGGAGGGCATCTCCTGGGCCCTGCCATGGCCCAGGTGGGCAAAATCACAGATCATATGCAGGTGTGGAGGTCTGGATCCACTGAACCCAGTTCAGGGTCTGCTCTAGGAAGTGCCAGTGAGGCAGCTCCTGAGTGTGCATTTATGAGGCTGCCTACACAGGCTCAAATTGTCTCTTTGGGGGCCGTCTTGGCCCCAGGATGGAGCAGAAGGCAGGGAGCCAATGCTCCCAGTCAGAAGGAGCCTGTTAAAGACCTTCAGGAGGGTGCCAGGCTCATTTGAGTGATTCTTTTTCCTTTAGGAAAGCAGACTCTCCTGGAATAACTAAGCCAGCGTGAGCTCCTGTTCCACCCTCCCGAATCTGGCCAGGCAACCCAAGCCCCATGCCCATAGCTCCCTCCTTGACCATTACCTCATCCCCAAACACCGCAGGCCAGGCCTCTTGATCAAGCATGGCAGGGTTGGAAAGGAAAGGCAAAGTTTCTGGAAAAGGGAAAAGACTTCACATGACAAGGGCACTCCCCTCCCTTGTGAGCCCCTCGGGGACATCCTGCCCTGAAGCATGAGGACCTCATAGCCCCTCCCCAGAGCAGCAGGACAGTCATACTGAGATGTCACAACAGTGAGCCCCAGCCTGGGTGCACTAGAGTGGCCCGGGGAACATTTTAATAATAAAGATGTTCAAACACCCTACTCCTTGCCTGACCTATTATATCCTAATCTCCGTTGGGGGTGTGGGCGAGAAGAAAAGCCATGCAACATTTTCAGAAGTCTCTCAGGTGACTTTTAGAAACTTTGACATCTTCCTGGTGAAAGGCCTCTGCTCTGGGGTGTATCAAGGCTGCAGAGTGTGAACAGACACACCACTCCTGCCCTCAGAGAACCCTCAAGTCCTCTCTTGACTCCTATCTGCACCACTTCACACATAATGAGGCTTCTGAGAAGATGAGAAATGTGGGCATGGGGCTTCACCCAGCTGTGGGCCCCCAAATGGCACCGGCCTAGTACAGTCTAGAGGCAACAGGGAAGGAAGTAGAGCCATGAGGCCAGAGTTGCTGCAGGTGATGAGGCTTCTTTCAGGTTGGTAGAGGGACCCAGGAAGCTACTGAGGTTCAGGACCCACTCCTAGGAGAAAGGTACCAGCTAGACAGGATGTCAGGAGCCATCTCCTGGCAGTCTACAGGTAGTACTAGATTTCATCCTTAATGACACACTCTCCAAATGACACCCCACACACCAGGGTGCTAGAGTCCCAAGATTCAAGATTCACCCAGTTCCGACCTGCCTCTCCCTGCTCACCTGCCCCCACCCACCACCACCAGGACCAACCACCGAAGCCACTGCTAACTGCCGGCAGGTTGTTTTCCATGTTGGCCACACTCCATCTCAGCCGCTGAGTCATGGGGTCCTCAGAGAAAACAAGGAATTGCTGGTGCCAACCTGTCCTGAAGCCCTCTTTCTGCTCTGTCTAGCCATTATTAACAGACTAATCCTAAATCTTCTGCTTCTTGCAGGACCATGGCTATTTCCCCCATGCCCTAAGAGATAAAGCCAATCAGAATCTGAAGCGGGGAAAATCTTATTCTGGCTACATAAACAGACAAGTCTTATCATTCAGAGTTTGTATCAAATCCACATAAACTCAAATCATAGCTTTGTTTTCAGGTCTTTACACATACTAACCCCTTGAAGACTTAGAGCCACACCTGCGGTAGGCTTAACTATTCTCTATCCATAGAGAAGGAGCCAAAGACTCCAGTTCCCAGGACCTATGAAATCCAAACTCATGACATTATTTAAAAAGTAGGTGAGACAGGGAGAGGGATGAACAGGTGTAGCACAGGGGATTCTAAAAAAAGAGAAATTATTCTGTAAGATACTGTGGTATACTTTTGTTCAAACCCATGGGATGTTAGGACACAGAGAGTGAACCCTAGTGTAAACTCTGGACTTTAGTTAGTAATAACGTATCAGTAAGGGCTCATCAGCTGTAACCAATGTACCACACTAATGCAAGATGTCCATGACACAAGGAAACTTGAGGAGGGATGATATATGGGGAACTCTGTCCTTTATGCTTAATCTTTCTGTAAACCTAAAAATGCTCTAAAAAATAAAGCCTCGCTTTTCAAGTTAAAAGAGATAACATGCTTTGAAGCATTTGCAAAGTGCCTGACATGTTGGGTATTATAGTTATCATCATATTTCCTGGAGCCCAAGACTTCAATGAGTTTGTCATGAAACCCAGGTGGATCAGAAAAGCTCCTCCCCCCTCCACAGGAATCTAAAAGCCAAAACAAGCAAACAAATAAACAGCAACAGCAAAACCAGAAACAAACTCATAAATACAGAGGACAAACTGGTGGTGGCCAGGGGCAAGGGGCTGGGCAAAATAGGTGAAGAGGATGAAGAGGTATAAAGCTCCAGTTATGAAAAAAAATAAGTTATGAAATAAATAAGTCACAGGGATGAAGTAAACAAGTCACGGGGATGAAAAGTGCAACATAATATAAAGTAATTATACTTTAATAACTGGTGATAGCAATACATTTATTGTGGTAAGCAGTGTGTAATGTGTGTAATTGTGCAATTACTATGTTTCACACCTGAAACTATATAACATTATGTGCCAAATATACTTCAATTAAAATAAAATATAAATAAGTAAATAGAATAAAAATAAATTAGATATTTATTTTTTCAAAAAAAGAAAACAGCCCCACTCAGACTTTGTAAGATATTATTTTCTTGGGTCTATCATCTTTAGGAATAGCCTTGCCATTAGATACTGCTGAAATTAGGTCTCTGCAGCAGACAAATTTATAAAATTGCTAAGTATTTACCAGACACCTGTTTTTCTTGCCTTCCAGCCATGCTGCTCAGTAAGAATGTGACACCCAAGCCCCAGGTATAGAAAAGATTTTCTCAGAGTCAGTGTATCTTTGTCCCCACTGACATGCCTTCTTCTGGCCTTGTATTCTTGTGTTTTTAAAAGATTTGGCCACAGTCACAGTTCTCTAGAGATACAGAACCAAGAGGATATATATGTTAAGAGACCTATTTTAAGGAATTGTTTCATTGATTGTGGGGGCTGATGAGCCTGAAATTTGCAGGGCAGACTGGGGCAACTAATTGGATGAGGCCCCCCCACATTATGGAGGATAATCTCCTTTACTTGATTGATGTCAATTTACCCTAGATGTGAATCATGTCTATAAAATACCTAACAGCAACATCTAGATTGATGTTTGACAGAACAACCAGGCACCATAGTCTGGCTAAGTTGACATGAAATTTAAGTATCACAACTACTTTCTTAAACCAACAAGATAGAAAAGGGTATGTTTGGAAAATATTTACATTTCAAGTGCTCTTGAAGAAATCTACATCAAAATGTTATCTGAGCTGCCAGGCTGATATCTGGACTCTTTTGTGTCCCTCTTGGCTACCTCTGGAGAAAAATACTTTGTCCCCTGATGTGGCCTGCCACACCAACCCCATGTGCATGGGGATTTGGGAGGAGAGGATGCAACGCCCAGTTTAAGAACCTGCTCATGATGCAGAAACACACTTGCCTGTACACATTACTTTGGACACTCCTTGTAGCCACCAGCCAGAACTCTATCTTGTTGTCACCTGGGTACCTAATACCAGAAATGCTTCCCTCCCAGACCCTGAGGAGCTGAAATGTCCTCACTGTAGGTGGGAAGAGAGATGAGGTCAATCCCAGCATCAGAGGGCCAGAAAACACTGACCAGGACATGGTTATTCCTAACAAGCACTTGGCCCTGGAACTCTCAACACTGGCCAAGCAGGACAGAGAATGTCACTCCCTTCTAGTACCCATTGTGAGCTGCAACAGAAGGGTTCTACAGAGGCCCAACAGGAAACCAAGCTAGAAGTGTGGAGAAATAAGCTTAGGTCATGTTATTATAATGTCCTTTGCACTGTGCTCACAAAGAATGATGAGTAATATGAAGTTGCTGGAATATGGCCCAAGGGGTAAGCAGGATTTAGGAGGCCATCACTATCCAAACATTTTGAAGACACTCAACCAAGAAGGAGCATCTTCATCTATAGGACCACCCCTAGGTGGACAACTGAATGAGCAAAGACAAATCCAGACAGAGGTTGTTCCCAGTGATCCAAACTGATGGTGGGAGTGGGGGTTCCACTCCTAACTGAGGCTACCCACTCAGCCTTAGACAGACTAACACACCTTCTCCCCATCATGATAGATAGGCTCCCTCCCAGATGAAAGCTCTGCTTGGTGGCCCTGGAGAACCCTCCATCAGAGTGGTGGCTCTTTGGACATGAACAGGTCTTACTGTGTTGGACATCACTTAGGATTCCTGTCTCACTGAGGATTGGAAACACCCTGCCATGAGCACTGAGCCTGCTCTGGGTGCAAATTCCCGCCACAACAACCAGAAGAGGCCAAAGATGAACATCCGAAGAATCCAGATGAGGTGAGAGGCAATATTTCCCATCCTTCAAAAGGTGGAAAATGAGAGCTCTTGGGTCAGGTTAACCAGACAGATTAACCTTTCTGAGCACATTTCCCCACCTGCCTGCTTACCTCAGAGTGATGTCTGGAGGGCCAGGCAAGTACTGCATAGGAAGTGATTTGGGAAGATTATCGTGTGTGGGAGAGAACTTTGAAACTCTAATGCAGGTAAATTCAGGCTATCAATATATTGTCATCTTAACTAGACAGGGTAGGTTTAGGGTAACTGGATAATTTGTTTCCCAAAAAAGAAAAACTCACTTGAGATCATTATCTTAGAGCACAAAAACTATCTGCGCTCACAGTTCGCACATATTTTAGACGTTCTTGGTGCTGTTAACTATGGCTCTGCCAAAGCTGATCTGCTCTTCCCCAGCTTGCCCTCTGAAAGCTATTTTATAACTTCCTCTCCTCTGGGGGCACCAGGGTGGCTCAGTTGATTAACCGTCCAGTTCTTGATTTCAGCTCAGGTCATGAGGCTGAGCCCTGTATGGGGCTCTGCACTAGCATGGAGTCTGCTTGAGATTCTCCCTCTCAATCTATCCCTCCCCATGCTTATGTGCACTCTAAATACATACATACATACATGCATACTTTTTAAAAAGTTCCTCTCCTCTGCTAAACCACTCCCCCTCCTCTTCAGCCACTTTTCCTGAAGATGTGTTTAAGTCTCCTGCCCCTGTTTTCTCCACCCTGGCATTCTTTGTACTTAAAAGTTCATATGTCTTTCCTATACTTTTACAAGGGGTTCAGTAGGAAAAGGGTACATTCATGTAGCTCATCTGCCTATTTAAGTAAATATCACATTGTATTTAAGTGTATTTAATATCACATTGTAAATATCACATTGATGTGCTATACCTCGTTTCTGATTCCATGGTATAAGTTTGATTATTGTGTAAATTTTCACGGACTTTCTGCTGGTGGAAGTGAGAATGATTTCAGGAAATATTGCATAAGCAAGACAGGAGTCATCTGCACTCCCAGGCAAGAGAAGATGGCTCCAGAAAATGCCAGTCTCTGATGATATAGTCAAGAAGGCCTTACCTCTAGGGCCAGGAGGCGGTGCTGCAGGAGTCAGAGCCCATTAACCCTGCCACTCAGCAAGACATCCCCTTCCACTCATTCATGCCTGATTCCTCACTCCATCATCACTGATTCAGACAAGCTTTTTCCCCTGGAACTCCTTTTCCTCATTTACCGGTTGCTTCATTTACTCAATTAACATTTATCAAGCACATCCTATGTGCTATGAATTGCGCTATAGATCATGGATACAAAAATGAATAAGATAGGGGGTGCCTGGCTGGCTAAGTCTGTTAAGTGTCTGCCCTTCAGCTCAGGTCATGATCTCAGGATCCTGAGAGTGAGCCCTACATCAGGCTCCCGGCTCAGTGGGGAGTCTGCTTCTCCCTCTCCCTCTGCTGCTCCCCCTGCCTGTGCTCTCTGGCTGGCTCGTGCGCTCTCTCTCTCTCTCCCTCTCTCTGTTAAATAAATAAATAAATAAATAAAATTCTTTTTTAAAAAAAGAGTAAGATAGGATATTTGCTACCGTAGAATAAATATTGCAGCCAGAGAGGCAAATCTATCAACCCATAATGTGGTCCTTGTAGGACCACAGTGATTAGAAATTTCTACCTGGCTGAGGAAGTCTTCAAAGAGAAATGTAGTTGAAGACATTGAACCAGGGAGAAGTAAAGTAATAACAAGGCGGAGTGGGTAGAAAAAGCCAAGGACCCCTGAGAGAAGCTATCCATATTAAGTCATCACCTTAGTGTGAATTACAATGAGTAGTTTAATAGGTAATCTCCAGTAAACAACAGAGTGTCCAGGTTTAGGAAGCAGAGTATCTACATATCAATAAACATGATGCAAAATAGTGGAACTCCACATTCTTGTATTCAACTTTGGCTAATAATATAGACTAAAGCAAAGGCCACAAATTTCAACAGACCTTGAGAGAGTGAGAAAGCTGTTGTCACAAGTACGTTGAGAATACAAAGACCGACCTTGCTACTTCATCTTACTATAAAGTTATCACAGAAGGTGAAGAACATCTGTAAATCAAACACCTCAAAGACACTCCTGGATACAAATGCTAACCCGTCTGACAAATTCTTTCTCTGCATAGTGTCAAACTGAGTCTAGGCTGATTTGTTTGCAGGAAATTCTGTGACGTTGTTTGTAAATTCTAAAAGCCTGATTAGCATTTCTTCTGGAGCATAACCCCTAATCTCTAGGCAGTGCTTGCTTTGCATAGTTGTTATAGAGAATTGCTTTCCCTTGCTATTTTATTTGTTTAACAAATTGTATTTGTTATAAGATATTTATTGTAGAACATAACAATAGTTTACTCATCTAAATTATAATGTACACATCAGTGCTGTGGTAATTAGATCACTGTCATGACCTCACTGATTTTATTTTGGAAAGCTCATCTGTATATAACTGGCTGGACTTACTTATGCATCAGGAATTATCTAGGAGTGTATCTTGGCTTTCATCATACAGGCTGGTTTGAGAAATAAACTGGGCTCCAATCAGAGTCATTCCTCTGAAAACAATGCAAAGTGAGTTTTGCATCACACAAATACACAAAAAGTTCAGATGAGGAAGGCTACAGGCTAATTTTGCATGCAACTCTGAATGACATTGGCTTCTTCCTAGCTGAGACCTTCTTTTCATACATTATGCAGCTCTGCCTGAGTCTCCTAATAGGGGCTTGCTCAGGCCTTCGCTGCCTGAGGATTAACCTTAGAGCAGGAAGGTGTTGTTTCTAGAGGTCTGCCCTGTGCCATCTCAAACTGCTCGACTAGAACAGAGAAAGTAGAAGTTCTTTGCATCGCAAAGCAACATACCCATTGTAGAACATAACAATAGTATGTTGCTGCTGTATTTCTAATGCCTGTAGTGGCGCCTGGTACATGGAAGGTGTGCAATAAATCTTTGTTAAATGGAATGAACCTGAACAAATAAACTAATTCCAACCTTCATTTTCTGTGGTATGTATCAAACTGTAGAAAATGTCTTGTTTTTTTTTTTTTTTAAGATTTTATTTACTTATTCATGAGAGATAGAGAGAGAGAGGGAAAGACACAGGAAGGGGAGAAGCAGGCTCCATGCAGGGAGCCCAATGTGGGACTCTATCCTGGATCTCCAGGATCAGGCCCTGGGCCAAAGGCAAACGTTCAACCACTGAGCCACCCAGGCATCCCTTGGTTTCTTTTTATTCCATGACACACACAACCTCAGTCTACCATGTTGAAGAAAGCATTGTATAATGGAATTACCATCTCACTGGGGGAAGTGGAGACTTATATAATCAAAAAAGTACCATAGTTATAACTGGTCATCTCCCTCATTTTACTGAACCCCAGAGATAAGACATGCAATTGCCTGTGGCTTTCTTTTTCCCCACTGATAGAACTCCTACTGTGAACCAGACATGAGGCCAAATGCTGGGACTGGCACAGGGGACAAAGTCCCACTCTCACAGAGCTTGATGTCCATGAACACAGAGGTTTTCAAGCACTGGTCCCCAAACCAGGCCAGGTATCCTGAAGCCTTATTAAAAGTGGAGAGTATCTATGAATGCCCAAGCTAGCGGGTGATGGTGGTCAAGATTACAGAAACTAATACTATGTCAATGTCTCCCTCTACAAGGCACTTATTAATTACAGAGGGTAAAATCACTTTACAGTTGAGAAACCTGGCAGGGACCACCTTAACCAATAACCAGTGTTGCCATTTGCCAAAATGGAATTAATCGATTGCAGGGGCCTCCAGATTTGATGCATAAAGAAAGACACATCATCACTGGGTATGACGGATGGCCCAGAGAGCATAACCCGAATCCAGTCATGAGGAATCAGCAGACACACCCAAACCAAGGGACATGTTGCAAAATCACTGACCTGTACTCTTTAAAAATACTAATGTTGTGAAAAGTAAACAAAGCCTCAGGAACTATTCCAGAGTAAGAGAGGCAAATGAGATATGGCAATGGAATGCAAGGTCTTGGATTTACTTTTTCTATAAAGAATATTGTTGGACTATTGGCAAAATCTGAATAAAGTTTTTAAATTAAACAATAACATTGCATTGATGTTAATTTTCTGGTTTTGATTATTATATTGTGTATTATGAGATAAGCCTTAGTGTTTAGGAAACAAATATTTAAGGGTAAGAGGCATCATGTCTCATGCCTGTAACTTTCTCTTAAGTGGTTCAGAAAAAAACTTAAACACACATAAGTGTGTGTGTGTGTGTGTGTGTGTGTGTGTGTGTGTTGAGAGAATGCAAACACTTAGTTCATCTAGGTGAGGTTATTCGGGAATTCTTTATATGATTCTTGCATCTTTTCTGTAACTTTTAAATATTGTCATTTTTAAAATTTAAATAGAGATGCCAGGGCTCTCCCCTGAGAAATTTTGATTCAGTAGACTTGGATGAGTCTAGGTATTCTCCTTTTTAATAAGTACCCAGGTAATTCTGATGCAGCTTGCCTTCAGAAAGGGATCCAGGATCAGTGTGCACTGGGATTTGCCTACAATCACACAGCTATTCAGAGGCCAAGCCAAGACCAGACTATCTCTTCCCTTCCTGTCCAGGGTTCCTTCCACCATATTATATACTTTCTTAAAGTAAAATTAGGCACATGTTTAAGATCATTTCAGCTTATAGGCATCAACACACATGCTCTTTCAAGGCTATGTCCTTGAAAATGGCTCCAGCTGTGGAAACAGTGGGCAGTGAGTACATTCCAGAGGTAGAAGATGGCATAAGGAGCTTCTAACTGCCTGGGTCCAACTCACAGGTCCTCACAATTATCTCCTCCAACAGGAGGTCAGAGCTCATCCCTGCAGACAGCTAGGCCTAGCCACTGCAATGAAAAATAGACACTAAATCAGAGGTCATGGTTCCCTCATACATGAGGGTTCCCTCACCATGAAGTCACTGTAGCCTCAAACAACAGTTATTTTCCCAGTAATCTGTGCGTTAAAGTGGCTGTCTACATGTGTGTCCATGTGTGTGTGCACCAGAAATCCTTAGATTCAAAAACAACACTCTGTACTAGGCCTGTGTAAAGAAAGGACGGCCTACCAAGCACCTTCTCTTGGGCCTCAAATTCTCAGGTTCACATTTCACAAGAGAGAAAAGAAAGAAGAAGGAAGAAAGGAAGGAAGGAAGGAAGGAAGGAAGGAAGGAAGGAAGGAAGGAAGGAAGGAAGGAAGGAAGGAAGGAAAAAGAAAAGAAAGAAAGAATTGGAATCTTGTCAACCCCAGGAGGACTCTGGCTCCATCTACATAGAATATGATGCAAAAATCATTAGAACCATCAATTCTTAGAATGGAAGGCTCTTTCTGAAAGAACCTGGCCCCAAACCTCACCAATTTTTATAAACAGATAGAGCTGTTCTGGGAATTGATAAATTTCTCAGTCACGGGGTTAAGTAGAAGACGAATGTTCTAATGTCAACCCTGCCCAGTATGATCTCAAATGCAACTTTCCAGAAAGAAATATAAACTAGCCATTGACAAACTAATAGGATATTTTCTTCATCCTAAAAAAAAAAAAGAAAAAAGAATATGATTGTTTTTGAATTTGGGTATCCTAACCAGTCCAGGGTGGGTGATTCAAATTCTGTGAAGTCGATTTATGATCAGTGATGACAAGAGAAGAGGACAATGGTTATTTGAAGAAGTAGAAAAACACAAGTGATTTCCCTTGGGAGGAAGGGAACAAGATGACATGATGCAGAGTTGTTATTTCCCCATGATGCCTGCTCATGCACCTTTTAAAGACCAGAGCCGGAAGAAAAGCAGCTTCCTATCGCCTAGTCTACAGGAATGGATAGGCGATATGAGGCACCTGCCATTGGCCTGGGAGGTCAAGAAATGCAGGCTGCTGGTCCAGAAGAGAGGCAGTGCAACCACCAGTATGGTTTCTCTGCCTCATTCCACGTTTCCTCTTATCCAAATAACCTCCAATGCAGAAAAAGAGCAAAGGAACAAGCACATAAACTTGTTTAAATGATTGAGTTATAGGCATACCTGGGTGGCTCAGTCTTTTGGGCTTCTGATTCTCAATTTTGACTCAGGTCATGGTCTCCGGTTCGTGGGATCAAGCTCCTGTGTCAGGCTCTGTGCTCAGCACAGAGTCTACCTGAGATTCTTTCTCCCTCTCTATCCCTCCCTCTCTTCTCCTCCCTTCTCTTTTACACACACTCTCTCTTTCTCAAATAAATAAAACAATAAAATCTTTAAAAAATAAAAACATTGTTTTAAATGACTGAGTTATAACTTTAGTTGAGGAAAACATCAGCTTGTAGTGTGAGCATTACAGAAAGTACAAGGACTAACGTGTTGGCAGGAACCCATGGACAAACACAGCAATTGCCACAGAAGGATGAGTGAAAATACCCCATCACACTGCACCCAGTGAGGACTGGGGACCCTGCACTGACACCTCACCTGACCCTCAGGGCCCTGTAGACATGAGTGTGAAGATGGCCACTCTAAGACACACACCCTAAAGCCCTGTATGAAATCATTGCTATTATTCTTGTTTTCAAAAGGAAAATTCTCTCTCTCGGGTAGGGATCTTTGCCAAATTGCTTAGTTACCAACTGTGTGTTTGCGGTTGTATTTACAAACTCAGTCCTTCCCTTCCCTTCCCTGTTTTAATCACCAGAAACCCTGTTGGTTTACTGCCCAGGCCTGGCTTTGAGATCAGGCTGCCAGAGGCACTCCTGAACAAGAACTGCACCAGGTCTGATCCTCTCTCTCACAGGCCATCGTCTCCTTCTGCAGGCGTGTTAACTTCTCTCCAACTGTGCTCCATCTCCTCACTCCCTCATCTTGCCAACAGACTCATGCTGAGCACCTACTACTATGTACCAGTCGCTCTGCTAGGTACTTGGGGATACCTAGAATAAGATGGAGCAAATTCCTGCTCCTGCTTGACTTATCTTAATTTACCTACTCCTTACAATTATCCCAGAAAGGAGATATTAATGTTTCTATTTCAGAGAAGAGCAAATGAAGGCAGAGAGCACTTTAGTAACATGACCAATGTCACACTGCTACCAAGCATTGGGAGGCTAGATTTGATTCAGGAATGCTGATTGCAGAGCTCACACCCCCCACCCACAGTGCTGTAATGAGACCCTCACAGTCCAGTAGTAGAACACGCCCGTGGATCACAGGGGCAGGGCAGTGTGCCAGGTGTCTCATCCTAGAGATGGACTCAGGGAATTACGGGGCACAAGATCCGACTTCACCTGCAATCCTCTGTATGGGAGAAACCGTGTTTCCAGTTTGTGTCACTGGCCTTTGAGCCCTAGAATCCTCATGAGGCATCTTAGATACGCCCCAGGGCTCCAGACCAGCTTATGGGATAAGGTGGTGAGTGAATGAAAAAATGACCTCCACTCTAAATGCTGTATAGACCTCAGCATTCATTTGGCCACTGCTTTTGTGGGTTGCTGCAGCAGGGCCACACACCATCTAGAAGAAATGCCTTAAAGGACACAGCTCCAGACATTCCATTGCCCCCGAGGAGATTTCTGGCCCCCTATTAGATGGCTCATAGGGTCCTAGGAGTCAGAGTCAGGAGCAGCATGAGAGTCTGGTAGGGATGCTCAGGGTGGCAAGGCTCTAAAAAAAAAAAGGATGGAGATCAAATAAAATAAAAATAAAGCAAATTTTTGATTAGCTAAAGGTCAACCCCATCTGTAGTCATCTGAGATTCTTCTAATTTTGTTAGCTTGTCTTGTTTTAATCTCATTTAATCATTTATTTTCAGACTGCCTGCCTGGGGCTATACAACTCTAACTAGAGAGTCAGGAATCACAGAATTTCCAAGTTAGAATATTTGAGATCACTCAATACAACTCACCCATTTTACAGATGATGACACAAAGGCCTGAGGATGTTTGGTGAAAAGTTCAAGGTCACTCTTCTACCAGTATAAAGCAGGAATTAAAATACCTCTGCTATCTTGCAGTCTTAACAGATTTCTATTTCCCAAACACTCAGGAATCTATTACCTAATGTCATGGCTAATTTGCCCAGAGACAGATTCTGAAAATTCTACACTTGGTTTAGTAGTTTTAATCAAAATATCCCATTATCTTCTGTCTTCCTAGTAATGTTTTTTTTATTTATTCTGTGACTCTTTCACCCTTGGATTTTTTTCTTACTGCCTTTTATTCTCATTCTATCATAAAAGAATCCGGTGTATTTCTAAATGTGTCTACTGTCTTTGACAGCGTCTATTGCCAACCATGCTATGACTGGATGGTCCCACAGTGCCACCTCTGGACTGAAGCATGTGTCAAGATGGCATGTGGCACCAACTTTTATAGTGATTTGAATAAAGAGGCGAGTTAGCAGGAGAATAATTATGATTACATGTTCTTTATTAACCTTTCTTGTTCATTGCTAAGAATAATGTTGAAACAAAATCGTCTAGGATAGTAAGTTGCTTGCAAATGAAAGCTTGGCATCACCCTTTTGAGGGCTCCTCTCCCAGCATTCATAAATTCACCCAAGTTTCTACCTCAGTGACTTATCATGAATAATACAGCAAAGCAAGTGCAGCCCAACTAAAGAAAGATCGGAAGACATGAAAATGCAAAATCTCCTTTTACCTGGCCCCACTGCTGACAACTCCAAAGGAAGCTGATCTCATCACTGTGGCTCTTTATTAAAAGAGACAGAAAGAACCTCTAGCCAGTGGTCCAGAAAGAGTACCAGAAACCTTCTGATTGGCTTCAAATGACTGTGTATATTTTAAATAAACATTTCAAAGACATATGTGACTCCCAAATATTTTTAAATCAACTGTGGAAGAGGATGGGAAACCATGGAAAGATTTTTAAGAACAAGTAGAACCTGATCATGTGTTTCAGACCTCTGTAGTGACAGGGTGGAGAACAGCCCCCAGTGACAGGGTGGAGAACAGCCCCCAGTGGAGGCTGGCTGGAGGCAGAAGACTGGCAGGAAGGGTAAGAAAGGGCTCCAGGCATGGGGGCAAGCACCTGGCCACACAGGAATGAAGAGCAGGAGTGGAATTGCATGAGATTTGGGGGGCTATGTAGAAATGTTTAGAAACTGACTAGTTATGGGGTGTGGGGGACAGAAAAGAATCTGGCATGATCCCTGGGTTTCCAGCCTTGGCAAGGCATAGGACAGGGTCATCAAATGAAGCTGGATTACAGCAGGAGGAGAAACCATTTTGAAGACAAGGTGATGCAGCATTAGATACTTTGTACTTCAGTTTCCTGTGGGGAAAGATGCTTTGAGACTGTTTGAAATGCATCCAATGCTTGGAGGGTGATCAGGGACATAGTCAGAAAATACCATTAACATTTATTTAGGTACCTGTTAAAGTGATGATGGTAAATAGATCATCTAGGGAGGAAAAGCAGCAGGAGACTAGAGATAAGTGGCAGACAAAAGCCAGTGACACACCAACGTTTGAAGAAGGAGCAGAAGAGGGGGTGACAGAGACAGGAGCAAATGGCCCAGGAGGCTTGGGAAGATCACCAGGGTACAAAGGAAGTCTGTCCTGCAAGACAAGGAATGGAAACTATTCATTGGATTTTGCAAGTGGAAAGTCACAGGTTAGCTCAGCTGGAATACTTCCACGCTCTTGATTCAGATGGAAGAAAAATGGTTCTGGCTTTTCCAATGTCTAAAAGGTAATGAAGAAGAAGCAGTGAGTGTCTTGGTCCATTCGGGCGGCTGTAACAAAATACCAACAAAATATCAACAACAGAAATTTTCCCCCTCCCAGCTCTGGAGGCTGCAAGTCCAAGATCAAGCCTGGGGCAGGTCCAGTGTCTGCAGAAAGCCCACTTCCAGACTGTAGGTGGCCCACTTCTCTCCGTGACCCCACAGGGCAGAAGCAGGAGGGGACTCTGGGGCCTCTTTTATCAGAATGCTAATCCCACTCCTGAGGCTCTGCCTAAGTACCTCCCACGGCCCCCCCTCTTAACACCCTCAAAAGGGAGCTTAGGTTTCAACCCATGAATGAGGGGGTGAGGATGGACATGAGCATTCGGACAGCAGCAGGGAGCACACTGGACCAGGCCAAGTAAAGAGAGAGAGGGAGAGTGGTAGCTAGAGATCGTGCCAGGGAGACAGTTTGGGTTCCCTTTCCACAGAGGTGGGAGCGTGTCTGCACCTGAGGGATGCGTGAGAAGCCAGGGAGGATACACACCTGGGCAAGAGGGCGAAGACGGAAGACACAGGCTTCTGAGGAGACAGTGATGTTTGTAGCCTAGGTCCATTTCCTTTTTCTTTGTTCTTTTGAATAAATTTAACATATGCAATTTTATTTAACTTATGTATACACAGTGAAGTAAACACTACAACCAACCTAATTAACACATCCAACACCACACATAGTTACCATGTGTGTCCATGTGTGGGTGTGCCCATGTGTGTGCATGCACTGGGAGAACACTTAGGGTCCACCGTCTCAGCAATCTTCAAGTACACAGAGTGCTACGTAACGTACAGTCACCACACTGCACCTTACATTTCCAGGAGGTGGTCCTGCTGCAGATCTGAAACTCTGTATCCCTTGACAACATCTCCCACTTAGCCCTCACCCCAGTCTGGGTCACCACCACTCTACTCTCTGCTTCTCTAAGTTTGGTCTTTTCTGATTCCACATGAAAGTAAGATCCTACAGTTCTTGTCTTTCTATGTCTGGCTTATTTCACTTAGCATCATGTCCTCCAGGTCTATCCAGGTTGTCACCAATAGCAAGATCCCCATCTTTTCTCAGACTGAATATCTCCCACCTCTTTACCCATGCATCTGTCAATGGACATTTGGGTCGTTTCCATATCTTGGCTACTGGGAATACCACTGCAGTGAACATTGGGAGGGTAGGTGTCTCTTCGAGATCCTGATCAATTCCTTTGGATAAGCAGCCCCCAAGCAGGATTACTAGATCAGACAGGGGTTCTGTTTTTAATTTTTGAAGAACCTCCATACTATTGCCATAATGGCTGTACCAACTTACATTCCCACCAGCAGTGTGCAAGAGTTCCAATTTTTCCATGCCCTGGTCAACATTTAACTTTTGTTTTTCAAATAATAGCCATCCTGGCAGGAGTGAGACTGTTACTGAACCCAAGTTTGGTTGCCAGTCGCTCGGAAGGCCAATACTCAGGAGATGAGTTTCTACTGGAAAGGAATATGAGCTTTATTTGGGAGGCTGGGCATCTGGAGAGAAAGCGGACTCCTGTCCAAAAGCCAACTCCAAGGTTTCTGCCTGGCCCAGGAATTCTTAAAGGGGCTTAATGGGTTAAGGGAGTGC
The DNA here is from genome assembly GCF_048164855.1 of Canis lupus baileyi. Taxonomy (NCBI): domain Eukaryota; kingdom Metazoa; phylum Chordata; class Mammalia; order Carnivora; family Canidae; genus Canis; species Canis lupus. The sequence continues at coordinate 49,727,242 of NC_132838.1, forward strand.
AGTGGTCTGTGACATTTCTTGACGAACATGTAGACTGATGATGCCAACTACAGAGTTATCTTGGTGCTTGGAGGTTGTACAAGAAGTCCTAGTTCCTTGGTGCTCAGGGGAGTGGGGAGTTGTGCAAGGAGGTCTAGTTCCTTGGTACGGGAGATTATGCAAGAGTCCTCTGTTTTTCCTGCAAAGGAGGGCAAGGTCTAGAGATGCACAAAGGGAGGTCAATAGAGTCATTTGTTGTGACCTTAAAAAAGAAAAACATTTTTGCTAACAGATTGCTGGTGATCAGAAAGCTGTGACGGCTTCCAATAGACTTGCTGACCTCTGTGGCCTGGGGACATTCTGGTCCTTCATTCCCCAAATCTCAAAGAAAGTAAATTAGTTCTGTTACAGATCAAGGCATTGTCAGCAACCAAGGAGTGTGTTACCTTGAACAGGTTAACCCTTCAGATGGGCTGGAATGCTATTACCACGTGATATCTCATTGGGGCTTTGATCGGCATTTCCTGATGATTACTGATGTTGAGCAAATTTCCATGTGCCTGTTGACCATCATCTGCCTTCTTTGGCAGAATAGGTCAGTTTTCGATGGGAATTGGGGAGTTTTAGTACCATGTAGAGCTTTAGTGTAAAGCCATCTAACTTCTTTAATTGGTGGACAAGGCTGAGGCACAGTAAGGATCTAGGCTGTCTAAAAGGACTAAGATACTCACTATTTCTTCAGTGAGAGGTCTTTTTCTTCCAGGACAGAACTACTGTTCCAGCTCTGGTTCTCATGCTCCTGAAAATAAGCATCTGATTTGCTGATGGCAGGTTCCATGGGGCTGCAGTTGGCTAGAAACCATATACCTCTGTATCCAAAGTTGAGTTATCACTCCCCAGAGAACATGGTCAGTGGTGCCTGCCAGGGGCCAGCCCCACAAATAGCATGGTTTCATTTCTTTGTCATTGACCTGGAAGAAGGATTGAAGGATACACCCATGTAGTTTGGTGTATGCTGTCAAGCGAGGCAGGGGAGCTAACATCTTGGAAGAGAGATGCAGAATTCAGTGACTTGGATGAGTTAGATGAATGCTTCAAAGGGAAAAAGAAAAAGATAAAGTTCATGGGGAATTATGTTTAAAAAAAAAATAACACCATCTTTGCACCAAGGAAAAGGACTCAACAGGTATAGCTCTGCACAAAGAAATGCAACTATGAAAAATTGATTGCTTTCAAAGGCCAGAGAATCTTGTTTCTATTGCCATCTGTTTTGGTCTCATAATTCCTACAGCATTAGACCTAACTTAGATCTTTGTTTTTTTTAAAAAACTGAGCTAACAAGAGTCAGGAAAGAGGAAAATAATGAAAGGACATGGAAACTATACCCTACCTAGGAAAGATAAAGAATGGAAGGACAAAAAGGGTTGAACACTATTATAACTATCCCACAAATTTTTAAGAAAAATGTCTGACGTAAATATATCAATAAATGAATGTAATGTCTTAAAATACTCTTTTACAGTGTTCAAAGAGCAAGTATTAAGGATACTGACTTGTTCTCCACTTTTGGGGGGTTTGTTTTGTTTTTTGTTTTTTTTTTCCCCCTTTAATAACATCATATTTTTGCAAAGTTGGTTTTGACAGTTGATGTGATCAAAACCAAGTACTGCATCAAAATCAAGGTGGAACAGATACAAAGGGTGGCAGTGTCCAATCCGATGTTGAGGTTGAAGAAGCTGTGCAAACAGGGACATTTATTTCTCTATACATGACTGTAGTTAAGAATGAAATTAAATATGGTTTCTTTCCATTTATGTGTACTCTTTTTTTCAAATGGTTCCTAAATTGTTAGGGTGCACATACTTATAAGTACTTTGGACCTAGCTAGTTAATAAACAGAAGTATTGTGAATTTCTTCCGGCCTAGGAGTACCATGAAAGCTGTGACTACAACACTAAGCATGCATTAGCTGACATCATGGGCAATCTCTGCTGGACACCCGCCCTGGTTTACCCTCAGGAGTACCCAGGCTGACCCTGCCTCTGATTCTTTTTTTTTTGGGGGGGGGGGGGTATATTTTTTTATTGGAGTTCGATTTGCCAACAAATAGCATAACACCCAGAGCTCATCCTGTCAAGTGCCCCCCCTCAGTGCCCATCACCCAGTCACCACAACCCCCCGCCTACCTCCCCTTCTACTACCCCTTGTTCATTTCCCAGAGTTAGGAGTCTCTCATGTTCTGTCATCCTCACTGATACTTCCCACTCATTTTCTCTCCTTTCCCCTTTATTCCCTTTCACTGTTTTTTATACTTTTGAAAGGAATTGATGAGGCCAGCAGCCAGGTGGAGCTCAAATGATCTACAAAGCAGAGTCTGCTGCCTGCAAAGTATTATCAAAATCTAAAACAAACTATGAGATGTTGTAGAACCTCCCTTCCTGAAAGCTGTTAAAAATAAAGGCACTTGTTTTACTGCTGGTGTAAATTCACATCTGGAGAGCAATTTGGAAATATGTTTCCAAAGCCTTAAAAATATTCATATTCTTGACCCAAGCATTCCATTTGCAGGACTTTATGCAAAGCCCCAATTCTGATTTCCACTCCTTTGTTAACACTCTGTGACATTGGATATCTCTGAGCCTAATGGATCTTTCAGATCCATTAAGTGGGCAAATAGTACCAAATCACAAATTGTATTCAGAAATAATCAAAATAATATAGGTCCTATGTTTAGCATAATAACTAAAATATAGTGCTTAATAGACAATAGTTGTTTGTAAGTCTAATCTTGAAGGTGTCTGGTATATTACATACATACCATAATAACTATTTGACTGCTATAGTAAAAGATTCAAAAAGTGAAAAGTTCACGATATATTTGTCTGTGCTTTCTGATACAATCCCAGCATATCTTGGGATACATAAATTTGGAAATCTATCTGAAAGCCATACAACAAAATTTCTTCATAGGTTGCTTATGGGTGGTACTAAGTAACAAGCGAAATTTTCCCCTTTATGTTTTTCTGTATTTTCTCATTTATCTACAATTAACACGTTACTTTTTAAAAGATGTATTTATTTATATTAGAGAGAGAGTGCATGGCGGGGAGGGGAAGGGCAGAGGGAGAAAGTGAGGGAAACAGCTCCCTGCTGAGCTCAGAGCCTGACTTGGAGCTCATGGGACTCAATCCCAGAACCCCAAAATCATAACCTGAGCGGAAACCAAGAGTTGGATGCTTAACCAACTGAGCCACCCACGTGCCCTCACATATTATTTTTCTAACAAAACTTAAAAAGGAAATGTTCTATTTAAAATTTTTATTTAGAAGGGTGCCTGAGTGGCTCAGCTGGGTAAGTATCTGACTTTGGCTTGGGTCATGATCTTGGGGTCCTAGGATTGAGCCCCACGTTGGTCTCCTTGCTTACCAAGGAGTCTGCCCTCCTCCTCCTCCTTGTGCGTTCTCTCTCTCTGTCAAGTAAATAAATAAAATCTTTTTAAAAAATAATAAAATAAAATAAATTTTTTGTTTAGAGAATCAGCTGGCCTTTGTGGTACTATTAAGCTACATAATTCTGTTTAAAAATTCCCTAAACAGTATTCAAAATAATCTCTAGGAAGAGGTTCAAGTTACCTTCGGAAATAATTTCTGGAAGAGTGTGCAAGTTTATAAAGCTTGCAAATGAGCTCTATCAGATGCTAGCAACTGATGACAATGGTTTACACATGTGTCACAAGCTGCACTTCCCAGAAACTTAACTTTTGGAGGGCAAAGGAGGTTACAGATGCCTGTAAAATCCTCATGAAAGTTCTGGACTGTTTTTCCAAGAAAATGCACATTTCCTATCTACAGTTGGAATGTGGGGTCCTGCTTCAGAGGACTCAAGGACTCCCTGCCACTCAGCCCACCAGTAGCTATTAGGGAAACACCAATGTGATATGCTCCCTTCAACCTAAGAATAAAGTGGAAAACCACTTCTTTCCTATTTCCGAGAGTAAGACAGGAGCTTAGCATAAAGAAGTAGCTAATGACCAGCTCATTTCTTCCTTTTCATTTGCCCCAAAAGAACATAGGAGAGACAGAGATGAGAAAAATGGGCTGGACCTTATAGGTGACCTGTCGTGTTAAAGATGCTAATTAAGCTGAGTGAAGTAAGTCAGTCGGAGAAGGACAAACATATGTTCTCATTCATTTGGGGAATATAAATAATAGTGAAAGGGAATATAAGGGAAGGGAGAAGAAATGTGTGGGAAATATCAGAAAGGGAGACAGAACGTAAAGACTGCTAACTCTGGGAAACGAACTAGGGGTGGTAGAAGGGGAGGAGGGCGGGGGGTGGGAGTGAATGGGTGACGGCACTGGGGGTTATTCTGTATGTTAGTAAATTGAACACCAATAAAAAATAAATTAAAAAAAAAATAAAGATGCTAATTAAGATTAGTTTGAATAATCTAGGAATAGGGAATAAATCTCCTATAGTTAAGTTGGAGGGCAGGAGTCCCTGGTACTTGTAGGTCCCAGTAGATCAATAGACTATAAATATAGGTATAGTATACATGAGATAGACTCTAGATCTATAGACTAAGACCAACGGAATTTTGCTCTGACATCAAATGTTAAACCAGTTTTGGATTTGGTTGTTCTAGATAATTACTGTTTTTTTCATGAGAGTCTCATAAAAGCTAATAGAGTTAGGGGTTTATCTCTTTTAAAAGCTTACTCCACAAGATTATCTACTCTACTCTTTAATGCTTGGGTTCATTAAATATAGTTTTCATTTTATGTGTGGTTTGGGAAATTCACAGGTATGTGAATTTGGAACAGGCATGTATCTTGCAGCTCAGAATGCAAGAAGGGGGCCCAGAGGGCTGCTGCCCACCCTCATGGCAAAGTTCCAACACTGTAGAGGGAAACCACCTGCTGTAGGGACACAGGCGACAGACATCTGGAAACCACAAATTCAGAGCTAAGGGCTGGCCATGTCCCACACTGATTTAGACACTCATCTTTAGGAGGCTTTACTATAAAGCTTGCATGTTTGCGACTATGTTGGTGTACCCCTCTCTGCTCTATCAGAGGATAGCTGGGTGCTATGTTTGTGCTTCCAGCCTTGAGGGAGCTGGGGGGCAGCCAACAGGGGAGTCCTCTGAATATTTCTGGGGAAGAGAGAGAGGAGAATCACTTCTGGAAAACACACAAAAATTACCACGCACAGCTTAGTTACCAAAGAAACAGTGAAAACAAGATCAAGGCCAGGAGAAAGACAGGGAGTCAGTGACCTGCTATATCAGCTCTAAATCTTCCCTAAGGCACCTGCCTCATCAGCACTATGACCTGAAGTCATGACCTCCCTGACACATCCTCACACATGTCAATGCAGGACCGGCCTCCCATGGGTCGAGGGAGTTGATTGAAGGTCACTGGAGGTTGCCTAGAGTGGTATGACTGAGGCATGGTCAGGACTATGACCCCAAGTGGGCCAGAGGTTTCAGGGATATTCAGAGGAAGCACAGAGCCTGAGGGCACAGGTGGGCTAAGCCATGGACATACAGAGCACCCATCAGTTCTTCACAGGATCAGAACTCACATAGCATAGGGCTGCACACAGGCTGGTGAGGACCATGCGTCGTCAGAAAATAATTCTTTTTATATGTTTATCATAAGAGCTATAATAATAGCTGCAGCATATTACCTTCAGAGGGCACTTGACAGATTGTATGGGTGATTATAAATCAATGAGGACTCAAGATGAAAATGGCTGGGCAGACAGTCTAGTCTGCCAGACAAAGAGGAATAAATCATCAAACAAGGATGATCTGGAACTGGAATTAAATGTGCAAAGAGTCTCCAAGACTCCAATAGAAGTAAGACTCCTCATAACAAAGTCTGAAAGATGGGAATGGAAGCCTGGAGGCTCCTGGAAGGCATCACCCAATGCTCTTACAACACTAACAGTTTGTGTGTGTTGGGTGCTTACTCTGTGCCCCTGACATTGATAATCTAATGCTCCCCACAATAAGCAAGTTCTCTTGGGATTCCCATTTTATTTTTTTATTTTTTTATTTTTTATTGGTGTTCAATTTACTAACATACAGAATAACCCCCAGTGCCCGTCACCCATTCACTCCCACCCCCCGCCCTCCTCCCCTTCTACCACCCCTAGTTCGTTTCCCAGAGTTAGCAGTCTTTACGTTCTGTCTCCCTTTCTGATATTTCCCACACATTTCTTCCCCCTTCCCTTATATTCCCTTTCACTATTATTTATATTCCCCAAATGAATGAGAACATATAATGTTTGTCCTTCTCCGACTGGATTCCCATTTTATAGATAAGGAAGCTGATCCTCAGGGAGTAGTATGTGGTGATTTCCCTAATAAGAAGTTAAACCGAAGTTTGAACCCAAGTAACTTGACTCTAGAGCTTGATGCTTTTTTCCTCCCAGCTTTATTGAGCAAATCACTTCTATATATTTAAGGTATGCAACTTGATTTAATATAAATACATTTTGTGCAATGTTTACCACAATCAAGTTAACACACACATCATCTCACATAGTTACCATTTTATGTGTGCAAGAATACTTAAAACCCACTCTCTTGGGCAGCCCTGGTGGCTCAGCGGTTTAGAGTCACCTTCAGCCTAGGGCGTGATCCTGGAGACCCTGGATCGAGTCCCACATCGGGCTCCCTGCATGGAGCCTGCTTCTCCCTCTGCCTGTGTCTCTGCCTCTCTCTGTCTCTGTCTCTGTCTCTGTCTCTGTCTCTGTGTCTCTCATGAATAAATAAATAAAATCTTAAAAAAAAAAAAGAAAAAAGTAAACATCTTTAAAAAAAAAACCCCACTCTCTTAACTATCGAGTGAATAGTACAGTATTACTAACTGTAGTCACCATGCTGTCTCTTAGAACCCCAGAATTCATATATCTTGTACCTAAAAGTTTGATGGGTTTTTTTTTTTAAGTTCGATGTTTTTAAAAACTCTATGTCCTCTCTCAAAGATCCTTCCCACTACCTCCTCTTCATTTCAATCACTTGAAAAGTGAGCCTGGGGACTGTTGGCCCTGAAGAAGCAATTTTTGGTGTCAATGGTGAAATCTGGCACAGGTCCCACCCTCTCCTCCAGCTCTCTCTGAATCCTGACACTTGGTTCATCAACCTTTAGGAAGCCCCTCCACTTTTGCTTGAAGAAAAGATAAGACACACATTATGATAGGTAGAAAAGAAGGGATTAGATAAACCAAGTTCATGTTTGGTTTTTAAAAAGAAGAGCAGCCTGAATGGTGCATTATGGAGATAAAATGATACTGAATGCATGGAAACCAAATGGCCTTAAACTTGACTATAGCCCAGCACTTTCTAACGGTACAATATTGACTATGCCAGTGGTTTTCTCTGTCATAAGGACTAGCCAATAAGCTAAAGAAAGACCTCTGGGCAATTCGCTTCAGCTACCTGAACAATAGTAACTGAACAATCACCTCACCATTTTGTGGCTCTGTTCCTGATCTTTTCTGAAAGAGATCAGAACCAACCACTTATTAGCCTGATCAGTGGTTCATACTCATACACCCTATGGCCAAGTCTGTCGGAATTTTGCTTCCCTCTGAAGATAGTTTGTTCTAATTGGCCCACTCCAAAGAATTCAGGCTGCCACAGAGGAGGCTGCAAGAGCCATGGTAAACTTCTCTGATGAACGGGAATGGATGACAACAATTAAAATAACAAAATCCTTTTGTGATTAGCTCAAAAAGAAGGAAGTGAGGCAAAACCTCTCAGGGCAGACATAGAGAAAATAGGGCTGCAGAAGAGGCAAAGATACGAAACTTCACAAAGACATTGATCTGTGGTACCAGGCCTGCACATTTGTTGTAACTGCCTCAGGGAGACACAGAAAAGATGTTTGAAGAAAGCATTGGTGGGTCATGTTTGTATAGTATTTATTGCTGATCCAGCCAAGTATCAGCAGAGACAAAATCCAAAATACCTGCCATGGCTTCAGTACAACCCTGGCTTATGGGCAGCAGATGAGACCCATCATCTCCAGAAAAAAAAATGTCATCCATTCATGGACCAAACATCACATCCAGCTCAATAGGAGTCACCCTACCTGGGGTTCTGGGAGCTTGAATGAGGGTGGTGGTTACACATCTCACTCCATACAACTTCTGCTGCGCCACACGCTCATTCTCTGAAGAGCATTCCCTCAAAATGTGCAGTCTCCCACAGGCTACAGGCCTGTCATCTTTTAAACAAGTATGAAGCTGTTTAAAGAGCCCTGTGCTGGGAGCCATCATCTCTAATCTTATCATAGCCCCTGGACTTTCATTCATTACTTTGCTATCATGAGCCAAAGACCCAATTGGAAATGTAGGTTTCCCAACCAATATATCTAAAACAGAATACTCTTCTCTCAAAAAGACAGAACTTCCTATTTATTATGGAACTGCTTTCATGTTTTAAATAGGTCCATATTACTTGGCATGCACTTAGAATTTTGTGTTCCTCTAAAAATGCAACTTTCCAATAAATAAATAAATAAATAAATAAATAAATAAGAAACTTTCCATGGTATATCCGGTGCAGGGATAAATCTTCTCTACAGGGAAATTTAGCGATGAAATATGCAGCATACTGAACATTCAGATGTGCCAGGTGCATAACGCTTGTTGTGCAAATTGCCCAGTGCATCCATTTCTCTCTTTACAAAATAAATTTGTTATCACCTTACCAGCCTCATTGCTATTCCCTTTTTTTTTAATATTTGTTTATTTATTTGAGAGAGAAAGAGAGAGAGAGAGAGCACATGCAGAGAGAAGGGTAGAGGAGAGAATTCCAAGCAGATGCCATGCTGAGTGCAGGGCCTGACATGGGTCTTAATCTCACAACCCCAAGATCATGACCTGAGCTGAAATCAAGAGTCAGATGTTCAATTGACTGAGCCACCCAGGCACCCCCTCGTTGTTATTTCTATTCTTAGACAAAAAAGGCTGATGCTGTTTTGTAGAAAGTAAATTGTGATGAACATCCCAGAAATAAGTAGCAAAAAAGATATTGCCATGGCTGATGCAGCCATACCTTGCTTGTCTTAACATCAGAATCGTGGACACGCTCAAGGAAAATGACAAAGCATGGCCCATGAACATGTCTTTGGACTCCAGCCCCCATAAAAGGATACAGCCTACAGCTGCCACGTTTTAAAAGTGGCAATTTCACATATCGATTTGCTTGAGGAAATCCCATGGATGGGATCAAAGAAATATAACTAGATGGGGCAGCGTCAGCATCCTGCCATATGGTTATCAGGTAAACGCCGTGGGCACAGATGTGGGACATTATGGCTGTCACATAATTCCTTCTCAGTGCCTGCCATTGGCTGCCTGTGTCTGGCTGTATTTCAATTAACTCTCATTTCTTTATTGACCCTTAAAGCACCTACTTACCCCATCTCCTTTGCAAATCTCTTCTACACTGCTTTTGACTTGCTCTTGCCATTCAGAGTATGGAAATACGATCCTTCCTGCTCCTTCATGTGAACAGGAAGTCAGACAATGTCTCCCCCAGACTCCTCCCACACTTTCCTTGGGACCCTCTTCACATATGCCCTGTGCCAATGGATTGATGGCACGAAAATGGTCAGACTCACAGCTGAAAACTCTGTCTCTGAAATATATCATAAAAAGCAGTCGTTAGGCTTGATTCCAAATCAACTTTTTATAGAAAATAGTGAGAGTTATTCTCTTCTTCTTTAAAAGAGTATGAACAATAACCAAACCCTAGCCAAGGCCTTGAACATAGAGCTAAGAAATCTTTGTGTGCACAGCATATGCCAGTTTGAGGTCAAGCACAGTTTAGCAGCTCTGTCAGGTATGGTCAAGTTGTGATTTGACCAGTAGGTTCCCACTCACACTCACATGAGGTTGGGGAAGTCCTTCACAGGGTTTGGGGGCTCGCGACCCTCAGAAAACATACTTGGGTTACCGGGAATCACAAGTCAAGTATTTTTGTCCAAAATACTTTTGACCCACTTATAAACTGCAACAAAGCCCCTAATTTCTTTTTCAAAAACAAAAAGTAAGGAAGCCTGGTGGCTCAGTCAGTTAGGCATTTACTTTCCACTCAGGTCATGATCTTGGGGCCCTGGAATCAAGCCTCTGCGCTGGGTTCCCTGCTCAGTGGGGAGTCTGCTTCTCCCTCTCCCTCTGCCTGCCACTCTCCCTGCTCCTTCTCTCTCTTGCTCACTGTCTCTCTCTCTCAAATAAAAACAAAATCTTTAAAAACAAAAACACACCAAAAAAACACAAAAAATAAAAACTCTATGTTGTATGATTTTTCACACTTATCAAACCCCTCAGGCACCAGCCAACCAACTTTTGAGTCAACCTGGTGCCTCCAGATTACTAATGCCAACATTTGATTATTCATGTAAAAAATATTTTTAGAATACCATGTAGTTGTTAGGGTGCCTGAAAATGCATGACAGCCCTGACTCTTTCCCCATATTCCAGAAATAAGAAAACTCTAACCAATTAGACAAACTTTACTCCTAAACAGAGTGTCTGTCTCAAGGCCTGGCATCCTTCAAAGCCTCCTAAGAAATCCCTGTCATCTCTCTCCAAGAGCAGGGCCTATGGATCCGTGACTTATATGTTCTTCCCATCCTCCTAAAGTCCCCACTCAGGGTCAATGTGTTCAAGGACAGGTGAGCTCGGGTGGAGCTGGGTGGCTCTCATCTCCATTTCTAGTGTCTCCCTCTTCCTCCTCTCTCTCCCCTTTTTCCCCTTCTCAGAGAACTTCCCAGCCTAGCTCTTCACCTCTGTACATTTGGAACTTCTTTAAATCTGGTTGTGTGAGCTACACTGTGTCAAAGAAATAGGAAGATCTCACTCTCATTGAGCATTTAGTATCTGTACATAGTACCTTTTTCCCCCCATAGTACATTTTCCCGTAACTCACAGCTAATCAGAGTGGTGTGTACCAGTATTCTCATTTTATAGCTGAGAAAACTGAGACTTTGAATGGATGTGAAACTCTTCTAAGATCATAGTCTACACTACCGTTGGCATCTTATCCAGGCTTGTATGATCTCAAAGCCCATCCTTCCACTATAGCCCAGAATAGTGCATCTCTAATAAATACATTAGAAATTGTCAATATTTAATAGCTACCCAGAAATACAATTCAATTTCTTTTTCTCTGGATCTATGGAATTAAGGCAGTAAGGGAAGTATTTGGTTTAAGTCGGAAAGAATAGAGAGTTGGTTTGGGGAGATTTTTTTTTTTTTCCCAAGGCTCCTTAAGAGGGTAGCATGCCAATTTTCAGGGCCAACCTAAGAAAGAAACATTTAAATCCTAATTTCATCTTAAAAGAATTAAGTGTTTCATTGAGGTCAAAAATAGAGCTTAACACATGAAGTCCAAAGTTTAGTTGTGCTGAATTTTAGGCAGGAATAATACATCTAAGAAGAAGTTAAGTAATAGTATGAATAATGGAAGGAAACATTTTGTAAGTTTAAAATATAAAGTAAAATTTGGCAACATAAAGTCCCCACTTAATACTTATTATGCCAGCAGGGCCTTAGCTACATCTGCTTCCATGCATACTTCAGTTTCTAGAATTGCCAACGTTCTCTAATACCAACACGTAAGGGAAAGGAAAGGAAACTTGCTTTCTCATATTGCCTTCTTTGTTTGAAGGAAATGAAAGGAGGGTTAACCTAGGTGAACATCTCAAAGATTCTTATTACATATGTGGAAAATGGAGCAAAATTGTCAAAAAGTTGATTTATGTAAAACTGGGCGGTCCACAGGCAGGAGTAACTGTAGATTTATTCTTAGTAGTTAAAGTCATTGCTTATCTTTTTTAAACACATTTTTCATCTTTGGCTTTCAGCACGGGTGCCAAGTTCCAGGAGAGGAGGCTTGAAGATCCGTTAGTGAGCGCAAAGGGCTTCTGTGTTGTCTGAGAGTGGTAGTCTCCCAGCCTCCGCCCCGTAACCCCCAAGGCCTTCAACAGACACAGAAAATACATAAATTCCATTTCCGTATGTGGCTTGGAATGCTTACTGTCCTCACGCTACTGTGTCTGCCCTAAGTGTCTGCGCACTGGGAAAGTGATCGCTTACAGCCTCCTTGGGAGGCAAGGGGACTCTCCGCATTTTCTCTCCTCCTGTTCCCATTATCACCTCCATTTCCCTACCATCTGAGAAGCTGTAGGACTGCGGGAAGTCCATAAGTGAGCCTGTCCCTGGTAAACTGGGGAAAATTCAGGTCACCCCAATTCGAGGCATGGAGATGGGATCCAGATGGGGCAGCACCCAGTGCTCATCCTTTCTTCTCACCATCCAGCACTACAGCTCACTGGCATGGCCAGGAGGAAGGAATGAAGGTGAGGGCTGTCTTCATTTCAAGTGGGCAGACGGTGCTGCCGTGAGTCCTGAGGTTCCAACAGCTCTTAACTTGGCTCAGCCTGCCTGCCAGACTCCAAAACTCTCAGCCATTAACTACATCAGGGTACTTGCTCCCCACATTCTTCCTCAACAAGTGAATAAAGATCACTTTCATCATGAAGTATTTCAAACCTACAGAAAAGTAGAAAGAATACTGTAACAAGCACCCATGCACCCATAACCCAGTTTTTTTAAGTGTTGAGGACATGAAACAACATCTGAGCTGGTGGACATTCCAGATCAGCTTTGCAAGTCAACCCTGCCCCTGGTTTGCTTCGGTGTCTGTGTTGTGACATTCAGGGTTTGTATCATTTGTATCAGCTAAGATGTGTAAACAAGACATGCAATCCTTGGAGCTGATGTAAGGTGCTGTGTGACAATGGTACACTCTGCTCAAACAGGGCTCACTCTGGCTTTTCACACCCAGAATATACATGGTCTGCCAGGGGCTGCAGGCTCTCAAGAAGGGCCTCTCATGCAGCACATGGATCATAAGGTTTTCTAAGTCCAATAGTTGCAATTATCTTAATTCAGAGCTGAAAGAAATCCCAAGGCCCATTCAATTCAACTCGCTCATTTATACAGATGCAAAAATTGAGTCTCAGAGGGGTTCCGTAGTGCACATAGGTCATGCAAACACTTGATAGGATTTGGGCTGGAGCCCTGTTCTCTCAGATCCCATCAGCTCACCATACTGCTTTCCTAAAAAATACAGCACAGCCCGTGTGGCCTTTCTCAAGCCATTGGCCAGGCGAACCCAGGGACCAATGGTGGTGGTCGATGCCTCGCCTCCCTTTACAGTGTTTACCTCCTTCTGAATGGGTTCTGAGGACCCCAGCTCCCTCCTAATTGCCCGGAACACCCTCTGTGACTTTTCCCCTGGCTTGCCTCATTTACCCCTTGAACATCACACTGGGCCCCATTCCCACTACCCTTATCTGTGCCTGGCTCATCTGAGCAAGGAGCTCTCACTGAGGATATTGCTCTATTTGGTTAATGGCTCCTTGTGGCCCTTAGATCCCATCACATTAATAAAACTCCTAACACTTGATACAAATCTCTTCCTACCGCCATTGGACCAGGATTCCTTGGTTGCGCCTTCTCTGTTGTTCTTCTCTCCACCATCAAATAGCATAAGGGCAATGTCCAAACTGTACAAACATAAAGGTAATATAAGAGAATAGAAAAGGCAAAGACCTGGATCACCCACTAGCAGAAGAATTTAATACTGAAAAATAAAGAATGGGCTATAATTATCTTCCTTCTCTATTTTCAAGTGACTTACTCTCCCAAACCTTCAGTCAAGGCAGTGAAATGGAACTCTGAGATACCAAGAAGGCTTTCTTTCACTCAAACATCTTTACATAAGGGGTAAAAAGGCATCCAGACTTCTAGTTACCTGTGGTCCTGAGGCTCGATATGAATCCAAATCACACTTCCCGGATGCCTCCCTGAGAGTCCCCAGGCCCTGCCCGCTTTCACAGCACAATCCCACCTCAGAATGGGGTCAGTGCCAGGCATCCCCAGAGCATGGAAGATGTGACCAAGCTAGAGTCTCCATCCAGGAGGAGCTCTGCATGCGACACTCAGAGCTCCCCTATCAGCCTGCCCCTGGGGAGCTCCAGAGCCCAGAATCTCCTGCAGTTTCTGAATCTGGCTTTAGTCTACTGGTTTCAGATGGACTCATATATTAGAGCCGCCGAATGCAGAAATCTCTTTTATCTTCAAAGTCCTAAGATTCTATGATTCCAAGGGTCACTTTTCTGCAGAGCTGGGGTTTCCCTGAGTTGGGGCCCTAGAGAATTCCTCACTGGCCCAAGGAAGCCCTCCTTGCTCCACCTTACCTTAGTTCTCAAGTCCTGGCCATTGGATGTGGGAAAAGAAAAAATCTTCCAGCTCAGTGAGAGGACCCCGATGACAGCTCTCCGCCACTGCACTAGGATAAATTTGGGACCAGGCTGGCCTCTACCCCTCTCTGGATGCCAGGGAACAGAAGCATAGCTCCTGAATCACTCACTCAGCTCCCTCAGAGAGGCCAGTTCAGAGTTAATGCTGTCTCCAGAACCTTCTACGCTTGTGAGCCCACCAAGTCACTCACTATACCCCTTCAAAACTCCATTTCCACCTCTGAAATAGAGTTTTACTTATCCCATAGGGATGTTTGCAAAGAGAAAATAAGAAAACATATGTCATCTCCTAGCACAGTGCCTGGGACATAGTAAGCAAACAGTACACGCTGTTCTTCATCAACAGGCCTCCCAGAATCCAGGGACTAGGATAATATTGGGAATCATATGGCCCAAGGCCCCCTCTACTACAGGAGAAAACAGAGACCTAGGAACATGAACTATTTTCCCAGACTCATGCCCCTGGTCAACACAGATCAGAATTCAGATCCCCAGCCCACATCCAGTGTGCCCTCAGCCTGCAGGTAGCTTTCTAACTCGACTAGTCCCTTTCCTTGATGGCCACAAAGCCATCTTGAACTTTTTAGTTGTTTGTTTTTATTTCATTAAACAAAACCAAGCACCCTCTGGAGCGTCCATTCCCTTTCCAGACCAGGCCATCTGCCTTGAGTTGCTTTTCACACAGTATTTCCATAGACTTGGCATAAAGCTGCCTTTCCATTCCTTCCTCTCTTTTTCCAGCTCTTTGGATACTCAACAGAGCCTCATCTAAAACTTCCTTTAGAAATCCAAATGCTCATAATGACTCATGTCAAAGAGTTTTCCCTTCACCTTCTCATGAGTCAAAGCCTCCCTGCTAACAATTCATGTGTCCCCCAGAGGGGAAAGGTGTGGGCCTGGCTCCTGGAAGTCACCTCAAGTCTAGAAGCTACAGGGAAATGGCCTGTGGCCACAGTTACAGGGAAACAACTCACACAAGGAACATCTTACAGTTGAGCTGAAGAAATGTGGTCTCTGCTCTGGAAATGAATTTGATAAATGGGTTTTCTTACTAGGATTCTCACCCAGCTACCACCGTGTTTCTTGCCATAAGACACATTTTCGTATCCACTGATCCTGGGTGAGTTAGATTCAAGGACTCCCAAAATAAATTTGCTGAATTCTTGGGTGAAAAATGTACTTAGAGACAGGGCCACAATTTGTGAAGTAGAAATTCTATTTTCAAATTCATTTCAACTCAACACATATTTATGGAGTATCCTCTGAACACAAGGGTAGAGCCAGGCATTTTCACATATGTCTTATTTACATCACAACCTCTCAGTGAGTAGATTTTGTTCTTTTTCAGTATTTCAGGAAGACAAAAGTGAACAGTGGGACAGCCCAAGGTTAGAGGCCAAAAATTTTAAAAATGTCTTTGTCTTCAATTTGGTATATGATTCACACATTTCTCTACTTATATGATCTGTAAAGTAAATGTTCCATTAGTGGAACTAATATTCCATATAGTTTGATGTAAGGAGAATTGATTAAATTGGTTTCATTCTGAGCAGGCAAATTTATGATAAGCCTTTAGCTACTATTTTGTACTTCTATTATCCTTCTATGCCAAGAAGCAAGGTGGGTGGTAGAAACTCAGAGGGTTACCTGTGATTCACCAAGATTTTCAGGTTTTAATAGTCTGCTCAGTGTGACCAATACACAGCAGGGTCCAGGAAGGGGTCTTCTTGCTATGAATGTTTGCAGGACACATACAAACCCCTCCATCCCCCCAGGGTGTCTCCATGGAGGGCTGATTGTGTCCCTGGGTGCTGGTTTCACATGGTGACACCAAATTGTGAAATCCCAGATAGATGAAGTATGGATCGACATCTGCTCTGTCAATTAGAAACAGCCCAAGGAAATTATCATTCTTTTTGCTGGGTAATTTATAGCACTCTCTCTGATCTTCTGCCCTGGGAACCATGTGCTCCAAGACATCTTCCATTGGGATGAAAACACTCTGCTGCAGTAAAGCATTGTTTACATTGCTATTTATTGAGATGACTTGAAGCCTCCCACTATTCTAAGTTGGTGGGTTTCAGCAGGATTTTATCAATGCTGGGAAAGCTGGCTCCCAGGCCTTGCCGTGGTAAACAAAGAGACATCTCTGTGTCATGAGGTTGTGCATTGGTAATTTGCCTGCACACAGTCGAACTCTGGGAGGTAGTAGCCATGGTTGGCTTCTCCTTCCCTCCACCCCTATGACATCTTCATTTATTATTCATCCCTTCTATCAAGCTAGTATGTCCTCTTAGTGTGTATGCTGATTTTTGATACTAAATTAAATAAAGCATAAAAGGAAAGCAAACATCCTGGTACAGATGGACTGAAAGAGAGAAAACAATTCCATAGTCTTTTGCAAGGATCATTCCCTGCCAGTCATGCTGTGGTGGAAGCTGCCTATAGTTAAGTATGTATGTGTGAATTTAGCTTTGATGTTATTTCTGACATGTGAGTGCAGCAAACAGTGCACTTGCTTTGGAGTTATCTAAGACCGCATCGTCCTCAGCGGCCACAGTGAAGGAAGAGGAAGGCATCCAGCACCCCTCTGTTTACCATGCAGGTTTCTCCTGCATATTTTCCCATAAGAGAAAAACGGCCACACTGTTTCTCACTGTAAATTGAAATTTTAACTACCTGGTTTCTAAGGTCCCTTGAGATTGCAGTAATGAAGAGTCAGCTCCCCTTAGGTGATCATCCCTGGAATTGTGTTGAGACCCAGACTTCAGGTAGAAGATAGCCCTTATCACATGCCACAAAAGGCTCAGTCTGAGCTGGTGGCCGGCCTCTCAGTATCTGGTAGCCTGTCATCAAGGTCTGAGTCATCCTGAAGCAACCACACCATCTTCCCTCTAGGACCAGGCTAGTCCAGCAAAATGTATATGGCACCAGGCCAACATGCTCTCCCTGTCCCCCAATAATGGAAGATCTCTCAATAATTCTTGCTCTACAGGCTTCCCTCTCAGACTCTATTCAAATAATCCCATATATAAAATGCAACACAATTGATGGGGTTCTTTATTAATCACAACTTTAGTGCCACCATATCCTTGAGTTACCTTGTTCAGACTATGTGACTCCAAATCTCTCAGGTACACATTTATAAATTATTGGGAAACCATTCTTAGAAGGCAATCTCATTGGCAACTAAACATATTTCAGTTAATTAGGGGTGGGGGTGGGCACCCGGGGGGCTCAGCCAGTTAAATATTTGCCTTTGACTCAGGTCATGATCCTATGAACCCCATGCTGGGCTCCCTGCTCAGCGGGAAGTCTGCTTCTCCGTCTCCCTCTGCCACTCCCCCTGCTTGTACTCTCTCATTCTCTCTCTCTCTCAAATAAATAAATAAAATATTTTCAAAAGGTGGTGGATAAGGGGAATTGTGGAATGCTAGAGGACACAGCTAGAGTTTTAAGTAGGGATCAGTGTAGACCTTATGAGAAAGTGACATCTAAAGAAAGACTATACTTCAGTGCAGTAGATATTGCAAGACACCAAGATGAGTCAGATGTAGCATCTAAGCTTAAGAAGTTTGTCATCTAATGATGGAAAATTTTCAAGAAAAGACACAACAGACAGAAACCATAAAAGATTGATGGAAAAACATATATAAATAGCAGTGAAAGAAAGAGCACACTAACTCTAATGAGATGCATATTCATAAATAGCATTGGTGGGCCCCAGAATAAAGACGGGTTGGTAAGAATATACCAGAAGTACATTGCTATCTAAACCAGAAGACAGTGGTATCTATACCAGAAGTTTAATGAGGAAGGCAAGGGAAAGATGAGGGGCCAGCGTGACAGGGCCAATGTCAGAGAAGCAGGTGGTATAATGTTGGGAAAAGTTAAGCATGTGTGAAGCATGAGGAAGGTGGGAGGAGGGATCCATAAGAGTTAGCAGAGAGAACCAACTGTTTATGATATGACTGAGGAGCATCTGAGGAAGTGAGGGAGGGTAGACCAAATGGAAACATTGTCCCTGGAAGTGGGGCACAATTCTGTTTCTGAGATGCATGGGATCCAGAACCAAAGTAAGGATGAAGAGAAGGTGGAGATGGAGAGGAGCAAAAGGGTTCAGATGCCCATATCAATTTCCTCTAGAAAGTGGGAAGCAAGGTCATTTGCCAAGAGTGAGTGAGTAGGGATTTGGCAGGCAAAAGCGATTTAGAATAAGCATACTGAGAAATATGCTTATGGGTCAGATAAAGATAAATTTACAAAGCTCAGAATATCAGCAATTGGAACCAAGAAACCCTGGTTCAGTACTTTCCTCAAGATGTTCAATCACCTGGGATAAGGCAGAAGGACCAGGGACAAGAGAACCAGGGGTGTGGATGATGAGAGAGCAAAGGTGGAGTGATCTAATCTCACAGCTCATAGGCCACATGGGTCATTCTCTGATAGTAGTCCTCCAATGTCTGCATTAAAAATCAGTATGTCTCATGAGCAAATATATGAAATTTTTGGGAAAATAGTTCATATTTGGCTGGAATGCCATGGGGTATTGACCTGACACAACTAATCTAATCTCCCCTGGGTCTCCACAACAGGACAAACAGATTTATTCACATCAGTACACCAGTACCTAACACAAAGACTGGCACCTTGTTTTTGCTCAACAAATTAATATACAAGAGTAGGAGTTTTAAAACAGGATAAACTGTTGAATCATCTGGAGAGATTTTTCAAAATGCAGAATTCTTGGCCCTTCCCAAGACCTAATGGATCCAAACTCTCAGGCTGCATTTGGACAATTGTATTCTGGAGAAGCTTCTTCAGATGTGTCAGAAGCTGCACATGGTTGAAAGCCCCTGGCCTGGAGATTCTACTCCAAATTCCATGCACTCTTGTTACTAACATCACTCATGGAATCTGGAGGCAGATTCCTGTGAATCTGTGAAAAATCTAGGTTCTGGAGCCAGGTGGATCTAGACTCAATTCATATCCTTGGTCTTTGAGTTCATTGACAACCAACCATGGGAAGTTGGGAAAGTCCCTACACCTCTCTGAACTTCAACTCAGATGATAGTTGTAAAAATGAAATGACAGCATGCATAGTACATACTAGACATTTAAGCTGGTACTGATTATGTCTGGTAATGAATTGAAGCCTTGGGCATACTCTTTCCATTTGACCCTGTCTATTATAATAATGATGAACTTTTTGTATATCTGCAAAGTTAATTATTCTTCCCATAAAACCTTCACATTGTTAGTGTCATGTAGACTTCTTTGTAACTCTGTGATGGGGCAGAGAATGTCATGTTTGATCACTTTATAGATGCAAGGCTTGCATTTCATGGCAGTGTAAAGATTAACCTTGAGCACACTTGAAGGCCTGAACTGGAACAAATACCTTCCTGCTCTTCTCATTTGACCACCAACTCACCAGTGCTTGTCTGCCCCTTCCCCAGGTAGTCACACAGGTGTGCAAAGAGCTGTTTAGAAACCCCAAGTAAACAATCATTCATTAAGTCATAATCTGCTCAGGGTAAGAGGAAAGCACCATGCCAGAAGTAAAAGTTCTACTAGAAAAATTTCTAGGTGAAGAGGATGTCATGTACTAAGTTGCAGAGACAGGAAAGAAACAGATGAGTCTAGAGAATGAGCTCATGGTTGATTCTGATGAGTAAAAGGATATTCTGGAAGGGAGCATCCTGGCTAGATCCTAAGGGACCTTGAATGACATTTATGCCTTATAGACTTAGCAATTCAGTTGCTGAAGATTGTTAGTAGAAAAACTGATAGCTTCAACACTCTGGCCCTGGCTTTCCAAATGGATTAAAATGGGCATGATGATGATGATGATGATGATGACACTAAACACTTGATAAGGCACTTCCCTGAGTGCTTTACAAGAATTAACTCATTTAAAAAAAGAAAGAGCTCATAGATAGAGAAAACAGATTGGTGGTTGCCAGAGGAAGGGGGTGGGAGTTGAAAGAAGTGGGTGAAGAGGGTCGAAAGGTACACACTTCCAGTTATGAGTAAGCTATGTACTTACTTATAAGTGATGTACATACAGATGTAATGTACAGATGGTGACTATAGTTGATAATACTATATTACATATTCAAAAGTTGCTAAGATGGAAGATCTTTAAGTTTCTCATCACAAGAAAAAAAATTGTAACTCTGTGTGGGGACGGATAGTAACTAGACTTACTGTGGTAATCATCTCACAATGTAAACAATTGTCAAATCATTCTGTTGCATACCTGAAACTAATGTGACATATGCCAATTACACCTCAACTTGAAAAAAAAATTAACTCATTTAATTCTCACACCCACCCTTAGGGCAGGTCCTATCATTTTCTTCATTTTATAGATGAGGACAGTGGGATGAAGAAATAGTAAAGAACATCCCATGATCACATAGCTGGTCAGTGGCAGAGCTGGATTTGCTGCCAGTCTGGCCTGAGACACAAAGCTCTGGATCACCTCACAAACGGTACCTCCCGAGACACAAGAAAGCAGACAGAGCCATTAAGAAATGATGCAGTGAGAATGAAAAGGAAGGGAAAGAAAGTCTGATGGAGAGCAAATAAATGTGCAGCCGCTGTGGGAAACAGTGTGGAGGGTCCTCAAAATATTAAAAATAGAATTAACCTATGGCTCGCTATGGGTATTTACCCAAAGAAAATGAAAACACTAATTTAAAAAGATACATGCACTCCCATGTTTATTACAGCATTATTTATTATAGTCAAGATATGGAAGCAGCCCAAGTGTCCATCAATGGATATCAATGGATAGAGAAGATGTGGTATATCTATACAATGAATATCACTCAGCCATACTAAGGGATGGCATCTTGCCATGTGCAATTACATGAATGGAGCTAGAGAGTATAATGCTAAGTGAAATAAATCAGAGAAAGACAAATACCATAGGATTTCACTCATATGTGGAATTTAAGAAATAAAACAAATGAGTAAAGGAGAAAAAGAGAAGCAAACCAAGAAAAGACTCTTAACTATAGAGAACAAACTGATGGTTACAGAGGGGAGGTGAATGGGAGGATGAGTGAAATAGGTGAAGGGGATTAGGAGCGCACTTATCATGATGAGCACTGAGTAATTTACATATTTGTTGAATCGCGCTATATTATACACCTGAAACTAATAAAATATGTTAACTATACCATACGTTAAATCCATACTAGATTTAAATTTTTCAAAAGAACAAATAAATGTAAGTTTTTAGTATAATTTAATATTTGTAGAAATCTACCTGCCAGGTAGATCAAAGACATCATTTATTAAACATCTTTATAAATAGAAGGATGGTTGGTAAGGATGACTCATTTTCATCTTTATCCACATTTTGCAGGCAAGGAAATATTCACAGATGTTTTAAGAATTTCCTCCTATCTGTCGAGCCCATTATTTGGTCTGATGGGACCAATGCCTCACAGAAACCAAATAAGTAATGGCTCAAGCAAAGAGAGCACAGAAAGGACAGGCACTGGGTTGTGTTTGCTGTGAGCCTCCTTCATCTTCGGAGGCCATGCGTTCTAGAAGACACTTGTCAATAAAAGGTCAAAAAATATAAAGATTCGAAGAGTTAAAGAGAGGGATCGAGAGAAAAAACAGAACTGAAATACTTCAGCTATCTTTGAAAATGACCAGAAATCTAAAAACATAAAACATTTTCAAACTTTCAATTGAAATGGAAAAAAGGATAGTGATAAATGAAAGCATGCCCAAAGCATTGCCTAAGCTGTCCTGGGTGTCCTCCTTGCAAGAGTGTTAGAAGTCTCTATGCCAAGAGAAAAGCCCCATCTGGATGCTTTGGAGACGTCCCTCACTGACCTCACACTGTTACACTGAGCTCATCTTGGATGACTTCGTGGATAAGCAAATCATGTTGGATGTGCTGCTTTTAATATCTATCCTTGTTCTCTGACTTCTCTTTGCATAATCTCCAGAGTAATTTCAGTTCCAAACCAAAGACTATTTCCAGGGCACTCCATTCTGATCGTTTATCTGTAGACTCTGCAGAAGCCACTCTTTCAGTGAGTTTTGCTATGTAATATTCCTCAGAAGTAGCTGTGATGGAGACTGGCTGGTTATTCTCCCAGCCGTGTTTCTTTTCCTCCTGTGCTCCCCGCTATGGCATTTCCCAGTCTCCTTTCCTTTTGGAGGACCCATGTGCCTGAGGTCTAGATTAAGATGATTGGCAGAATGATATTCACCATTTTCAGGGCTGGCCCATAAAACCCTCCCTAATGCAGTGAATGTTCTGCTTCAGTCATGCTCATGTGCCATTGACACATCCAGATCTGTGGGTTAGAAGCTCATGAGAAAAGCCTGTAGGATCATTCACAGAGATCTATTGCCCGGAGGCTAGAGAATGAGAAAGAACCAAGGGTAGATCCATAAAGACCATTAGCACTTAACAAGTGAGACTATCCCGAGAAGCTGGAGACACATTCTAAGAAGGAAAAAGCAAAAGAAAATCAGGGTGAAATGTTCATGAAAATTGAGGAAGGAGAGAGCTTCCAGAAGCAGGAACCAACAGTGACCACTGTCACTGAAAGTTCAATAAAATGAGGAAAGAAAAATGTCTGTCAGATTCGCCATTGCCAAGGTCTTTGACAACATCTGCCAGCTTCTGGTGGGGGATGAGAAAAGGGGACTTGAGGGAGCATAGAGTATAGTCTTCAAGAGTTTGAGGACTGAATTAGAAGGCAGATGTATAGACAGGGAGTGTAGCCTCGTGATGTTCATAAGAGAAAGGAAGACAGAGGAAAACAGCAATAAGACAGAAGAAACACAGCAACAGGAAGATGAAACAAATTAGAACATGGATCTTCATCACCATTCTAATATTGTATGTGTGTTGGGGGGGAAGGTGGATAGATAAAGAGAGAGCAAGAGAGAACACACATTGAAAAAAAATCTAAAAAACAATATACAAAAATGTTAAAGGTGATTATCTTCTAATGGTAAGTTTATATGTGGGTTCTATTTTCTTCTTCATAATTTTGTGTTTATTCCAAATTCTGCAAAGTGAAACTGTATTACAGTATTTGTCACAGTAAAGGGATTTTGGTTTGGGTTTCTAATGCAAGAGACTCAAATATGTTTATAAGCAGAAAACCAAAGAGCAAGTGGTACGAAGAAGATGAGGGGCAGTTTGTGAAGCAAAGTTGTGAGTTAGTGGGGAAAGTTTTCATCTGATACTTTTTTCCCTCAAGGCCACAGCTGAGGAAGAAATGGGAAGACATGGGCTGAAGGGCTCAGAGCTGGAGGCTGAGGGATGCTGAAAGGCATGGTCTGCACTCCCCCACCCACCTCCAGGAACCAGGGCCCCCTGCCAGCAACCCTTACCTAATTGTCCTACCTTGTTTCCTCAGCCTGCACAGACTTCCTGGGGCAGTGCTCCTTGCTCAGAAGCTTTCCTTCTCCTTCCTTCTATCAAAGTTAATTTTCCTGTTAATCCCTATGTGACTCCCATTCCAAGCCAACATCATTACCTATCCCTGCAGTGGAAAGCACTCCATGAACTAACTCACCGTATAAAGCTGACAGTGAACAATGACCAATACTTGTCCTTCATGCTGAAGAGAAGTTGCAATTTTTTTATTTTTCTTTTAATCACCAATAATAAGAAGTTGCATTTTAATATGACTTGTAGAGCCACGTTTTAATCAGGATGTGGGCATTTCCAACGCTGTAGTACTTGGGCAAGAGGGCCTATTTTTTTCAATGGAAGGGAAGGGTTGTTCAGTTTTCTTTAAACCATCATCTAGGTAAAAGGGTGGTTTGTCCCACGGACAACAGCCACACTAACAGGGGTGTTCTAAATACTCATCTGTTATAAGCCACTTCAACTAACAGAAGGACAAATAATGGCATAAGAAAAGAAGATTGTATCCATTAAATAGGTCTTTCAAGGACCAGGATAAAATAAAGATTTTTTAAAAATCTGAGCGTTTGGGATCCATGGGTGGCTCAGCGGTTTGGCACCTGCCTTTGGCCCAGGGCGTGATCCTGGAGGCCCGGGATCGAGTCCCACATCGGGCTCCCTGCATGGAGCCTGCTTCTCCCTCTGCCTGTGTCTCTGCCTCTCTCTCTCTGTATGTCTATCATGAATAAATAAATCTTTAAAAAAAAAAATCTGAGCGTTTGCTAGCAGCAGACCCTCACTAAAGGAAATCCTTAAGCATTTATTTCAGGAAAAAAGGATATTGTCCCAGATGGTATGAATGAGATACAGAAAGAAATTAAAAACAAAGAAAGGGGAAAATATGTGGGTAAATCTAGGAAAACATTGATACATAAAATAAGAAGGAGAAGAATGAGATAATAATGTTCTTGGAGAGTAATTTCAAAAAATAGAATTAAAATATACAGCAACAATAGCACTAGGTTAGAAGCAGTGATTGAAATGAAAGTGTTTTAAGGATTTCATGTTATTTGGAAAGAGAGTTTAGTACCAATTAACTTTCTAGTTTGATAAATTATGCATATATAGTTTTGTAGTAGCTGTGAAAAGAATAGGAATAAAATGTATTATTTTTATTTTTTTAAAAGATTTTACTTACTTATTCATGAGAGACACAGAGAGGCAGAGACACAGGCAGAGGGAGAAGCAGGCTCCATGCAGGGAGCCCAATGTGGGACTCGATCCCAGGACCCCGGGATCATGCCCTAAGCTAAAGGTAGACACTCAACTGCCGAGCCACCCAGGCATCCCTAAAATGTATTATTTTTAAACTACTATAGAAAAGAAATGACATGAGAAAACCTAACCAATCAATCCAAATGAAGATAAGAAAAGACAGGAAAAGGAATATGGAAATGGTAGAACAAGCAGAAATCACAAAATAATATAATAATATGGGAAATATAAACACTTCATTAATTACAATAAATAAACATTAATTTCCCCAGTTAAAAGACAATGATTAAGAGACATTTTAAAAAGAAATACATTAAAAATATATAGATACAGGAAATCAACATTAAATAAAAGGTTAAAAACATATATACAGGTCATTACCAGTTTATTTTTTTTTAATTTTTTTATTTATTTATGATAGTTACAGAGAGAGAGAGGCAGAGACACAGGGAGAAGCAGGCTCCATGCACCGGGAGCTCGATGTGGGATTCGATCTCGGGTCTCCAGGATCGCGCCCTGGGCCGAAGGCAGGCGCCAAACCGCTGCGCCACCCAGGGATCCCCTCATTACCAGTTTAAAAAAAAAACTATTACAATTACTTGTAGTAATTTTAGAAAAAAACTGAACTTTAAAGCAAAAAAAATTTCTTGAGGTAAAGAGGATCATTGCATAATGATAGGTTTAATTTGCTAGAAAATTAAAATAATTTTAGACTATTGTGCCCCTAATTACAAGGCTTCCAAATAGATAAAGCAAAAATAGAACATGTAAGTCTACCACCATTGTGATAGATTTTCATATAACGCTTTCATAAGTTGTGAGCCCAAACTTTCAAAATATCAGCAAAGACATTGTGTTATTTGAAAATAACACAATTAAAAAAGTTTTACCTAACTGGCATAAAAACAGACACATAGATAAATAGAATAGAACAGAAAACCCATAAATAAACCCATGATTATATGGCCAATTAATCTTCAACAAAGGGGCAAGAATAACAATGGGAAAAAGTCTTTCCAACAAATGGTTTTGGGAAAACTGGACAGCTACATGCCAAAGAATGAACTTAGACCATTTTCTTACACCATACACAAAAGTAAGCTCAAAATGGATTAAAGACCTAAATGTGAAGCCTGAAACCATGAAAATCCTTGAAGAGAGCACAAGCAAAAGTCTCTCTGACATCAGCTGTAGCAACATCTTTCTAGATATGTCTCTGGAGGCAAAGGAAATAAAAGCAAAAATGGAATAAAGTGTAGGGACTTCATCAAAATAAAAAGCTTCTGCACAGCAAAGGAAACAGTCAACAAAACTAAAGGACAACCTATTGAATGGGAAAAGTTATTTGCAAATGACATATCTGATAAAAGGGTAATATCCAAAATATATAAAAGAACTGATATAACTCAATATCCAAAAAACAAATAATCCAATTAAAAAATGGGCAGAAGACATGAACAGACATTTCTCCAGTGAAGACATCCAGATGGCCAACAGGCACATGAAAAGATGCTCAACATCACTCATCACCAGGGAAACACAAATCAAAACCAACACAAGATATCACCTCATGCCTGTCAGAATGGCTAAAATTAACAACACAAGAAACAACAAAGGTTGACAAGAATATGGAAAAAAAGGAACCCTCTTATACTGTCGGTAGAAATGCAAACCGGTGCAGCCACTGTAGAAAACAGTATGGAGTTTCCTCAGAAAGTTAAAAATAAAACTGCTCTATGATCCAGCAATCACACTATTGGGTATTTACAAAAAAAAAAAAAAAACACAAAAACAAAAACACTAATTCAAAGGGATACATGCAATCCTATGCTTATTGCAGCATTATTTATAATAGCCAAACTATGGAAGCAGCCCAAGTGTCCATTGACTAATGAATGGATAAAAAAAGATGTGGTATATATACAATGGAATATTACTGAGCTGTAAAAAAAAAAAAATGAGTGGAACTTTGCCATTTGCAACAACAGAGATTAAGCTAGAGAGTATAATGCTGAGAGAAATAAGTCAGTCAGAGAAGGACAAATACCATATAATCTCACTTGTAGGTAGAATTTAAGAAACAAAGCAAATGAGCAAAGGAAAAAAGAGAGAGACAAACCAAGAAACAGACTCTTTACTATAGAGGATGAACTAATGGTTATCAGAGGGGAAGTGGGGGGAAGGATGAAGGAAATAGAGGATGGGGAGTAAAGTGTACAGGGGTGCCTGGGTGGCTCAGTCAGTTAAGTGTCCAACTCTTGATTTTGGCTTAGGTCATTTTCTCAGGGTCGTGAGACAGTGCTCCACACTGGGCTCCGTGCTGAGCCTGGAGCCTGCTTAAGACTCTCTCTCTCCTTCTCGCTCTGCCCCTCCCCATCTACACTATAAATAAATAGATTAATTAATTGATTAATTAATTAATTAATTAAACATTTATCATACCGAAAAAACAAAATGATTAAAATTTTTTACCTAATGAACAGATAGAATATTGTACCCAATAGCTACTGGACTATTTATAAATACTGACCATATAGTGTGTCATACAGCAAGACAACACATTTAAAAGAACTGGTATCATACAGAACTTATTTTATAACAATGCTACCAGTAAAAATCAATAGCAAAGACATTACTGAAATTGCCATATTGTTTGAATTAAAAAACCCTTTTCAATAATGTATACATTTAAAAAAAAACTAAAAGTTGAAAATATATTAACTGAATGATAATGAAAATTTTAATGAAGATATACCAAAGTTTCCAGGGTGCAGTTGAAGAAGAGCTGAGATGGAAATTCATGGCCTTACACATTTAGATAAACAAGTAAAAAAGGAAGACCGAAAATGAACAATGCAAGTACACATCTCCGGAGGCAGGAAGAGAGCTCCAAAAGAAATTCATATTGGAAAAAAAAAATTCATATTGAGTAGAAAGAAGAAAACAACGAATATAATAAAACATTATGAAACTAAAGAGAAGAGCGGAAGAGAGAGCAACAAATTGAGTGCTTTGTAAAGACTAATACAATACCATTTTACTCTGAGTAAAAGTAATAAAGAAAAAAGAGAAATCATGAACACTAATAGGGACATAGCTTCAAGGACTGCCAATATTAAAAAACATAAGAGCAGATTAGCAACAATATTGAGAAACAAAATTGTACAAATAAAAATTGTAATGTGAATGAAATAGTCCAACTTCTAGAAAATTATTACCAAAACTAAATTAAGAAAAACTGGAAGAAATTCATAGGCCATTGAGCATTGAAGAAAATGGAATCAGGAGTTCAGTCAAGGAACAGCTAATTACATCTTTGCACAAACTATTCTAGAAGGTGGAAAATAAGGGAATGCCTCTGAACTCATTTTGTGAAGTCAGTAGGACATAGGCAAGTGAAAGAGAGGGCAGAAAGAGTGAGATAAGCACTATACAGTTATGATTAAGAATAAAGGGTCTGCTATAAATACAGAGAACAAACTGGTGTTTGCCAGAAGACCGGGTGATGGGCAAAATGGATGAAGGGAGGAGGGGGATCCAAGCTCCTAGTTATGGAGTAAATGGCAGGAATGAAGGCAGAGCACAGGGAATAGTCAGTGGTATTGTAATGGCAGCATGTGGTGCCAGATGGGAACTACTCTTGTGCTGAGCACAGCATAATATATGGAGCTGTTGAATCACTACGTTATACACTTGAAACTAGTGTAACATTGGGGTCAACTATACACAAATTTTTAAAAAACTGAAAAGAGGAATAAGGGATCTGGAGTTATATCTACTGAGTTGGATTCTTAGGTTTGGTCAATTACGAGCCAATTTTATGTGTAAAATAAGTAGTTGTGACCAACGTACATTAGATTGAGGATTTTGAGGGGATTAAACGTGTTGTCACAAGGACTTAGAAAAACAAGCATCCAACCATATATGCTGCTGCTGCTGTTATGAATTATTACTAGCTTATTGATATGAAGTCTGCCAAGGACTATAATATGAAGAAAGAAAATTACAAGTCAATCCTAGTCATGAAAATGGATGCAAATAACCCAAACAAAAAAAAAATAGCAGAAGGAAAAGATTGTATAAATAATACAATGATCTAACTAGGTTTATTCTAGAAATTCATGGTTGATTTAACATTAGCATATCAATTAATGTAACTGGCCACATCAGCAGCTTAAAGAAGAAAATCATACATTTATCTTAATAAATGTACAAAAACCTTCTGACAATAATCAACATTCTTTCATGATTTAAAAATATCTCCCAGCAAACTTGGAACAGAGTACTTCCTTATTCTGCTGAAGAGTATCTAAAACAAAACCAACGGAATGCTCACTTTTAATGGCAAAACAGTGGAATTTCTTTAAGATCAAAAATGAGATCTAAATCCTAAGTCCACTGGGCACTTCTGGAAAATTGACCACTGCTT
Organism: Canis lupus baileyi; assembly: GCF_048164855.1. NCBI lineage: Eukaryota > Metazoa > Chordata > Mammalia > Carnivora > Canidae > Canis > Canis lupus. The sequence continues at coordinate 49,756,676 of NC_132838.1, forward strand.
CACCCCATGTCACCGTGGATTCTCAGAAATGGGCCACGGTTGCTATCAGTTTCTTGCCCTGCTGGGCAAACAGGCAAGAAGCCAGACTGGCGGGTAAAAACCCTGGTGTGAGTGGAATGAGGCCCTGTGGTAGAGCCTGACAGTCTCTTCACCCCCCAACAGGCAGGATTAGCTACAGCCACGGTCTTCTGGGGACAGGAAGGCCTGCAAAGCTTGTGTCTTGTCATTTCCATCATGCCACGGTGAACATTAGCTTTAAGTGAAACGTGGAAGCAAATCACCAGGACCTGAACGTGCTTTAATTCAGATGTTAGGATGTAAAATGACTTAGTCTTTGTTGAAAAGAAACTTGAATATTTACAATGAACAAAGTAAACAAAGAATCTTGATGAGTTGATGTATCAGCTGGAGGCAGCTCCCAAGCAAGATAAAACGTGTCCATATCCTAGTCTCCATCACAATTAGGAAGGGTTTGTTTTTTTTTTTTTTTTAACTTTTTCTATTGTAGTTTCCCCTTATTAAGTTGTTCTACTATAAGACACGGTGTCCACCCATCTGAAATATAAACTACCTCTACTGGAATGCACATTCAAGCTGAATAGAGAAGTGTGTTTTAAGTGATTATATGACAGTTGAAGTAGTGGAGGAAATAGAGACCATTTATAAACTGTGCTGATTGAACAATCGGACAGAGTATCCAAGTCTGTCTTGTCCCCTGGGCAGTGCTTTCAGTGAGAGCACTTCTAGACAGTTTCAAATCCTAAAACTGAACACAAATCTATGCAATTCCAAGGGGGTGTGGGAAGTTGAGGGGGTCCTCTGTTCCATACCAGCTGTCACTAAGACATCTGCATCCTCTCTACATATGGCCCCTCTGCTCTTGAGTGTCACATCTGGGACACAGTAATTTTTAACAAAGCTCAGGACACCTGTCCAGTTATACTCCAAGACCATGCCTTTCCAAGGTCCTGCCATCTTCCTCGGGCACCATCAGAAACTCAAAGATCTGCCCCTGCTTTCATTACAGGGCAACATCTACTCCTGTTTCTCCAAAATAAATTGATTCTTTCCTCAAAGCCTTTTCTTCTCTCTTGTTCTTGCCCTGGTGGATATTAACAGCCTATTAAATCCAGATTCTTGGGGCGTCTGGGTGGCTTAGTCGGTTGAGCGACCGACTCTTGATTTTGGATCAGGTCTTGATCTGTAGGCCGTGAGTTCAAGCTCCACATTGGGCTCCTTGCTGGGCATGGAGCTTCGTGTAAAATAAATAAATAAATCCAGATTCTAAACCATTACTACCCAAAAAAAAAAAAAACAAAAAAAAACAAGTTGCTTTATCCTCAAGGGCAAAGAGAATTTAATTTTTAAAATCCCCTAGGAAGTAAAGAGAAATATTTATGTTCCATCCTTCTAGCACATCAAAGAATGAACAAACGCAAAACAAAACAAAACAAAATTGTTTCACTTCCTATTAAAACAGTCCACACATTCATTTACTGTCACACTATGGTCATGAGCATTTACTGAAATCAGCAATGAGAAGCTTCACCCCCACCCCCATCCCCGCCCCCGCCCCTGCAACTGTGCCCTCCTGCTGTTCATGGTAGAGTGAACCCAGGGAGGGTGTGGTGACACTGCTGGAGGCAGGGATGCCTCCATGTTCCGTGGCTTGTGCGCTAAGGACCCCTGGAAAGGCAAATGGGCAAGGGGGTAGTGGATTCTACAAAAATCATACTAAATAGAGTGTTGTAAGCTTGTTTCCACTTGAAATATATTGCAGACATTTTCCCATCATTAAGTAATCTTCAACATTACTTTCAGTGGCCACTTAATAACCCATCTATGTGTATATTTAATTTGTTACCAAACAAGTCCTTATTGTTAGATATTCTCACTGTTTCTTATTTCTGACTATTATAGGTAATGAATGCTTCAATGACCACCTTGTGAATAAATATCCTTGCATCCTTGGTATTTCATTTGGATGCATTCCTAGAAGTAAAATTGCCAGGCCAAAGGATACAGCATTAAAAAAAAAAAAAAAAAAAAAAAGGAATAGAACTGGTAAACGTCACCAAAATGCCCTTCAAAGACTTGTGCCAATTTCTAATCCTACTATCAAAAGAGGATGCTAGATTGCAGTCCTCAAAAGGCAATGTCTCGGGCTCATGAACTCAGTCCTCAGTCTGACAAGACTTTCCTTGCAAGTTGATTGTTACCACAGTCTCTCATGCTTTTAGATGTCATTAGTTTCTTCATTTCCAGATTGGAAGTACTCTGCTGAAACAATTTCTCAATCTGATAAATGCTAATAAACTGATATATACGATGCACTCTCATTCAAAGGAATAATTAAAGCTAACCTGTAAGTATATCAAATACCTCATGCCAGCTCTCATTCTTAGCACTACATATGCATATATCTAAATCTTCACAACTCGGGATCCCTGGGTGGCGCAGCGGTTTGGCGCCTGCCTTTGGCCCAGGGCGTGATCCTGGAGACCCGGGATCGAATCCCACATCAGGCTCCCAGTGCATGGAGCCTGCTTCTCCCTCTGCCTGTGTCTCTGCCTCTCTCTCTCTCTCTCTCTCTCTCTGTGACTATCATAAATAAATAAAAAAAAGTTAAAAAAAAAATTTTAAAAAATAAATAAATAAATCTTCACAACTCAATCAAGTAGGTGCTATTATTTTTTTTTTTTTTTTTACAGATGAGGGATCTGAGACACAAAGAGACCTGAGACACAAGTAGCTGAGCTGAGAATAAAATTCAGGTGTTCTAGCTCCAGAGTCCAGAGTCTAACTGGTATATTATACTCCCCCTGTCAAAATTAGCTGTAAATTGGCCTCTTAGAAGTAACACAAATAACCTTTTTGGAAGCACCTGAGTATCTCGGTTGGTTAAGCATCTGACTCTTGATTTAGGCTCAGGTCATGATCTCAGGATGGTGGGATTGAGCCCTGCGTCAGGCTCCCCTCTCAGTGCAGAGTCTGCTTGAGTTTCTCGCCCTCTGCCCCTCCCCTCACTCTCTCTCTCTCTGTCAAAGAAATAAATAAATCTTTTTTTAAAAGGAAGAAATAACACAAATAACCTTTTTGACTGATTATTTCCTAAACATTGAGGACACAAATCTCATCCAAAGAAGAAGTATAATTTAACATCCAGATATCCCAGTCCAAAAGTTCCTCCTGCCAATGTACTCACTGGCTAGCCTCTGTCTAGATTTAAGTTTAGTGCTCTAAATTTTAAACTTTGCTTTAAATATATACTCCATTCAGATGGCTCTTAATATCAGGTAACCATAGAAGGTCTGCCCTTTCTCCAAATGTATCAGCAATGGTTTTAAATGTTGCTAGGATATATCAGCAAAGCTAAGGAAGGTAAATGTTAATCTCAAGTTATTCTAGAACGTAGTTGGTCTGGTTCCTATTATATCCATGGAGGGCATTTCTCTACATATCAAAGCCAAGATTGTATCTGGAAAAGTCAGGGGGTCCTTCTCTATGGTATTTATTACAAAGTATAAATAATTGCCATCAAATAAAGCCATATTGATCAAGACTTAGCAGGCTTGGAGGATCTGATAGGTAATTGTTAGGCAGGATTCATCCTTATTCAGCCCTTAAAACATCTGACTTGGAGATTTTTAAAGGAAGGAGCAAGTTCTGCGATAAGCGCCAAGTGACTTTAAGGTAAATTCTAAGCCTTGGAGAGATAAGAGACGTGTGGTCAGAAGCATCATCTGCTTCTAAAAGTGAGAATCTTGTGAGAACCAACAGCAGAGAATCTTAGAGACACTAATGCACTAAATCCTAACAGGAGCTACTGGCCTTTGCAGGAGGTCAACTAACCATCCCTCAAAAGTAAGGAAAGAAGCTTAGGCTGGGGAAGATCAGCCCCTGCTTCCTTTTTTTTTTTTTTTTTTTTTTTTTAAGATTTTATTTATTTATTCATGAGAGACAGAGAGAGGCAGAGACATAAGCAGAGAGCGAAGCAAGCTCCCTGCAGGGAGCCTGATACAGGACTTGATCCCAAGACCCTGGGATCATGACCTGAGCCGAAGGCAGATGCTCAACCACTGAGCCACCCAGGTGCCCCCAGTCCCTGCTTCCAATGTCATCTTCTCTGGCCCTGCTTGGGTGCTATCACCAGATGGGAAAAGGACAAGCACAGAGATTACACAGTAGAGGCCAAGAGAAGAAACTGACCCTTAACACCATCTGGTAGAATTAGGCCCCTAAAATTTTGGGTCAGACTTGAGTAAAAATAACAAAGTGACTCCTATTTGAGATTATCCAGGAACAAGGAAATAAAGCTACAGACCATAGGTTCTGTTTTTGTGTCGGTTGCTCAGGTATCCTGATAGCATCCTCTTTCACTCTAAAGTGTCCCAGTTTGGCTGACAAATTGTACTATCAGACTTACATTTCTAGTCAAGATGTAGTAGCCTCATTCCTTGCTAGTCTTCCCTCTTACAACTCAAAACCCCTGGACATAATACAACAAACAAACATAGAAGGACTGAAAGTAGAAAGAAGAAAGAGAACTGACTAGGAACTACAAATATCTAGGTTTCTTTTAGCTTCCTATATATCTTGGATGGGTGCTAGAGGAGGCTGCAATTCAAATCTCCCAAAAGGGGCACAGAAGCTTACCCTCTAGCCAAAGGACAAGGAAAGAAGCATAATAGAAATCTTCTTTTTTTTAATATTTATTTATTCATGAGAGACATAGACTGAGAGAGAGAGAGAGGGGCAGAGACATAGGCAGAAGGAGAAGCAGGCTCCTCGCAGAGATCCCGGATCCCAGGATCACAAGCTGAGCCGAAGGCAGGCATCCAACTGTTGAGCCACCCAGACATCCTAGAAATCTTTTTGGTAATACCCACCCACCCAAACACCAAAGGAAAAGCTACCTACCACTCCTAACCAAAGGTCAACGGGGTTGAGCAGGGAACTGAAATTCTATCCACATGTGGCAGCAAACCAGAGTAAGGGTGTGAGTTGGTGCTCTGCTTTTGCAGGGCACACAGGGGTGTCAGTAGTGCCCACAGGGTTGTCAGCAGGGCCCACAGGGGAACTTTCACCATCGCACAACAGGAACAAGATCTAATGAAGCAATGCAGAGAAATCACCCACCTCAACACCAACTGGTGTCCTGCAATTTTGTTCTGGTGCTAACCACTCAGAGTTAGTAGAGACCCTGTAAGTTAAAGGGCATGGTCCTAAACAAGACTACCCTCACTCCAGATGCCAACTGCCAACTTCAGCAATCCCCAGGCCATCCACCCTTATTACCAACAAATATTAGGGGTCCCACAACCCCTCTCAGTTTGATAATTCACTACAATGACTTGCAGAACTGAGGAAAACACCATAATTATGACTAGTTTTATTATAAAGGATAAAAATTAGGATGAGCCAAATGAAGAGATACATAGGGCAAGCTCTGGAAGAACCTCAAACTCAGAGCTTCTATGCCCTCCCTCCATGGAGTCAGGGCATGTCACCCTCCAGCACGTCAATGTGGTCACCAAACAGAAAGCTCCACTGAACTGTGGTGTCCAGAGTTTTTATTGGGGTTGCCTATTCAAGATTGATTGAATCATTGGCCCCATTACTCAACTCAATCTCCAGCAGCTCTCCATTCCCAGAGGTTGAGCTGGCTCAAAGCCCCACACTCATAATCACAAGATTAGTCTTTCTGGTGAATAGCCACCATCTTGAGTCACCTCAGCTTCTAGAATAAATTCAGGTGTGATCCCAGGGGCTCATGATGAACAGATGCTCCTTTTACTGAGGAATTTCCAAGGATTTAGAACTTCTTCCCAGGAACCAAGGACAAAGGCCAATCAAATTATTTAATACACAACACCTTCCTCTGCCTACTCTTCCTCCACTACACCCCTGAAGTTCAGTACAGCACTGAACTTCCATGTCCATGCGTCAGCTACAAAGCAGGGTGAAGCGAGCAAGACAGGACCCTCTGGCACTCCACTTTTGTTGGAGTGATGTCAGTGAGCCCAGGGGGACCTGAAAATCCATTCCCTTCTGGACCTGCATACTCTAAGAGGGTGACCGCCTGCAAAAGCAGAAGATTAAATGAGATCCAGACTCTCACAACATACTACTCCAAGTGTCTAGAACACAATCAAAAATCACTTGCCATACCAAGAACCAGAGAAATCTCTACTTGAAAGAGGAAAGATAATCAACAGACACCAACACTAAGATGACACAGATGTTGGAAGGACTTTAATTGTGCGATCATCCTAACTACAAGCATAATCCAGGAGAATAGTTCACTTTTGGAAATAAGTGCCATGAGGAATGGTTTCTGAGCAGTGGCAGTGTCAGCCTTAGAGTTTTCCAGAATCAGAATGAAGTTGAGGGGGAAGGGAAGAAACAAAAAACAACTATGGTAGAGTTAAGATCCCTCTGTTGACCAACTGGTGGTGCAGCCAGATTTTATAACTTTTGTAGTATATGCTAAAGGCCCTGGAAGCAAAACTAAGAAGTCTGTGGAGCCAAAAATAATCATTCTGGCACAAGGAATGACGATTTTTGACATTTCCTGTAATGTACTATAACGTGAATACACACACACACACACACACACACGCACACCAGGTTAGATCTCCCTAACTTCCTGATGGCAAAGATTTTGTATTCTAGCTCATAGAAAAACCACTCAAAATACCTCACTGTCACAATTTATCCTGTGCTTAGAGTCACCTCATAGATGTGGGTTGTGTTCCTGACCTCTCCTCATCCCTCACTGAACTCTCCTCTGCAGGCATCTGCCCAGTCTGCACCATCCCTGAACACTGTCTTGGCCCCATGTCACTTGCTCCTCACAGTGGTGATGCTTCCCACATCTCCAGACTGGTCTGTGCAGAATCGAGGTGCAGGTTACTCATTGCCCTTGGCCTAAGACAGTTTCAACACCTATGTCACATTGGTATTGATTTTCTTTTCTCGTTCAAGTCAAGATTTTCCTGTTTCCTGGTGTGATGAGTGATTTTTTTTTATTGTATCCTGGACACTTAAGCGTCATGGTCCCAAAAGTATGTGATCTTGGAAACTCCTGAAGGTACCTAAACTTCTACCCACACCACACTCCACTTGGAAGATCTGTCATCACTTTACCACAACACTCACAGGGACAGACCCATCAATCTTCCCATGAGAATTTCAAAGTAGGGAGATCACAAGGTAAGGATCATTTATTTTTTTTCCCTCCAATGAGTATCAAATATCATAAGGAAAAATCTAAGAAAAAATAACTTTAAATTCCCCCAAGCTTCTCAAGTTTGAAACACACATTTCTCAAAGGAAAGCCTCCCAGTTCTTGTTTCCATACCTCCAACCTATAAAGCAGAGAAAACACTGAGTTTGCCAGGCCTTCTGCTAAGAGCTATTTATTATGACAGAGCCAGTTGTCACTGTCCACATGAAGTCATCTGGGCCTTAGCATGTTAGGCGCCTGGCTTAGAAGGCCGTATCATTCCTTGAGCTATGGAATATTGTTTTGGCAAAAAGCAGCTAGCTGTATGCTCTCACCCTTAGGAAACTATCCAACGCCTCCCCTCATCCAGTTCATCATAAGCACGCCATCCCCTAAACATCCTCCCCCAGCCCTGGATGTTTTCTGCAGACACATTCTCCTTCTGGGGGGGGTTGGGGGAAGTGGGGGCAATGCACCTCTTGATGGAGCAAAAAAGATATCAGACGACCCGAGCCCCAGTGAAGCTTGATGCAGGAAGGTCTACAGCCTAGACTGGCATCCCTCAGAAGCTGATGGTGAAGATAAACATGAGGTGTTCTTGGGAGCCCAGGACTCTGAAACCCTTCCCAAGTATCCGGGCCTGTGTGCATCCTGCCAGCTTGTACTTTTTCAGCTGAATCTACTTGAGAGCAAACTTGCCAGAGAAAATGGAAAAACACATCTTAGAGATAAATCAACATCAGTTCCAAGTTTTTGTTTCAGTTGTTTTGCTTCAGGGGCTGCCCTTGCTCATGATTGTGTTGCAATGACCTACTTGCTGCATGTTCTCTTAGGTCAAACAATGAGGTATACTCTAGAGAGTTAACTTTTCACCTGGGTGGTCTGTTATAAAATAGGGCTCCTATGAGAGAAACATAGGATTGTATAGTAGAAAGAAGATTAGATACCAACTATTCCAATAATCTCCCTTTATTGATGAAAAGATGAGGCCTAGAGAGGTTAAATAACTTCTGCAAGTTCACATAGCAATCAAGCTACAGAGCCAGGAATGGTGCAGGGTCTCTAGAAGGTACAGGAACCTTTCTACTTCAACATGGTAAATGCCCAGACTCTAGTTTTTAGTTGAGCTTGATTTCAAATATTTTCATTTTAGATGGAGATACCCCAAAATAACTTGAATCTCTGGGTACCTTTCTAAATTTTTCAACTTCTTTGGATCAAATAATATACCATTTTATAATATAAGCTATCAAATTTTGAAGAATGCCTAACCTAATCTTATTCAACTGAACCAAAGGGTTGCAGACTTTGAGATATTTAAAATGGTATTTCAAGTCAATTTCTGGTTTGAGTTTAGCATCATAAGTAAACATGTCATGTTTGTCATCTCCTTTGATGTATTTGGAGCCTGGAATTTATAGTCATAAACTATTCACCCAGTACGTCATCCTCATAACAGGAATCTATCAAATCATCATGGTAAAGATGGGATTGGTATGTCAGATATACTGATGACATTCTAGGCCAGTAACACAAAGCCAAGAAAGCAATTACTAGATAGGACATATGTTCATATAATGTAGAACATTCTCAAACAATATACAGGCAGTACTTGATCATGTGTGTTTTGCATAAAGCAATAATTGGTCAACACCTCTACTAATAGTTTTCATATTTCTTAAAGAATATGTTCTTTAGATAAGGGCAAACTGCTCATTGAATAAAATCTTTCACTGAATTGTTTTGGAGACCTAACCTGTCCCAGACTTGCTTTTTGAGATGTTAGCATCTCTAGTTGGTTGAATACTGGCCCCCAAAAGTATGTCTACCCAGAATCTGTGTATGTGACCTTATTTGGAAAAAAAAAAAAAAGAGTCGTTGCAGATGTGATTGAATTCAGGTTCTCAAGATGAAAAGATAATCCTGGATTATCTGGATGGGGCCTAAGTCCAATTATGTGTCTTTATGAGAAAAGAAGACACAGAGGTATGGAAGAAGACATGGAAAAGAAGCTCACAAGAAGTCTAACATGCAGTTTGGAGTCATGCAGCCACAAGTTGAGGAATGCTTGGAGCCATGAGAAGCTAAAAGAGGCAAGGAAAAGCTTCCCCCCAGAGCTAAAAGGAAATGGGGCCCTATAGACATCTTCATTTTGGATTTCAGAAGATTTCAGACTTCTGGCTTTCAGAGCTGTGAGAAAATACATTTCCTTGACTTGTGGCCATATCACTCCAATCTTTGCCCCCATATTCACAGCACCTTTTCCTCTGGATGTATGTCTAAACTTCCTCCGCTTCTCACCTATCAGGACACTTATGATGGTAGTTGGAACTCATCCAGACAATCCAGAATAATCTCCTTATCTCAAGGTTCTAAATTTAATCACACCTGCAAAAACCCTTTTTTCCAATTACAGGTTCCAGAGATTAGAACCTAATATCTTGGGAGAGGGCCATTAGTCCACCTACTACTCTCCCAAGTCTCATTGGTTTAACACAGTAAAGACTAACATGAAAAAGTGGCCGTCTCCATCTTGTGGTATGCCATTGAGAACATGTGGCTGTCAAGGGCATAGTAGCAAAGAAAGAAAAGAGATGGGAAAGGAACCCAGGCACTTGTCCTTTGCCAAGGTGGTACAGTGCAATTCTAACTACTCAGAGTCAGGTCAAAGTTTCTAGGTTAAGAGCACAGTCTTGTAACCATCACCCTCAGCTCAGAAGTCAGCTGCAAGTTGGAGGTCTTGACTGCTACAAATTCAAGGATTCCCACCATCTCTTCAGGTTTGATAATTCATAGAATGATTCATAGAACTTGGGAAAACACTATACAGCTTTATTATAGTACAAAAATACCAATCAATACCAGCCAAATAGACATATAAGACAATATCTGAAAGGGTTCCAAATACAAAACCCCCATGTCCTCAGGTTGTGTCACTCTCCCAGAACACTGATGTACTATAATTACCAGAGTTTTTACTGGGGTTTCATCCTGTAGGTATGATTGATTGATGGGGTCATTGGCCTTGTGATTGAACCGTCTCCATCCACCATTCCTCCGCAGGAAGTCAGGCTGATACTGTCTGGATCACAGCCCCAACTCTTTAACCCCATGGTTGGCCTTTCTGGCATGGCCAGCGCCTGTCCTGAAACTATTTAGGGGATGACCATGAGTCACCTCACTAATATAAACTCAGGTGTGGTCTTAGAAACCCACATTTAATTACAAAGACACTCCTATCACTTGGGAAATTCCAAGAGGTTAGAGGCTTTCTTTCAGGAACCATGGACAAAGGCCAGCCAAATTCAGCATATAACAGCTGGAATGATAAAAGTCTGTCTGCTACTAGGTTTCCTCCTCCCCATTCATTCCTTCTGTCCACCCCCATCACCTACCACATAGAGGAAAAGCCTTGTAATAAGAGTTGGTTATAATAAAAACCAACACAAAGAGAGAAGATGAGATGAGAAATGGGGAGTGAGAACAAGCCCTGACAACATCGTTTGATTCCTTCAGTGCAGCCTTCTCTTTCCCAAGTACAGTAGTCAGTAAATCTCAGCTCTTGCTTAAGCTACATGGATTTGAATTACTATCACTTGGCACCCAAATAAGCTAATATCCCTGCCCTCCAGAAGCATACTATTTAATTGAGGGATGAGACATACAAATGAAAAATTAAATAACATTTTCCAGGCAATAATTTAAAAATAATCACATTTAAGCAGGTACCAAAAGTGGAAGACAGTGATATTCTTCCCAAGGAAGTGTCCAGAGCTAGGACACTTGCTTAGGTTCCTGTTCCCATTTATTTACTCAACAATATGCCAGAACTTGAGATGTCAGGACAAAATTACTAGGAAACATATCTAAGAGCAGAAAGAACACAGGAAGAGAGTTGGATCTTATTTTATACCTTAAGGGGTTTCCCATTTTCTTCAAGGGAGGGACAGTCAGCTGGAAGAACAAGTGGAGGGCAGCCCAGGTGGCTCAGTGGTTTAGCACTGCCTTCAGCCCAGGGTGTGATCCTGGAGACCCGGGATGGAGTCCCACGTCAGGCTCCCTCCATGGAGCCTGCTTCTCCCTCTGCCTGTGTCTCTGCCTCTCTCTGTGTCTCTCTCATGAATAAAGTCTTAAAAAAGGGGGGGAGGGGGTGAACAAGTGGAGTCACAAAATTCTAAAAAACTGTGTTGATTTTCAAACTGAAAACAAAAAAAAAAAAAACTGAAAACCACCATTAAGTGTCAACCACTTTTTCAAAATATTAGTTATAATATTTATAATTCCCAAACTAGACTGAAAGGTGTATTTCAGTGAATTAAAGGTGGAGAATGATTACGGCAAATCACACAAAGTAACAACTTCCACTTCTCAAAACACTGGAAATCACTACTTCATACAAGAGGTGTCTTTCTGAGAATCTCTGTGACAATCCATGATTCAGGTCCTATTTTAGTATTGACTACCATGACTGTCTCAGAGCAACAGTCTGCCCCACTCAACCTGGCAATCAGCTGTATGTGATCTCCCCACCAGCCTCTACTGGGCCAGCGAGTAAAGCAAAAGCAAGTATTATTAAACTAGCATAGCTTCTCCAAAAAGTATGTTTAGTAGCACCCACTGAGTCCTGTCTGTTGTGGGTGTGGCCCATGTAGACAGCCTGGCAGGCCTGTGTTGAGCTCATCTCATCTCCTTAATGTACAGAAAGCTTCCTTTCGTGGAGGTAAACCATAAGCTTCAGTGTGAGTTGGCAGGGATCAGAGACATGCTTCACCTCCTGTAACAGTTCACAGAGCTTTGACAAGGAGCTTTAGTTCTAAGGGTCCTTCAACCTGAGAGACTGGACAGGCTCTGAAAACCCCTGAGGGCAAGTGGGAGTGGGATTGACAGCTGACAGGCTCAGAGACCAACAACATTTAGCATCTGGCAAATTTATCTGTTGAATGAACTCTCCAAACACACTGGGATATCCTTTTGTGGTGCAAAGAATCCTTTTGCTAAAATGACATCACCCCCATACGCCTGTGATTTTGGTAAATTCTGAATCCTGGGAATAATATACCTCACATCTACCCAAGCTAATGTTTCAATAAGTCAGAAACAAGTTTCCATGGAGATGATGTGCTTCCAACACTAGGTTTAGAAAACTGGAGCTTCAGAACATTGCCAACAGCACCTGGGAATGCCAGCCAAGGACAGTCTAACCAGTGGTGGGGCCAGGCAACTTGAGAAATAAGGATAATAACTACCATTGATTTGTGCCCACAATGTGCCAGCTCCTGTGTTAAGAATTGTGTAAATATCATCTCATTAATTCTCACAGTGGCCTTACATGCTAAATACTGTTACCCCCATTTCACTGATGAGAAACTAAGGCTCAGAGATGTTACCCACTGATTAGTGGGACTAGAATGCAAGGCCTGTCTAGCTCAAACCCCATATTCCAAACACCTGCAAACACTGTTGATTGTCTTCTAACTGCCATTCCCCAATTCGTCAATATTTGCAGTACCCCAATTTTATATGAATGAGAACCCCTTCCCTGCCATGCGTCAAGTAAAACATTATTGGTCTAAGCCAGCACTGTGCAAGAGAAACTGAATGTGAGCCACAAATGCAAGCTACACATGTAATTTCAAATTTTCTAGTAGGCACAGTGAAAAAGATAAATGAAACTATTATATTAGGTTTTACTTAACCCAACATATTCAAAATATTATCCTTTCAATATGCAATCAATTTTTTAAATTCGAAATGAAACCCTATAAAATTATCCATGTAAGGACAATAAAGAAAAGTAAACAAAGCATATGGATGGAGAGTGATGGTGAGGAGGGTGGTCAGCACTAACTTTGAGCAGATGCAAGAGGGAAGCGAGGAGTGAGCTATGTGAATATCTGGGATAAGCATCTGAAGCTGAGAGAAAAGCAAGTACCAAGATCTTGGGGGCAGGGGAGGGTGGTGAGGGAAGAGGGATGACTGGGGAATAGCAAGGAGGTGGACACAGCCTGAAAGAAGTAAGTGGAGGGAATGAAGTAAGGGCTATGGTCAGAGGCAGATGGGAATGTGGTAGGGCCTCCAGTCTGCTGTAAGGACTCTGGCTGTGGATCTGAGCAAGGCCAGAAGCCACTGGAGGGCTTTGAGAGGGAAAAAAGCACACACTGCCGTTACATTTTAACAATCTCACTGCTGAAGAAGAGCAAGAGTAGAATCACAGAAGCTAGGTAGGAGGTCACAGCCACATCCCAGGTGAGAACAGGTAATGGCTTGAACTAGGCTGGTCAGAAGCTGTCAGGATCTGGATATAATTTGAAGATTTGTGGGTGCTTGGGGAGATGTTGGAGAAAGAGTCAAGAAGAACTCCCAGGTTTGAGGGCAGAAGAAATGAAAGAATGGAGTTGCCATTCACAGAGATGGGACAACTGGAGGAAGAGTGCTTTGAGGCAAAGAAGAAATCAGGACTTGGTTTTGATGCTTTAAGTTTAAGATGCCAATTGGACATTCCATACCCAAGTGGGATGGATTTGTGGATTTATGAGTCTAGAGTTTGGTGGAGAGTCCCAAGTTGGAGATCTAAACTTGGAAGTCATTAGCACATAAGTGACATTTAGAGCCAGGAGATAAAATGAGATCACCAAGAGAGAGAACATGGGTAGAGAAGAAAGATCTGAGGACTGATCCAGTTTATGTCAATGCTTGAGGTCCAGAAAACCAGAAGAACCCCAAAAAGAGACTAAGAAGAATATCAGTGCTATAGAAAGGGAACAAAAGCCAAGTAAAAAGTATTTCAAAGCAAAAAAGAGAGATCGGTTATGTCAAATGCTGAGGAGTCAAGAAAAGAACATTATTTGCTCAATCTGTCAACATTTCTGGGACTTTGATGAGAGTAGATTCAGAGTAAAGGGCATGAAATCCTGATTATGCTCAACACCACTACTCACCAGGGAAACGCACATCAGCACCGTAATGGGACATCACTTATACTGGTTAGTATGGCTAGAATCAAAAAGGCAAAAAATAAGTTTTAAGGAGAATGAAGAGAAAAAATGAGCCATTGCACACCGTTGGCGGGAATGTGATTGGTGCAGCCACTATGAAAAACAGTATAAAGGGGCAGCCCGGGTGACTCGGGGGTTTGCTGCCGCCTTCAGCCCAGGGCCTAATCCTGGAGACCCCGGATCGAGTCCCGCCTCGGGCTCCCTTCATGGAGCCTGCTTCTCCCTCTGCCTCTCTCTCTCTCTCTCTCTCTCTCTCTCTGTCTCTCGTGAATAAATAAATAAAATTTTTTAAAAAACAGTATGAAGGTTCCTCCAAAAATTAAAAATAGAACTATCATATGACCCATCAATTTTACTTCTGGCTATTTACTCAAAGAAAATGAAAACACTAACTCAAAAAGATATATATACATCATGTTCATTGCAGAATTGTTTATAATAGCCAAGAGATGGAAGCAACCCAAATGTCCATCATCAGATGCATGGATAAAGAAAATGTGGTATTTATATTCGATAGAATATTATCCAACCATAAAAAAAGGAAATCCTGCCATTTTTTATGATATGGATAGACCTTGAGAACATTATGCTAAATGAAATAAGTCAGACATAGATAAATACTCTATGATCTCACTTATATGTGAAGTTTAAAAAAAAAAAAAAACTCAGAAACAGAGAACAGATTGATGGTTGCCAGAGGCAGGGAGTCGGGAGTGGACAAAATGAGTGAAGTTAGTCAAACGTCAATTATAAAATAAATAGGGAAATAAATAAATAAATAAATAAGTAAATAAATAAAATAGGGGTGCATGGGTGGCTCAGTCAAGTGTCTAACTCAAGGTCATGAGATCAGGCCCCACGACAAGCTCTGTGTTCAGTGCAGAGTCTGCTTCAGATTCTCTCTCCTCCCTCTGCCCCTCACACTTGTGCTCCTTGCTCGCTCACTCTCTCTCAAATCAATCAATAAGTCACAAAGATAAAATGTACAGCAAGGCAACCATAGTTAATACCGTATTGCATATTTGAAAGTTGCTAGGAGAGTAAACCTTAAGAGTTCTCGTCACAAGAAAAAAAAATTGTATGTATGTGTGGTGCTGAACGCTAACTAGACTTATTGTGGTGATCCTTTCCCAGTATATGTAAATATTGAATCATTGTGTTGTACACCTGTAACTAATATGCTATATGTTAATTATACCTCAATTTTTTTTTTGAAAGGCTGGTTGGAGAAGATTCCAAACAAACTTGAAGGAAGTCAATGAGTCAATGAGGGACAACCATTTGAAGGAGTTTTGCTGTACGGAAATAAGAGAAATAGGACATCTGGGTGGCTCAGTGGTTGAGCCTTTGGCTCAGGGTGTGATCCCGGGGTCCTGGGATCCTGGGATCAAGTCCTACACTGGGACCTGGGATCAAGTCCTACACTGGGCTCCCCACGGGGAGCCTGCTTTGCCCTCTGCCTGTGTCTCTGTCTCTCTGTCTCTCTGTCTGTCTCCCTCATGAATAAACAAATAAAATCTTTAAAAAAGAGAGAGAGAGAAATTGTGTTTCTAGGATGAGGGAGGTTTCAGGGCTTTTGTATGTGCTCCCCTGTGTGTGTGTTGCTCAGGAGAAGGAAAACATGATTTTGAAGCAGACAGGTGATAGCAGCACACGTGAGATCCTTAGATGGGCAAGGTGGGAGGACGCCAAGCCATGCTTGCAAGAGTGGGATTTAAGCAGGAACACAAACAGCTCCCCCATGGCCTTTTGTTATGAAAGGGGATAAATCTTAATGTTTAAGCCATTTTGTTCAGGTTTTCTGCTGTCTACACGTGAAACAACATTCTAACAAATACACTTCACTAGGATACCCTAAAGGATTATACCCAGTGACTTACATGATCAATCAAGATGTAGGCTTTGAAACAAATAGACCAACCGCCAATGCAGATTCAGACCTTTAGAGCAATGACTCTCAGCTGTCATAGATTGCAACCGGATTGAAGCTCAAAGCAAGAGGGTTTCATATGCTTTAAGAATTTCTGATTTAGGGGATCCCTGGGTGGTTTAGTGCCTGCCTTTGGCCCAGGGCGTAATCCTGGAGTCCTGGGATTGAGTCCCACATCGGGCTCCCTGCATGGAGCCTGCTTCTCCCTCTCCCTTTGCCTCTCTCTCTCTCTATCATGAATAAATTAAAAAAAGAATTTCTGATTTAACTGTTACCCATTTTTCCTATCCTAATAAATCTCTCATTAAAAACAAAGGGCTGAACCTCTCCAGCACACTCATGCTATTCTGAGATAATTTCCCTTGAGTAAGAAGCTCCCCTGGAATTAGATGTCCTGTTTGGCAGGAGAGAGCAAGGAGTCATCCCACATTCCTGTTAATAAAAGTCCCCTGTCTCCTGCTTAAGCTCCATGGGACTTCCCATAGTTAGTAGAGGCAGGTCAGTTTTAAGGATAGGGAAATGAGATGGCATGAGGAAATTAAGGGCTCTGAACCCACGGTTTTAAGGGCTCTTCCAACAGGTAGGGTGCAGTTCTCCCTTTACCACTAAGCAATGCTCCAAGACACTAGTTAGGTGTCCCACCATTCAACTCAAATTTGACACTATCTACCACTATGTACCTGGAGACAGCATCAGATTCCACAGGTAAAGTGTTCAGTCTTACCAGGCTGCCCTCCACTTGAGACACCAGTCACAAGCCCGGCTTGTTGCGTGTGCTTCTGAACAACTGCCTATAAATTCCCATGAACCCCAACTTGGTTCAATTAATTTGCTAGAGTGGCTCACAGAACTCAGAAAACACATTTACTCACTAGATTACCCACTTATAAAATGATATTGAAGGATACAAATCAACAGTAAAGACAGTAAAAAGTATTTTACTGGTGAACAGATTTTATTTATATTCTGAAGTAATAATAGTACTCCAAACAATCATCTGAACTAACAAGTACAAAGCAAACAGTAGAGATTTAATTTAATTTAAAAAATTTTCCTCCAACATACATATATAGACTGTAACATAAATATATAAATATGGTAATATATAAATCATTTTTTCTTGGACCCCTTTTAGCCAATAACCACACATATTGGTAATCTCTCAATCTAATATCTGCTTTTCTAATTTTTTTCTCTAAATTTATACTGATCTCCTAAGCATTATAGACTATGTGGCAAACAAGTTCCTGTGCTAGTTGAGCTTACCTTCTTGAATTACATACACTTAACACTTATAAACATGTACTATGTACATATACTGTGAAGATATTTCTAATTCGTCATTTTCTCACTCATTACTATCAGGTCCACTGGTACATTTCCCTTCACTCTCTTTCATGCTTGTATAATACTTCAATCTATCCCATAAACTGTTTGACTACTTCCCTGATAGTAAATATTCCTTTTGTTTCCTTTTTTTTTTTTTGTCACTATTGACATCCTTACACATGTGTTATTACTTCCCAGTGTTTTTATTTCTATAGACTCAGTTCCTAGAAGTACAACTGTCAGGTCTGGATGTACATATTTATATCCAGAGTATACAAAGATTTGTTAAGGGAAAAGAGCCATGATAAAGGAAGGACACTAAACAGGCAGACATGCAGGAACCATGATAGGAATATCAAGGAGATGGATGATCAGCTGTGTCACATGTGAAGTCCACAGCAGAGCTGACTCTTTCCTAATTCTTTCTGCCTAGAGGCACTTAGAAAAATATTTTTCCTTCTATTCTTAGAATTCTGTATTGTTACTAGAAAATGCCTGGACATGTGCTTCTTCTCAACAAATTGGCCTCAAACCTGGCTAACTCTTTTAAAAAGGCAGACTTTCAAGAAAATGAGAAGACAAGCCACAGACTGGGAGAAAACATTTGCAAAAGACATATCTGATAAAAGACTGTTATCAAAAATATACAAAGAAATTTCAAACTCACCACTAAAAAAACAAACAACTCAATTTTAAAATAGGCCAAAGAAAAAAAAATAAATAAAATAGGCCAAAGATCTGAAAAGATATTTCACCAAAGAAGATTATCCAAATGGCAAACAAGCTGGGACACCTGGGTGGCTCAGAGGCTGAGTGTCTGCCTTTGGCTCAGGGTGGGATCCCAGGGTCCTGGGATCGAGTCCTGTTGCAGGGAACCTGCTTCTGCCTCTGCCTATGTCTCTGCCTTTCTCTCTCTCTCTCTCTCTCTCTGTGTCTCTCATGAATAAGTAAATAAATCTTTTTTTAAAAAGTGGCAAACATGCATATGAAAAAATGCTCCACATTGAATGTCATTAGAGAGATACAACTTAAAACAATGATGAGATACCACTACATACCTACTAGAATGGGCAAAATCTGGAACACTGACAATAATAAATGCTGGCGAGGATATGGAGCAACACAAGCTCTCATTCACTGCTGGTGGGCATGCAACACAGTGCAACCACTTTGGAAGACTCTTTGGCAATTTCTTCCAAAACTAAGCATACTCTTATCATACATACAATCTAGCAATTGCACTCCTTAATATTTACCCCAGTGAACTGAAAACTTATCTCCTCATTTAAAAAACCCACGTTCAGATATCTATGTAACTTTGTTCATAATTGTCAAAACTTGGAAACAACTAAGATGTTGCTCAGGTAGGTGAAGAGATATACAAACGTGGTATGTCCAGGCAATGGAATATTATTCAGGAATTAAAATACAGGAGACACTGAGCCATGAAAAAACATAGAAGAACCTTAAATGCATGTTACTAAGTGAAAAAAAAAAAACAATCTGAAAAAGCTACAGACTATTTAATTCCAACTATATGATATTTTGGAAAAGGCAAAACTATGGAGGCAGTAAAAAGTACCAGGAGTTGGTAGAGGATGAAAAGATGGAATACAGGGGATTTGTAGGGCAATGAAGCTACTCTATATGATACTGTAATGATGGATATGAGTCATTGTGCATTTGTCCAAACTCACGGAATGCACACCACAAGTGAAGCCCAATGTGAACTATGGACTTTGGTTGATGATAAGATCAGTGTAGGTTCGAACACTTAATGGGGCATGTTGATGGTCAGGGAAGTGAGTCTCTGGGAACTCTCTGTGCCATCTGTTCAATTTTGCTGTAAACCTAAAACTATTCTAAAAAATAAAATCTATTAAAATTTTTAAAAAGAAAGAAAGAAACAGGCCCAAGTTTGCTTCAGTTCAGAGAAGTCTTCTGTTACCGTTAGTATAATAGTTGTCCCTCCTCTGTTGCTCCTTTCCCTCTTTCTGCTCCCACTACTCACAGTCCACAGTTTTAGGATCTATCTTCCAAGCTTCTTATCCTTTCCTACTTGTGTTCTATCTCTTCGTATCTTTGCTCTATGTCAAGATATTTCTTGCCTTCAATTTTCCTAGGATGCTAATTCAGATCGCCTGGTGATCTTCCTCTCCCTTAATTAATCTCTTGAATTGTATTTGGCTAGGAATTTATGATTTTTAGCTTCAGAAAGTCTTTTTGTGCTATATTTAAATCTCCTTCAATATGAAAGTTTTTTAAAAATTCAAGTTGCCTTGCAACAGCTGTTTGTTTTGCTGTGTCTTCCTCTCTCTAAAGCAAGTCCCTGAGAAGAGATATTGTTTTTCATTGTTGGCTCCTGGTTTCATGTGCGCTGATGGCAGCTGAACTCTCACCTGTGTGGTCCAGGTCACAAAAAGAAAGGTGCTCAGTCTCTGCTGAGGCCAAAGCCTCCATGTCCAGGGTCAAAGGCAGGAAAGACTCAACCCACCCATTCAGTTGCCCCTTGGCCTCCTTAGGGCCAGATAACTCAGGCACACTAGTGACTATTCCCCACTAATAGTCATTTGCCTCAGAATAAGGGCAGGGAGACTGGAATGGCAACAGAAGGTCGGGAGCTCTCTGTTCATGGGGGTCTTCCCAGAGTCCCAGCATGAACTCTCAGACAAATAATGACTTCAAATGCAAGTCCAAGCAGCATCAGGAAGCCCCCAAGCATTCCAGTAGTACAAACTGTTCTCTCTCTACAGTTGATAGTGTTTTTCTGGGAACAGTTGAGAAAATGGAGCCAATGAAACCTGGAAGAACAGGGAAGTGAGAATGGTCAGATACACTGAAACAAATGCTTGAAAAACAAAGGTCTTTAACACACAGCTAATATCATCCTCAGAAACACAACAGGGATGTCCACTCTAACCACTGTTGTTCAACATAGTACTAGAAGTCCTAGCCTCAGCAATCAGACAACAAAAAGAAATAAAAGGCATACAAACTGGCAAAGAAGAAATCAAACTTTCTCTCTTCGCCAATGACATGATACTCTATGTAGAAAATCCACAAGACTCCACAAAAAAAATTGCTCGAACTGATACAGGAATTCAGCAAAGTTACAGGATATAAAAATCAAGGCACAGAATTCTACTGCATTTCTATATACTAACATGAAGCAGAAGAAAGAGAAATCAAGGAAATAATCCCATTTACAATTGCACCAAAAACCATAAGATACCTAGGAATATACCTAACAAAAAAAAATAAAAGATCTGTGCTCTGAAAACTATAGAACCTTATGAAAGAAACTGAGGAAGACATAAAGAAATAGAAAAATATTCCATGTTCATGCATCTGAAGAACAAATGTTAAAATGTCTATGCTACTCAAAGTAATCTATGCATTCAATGCAATACCTGTGAAAATACTACCAGCATTTTTTTTTTAAAGAGCTAGAACAAACAATCCTAAAATTTGTATGAAAACAGAAAAGACTCCAGATAGCCAAGGTAATGTTGGAAAAGAAAACCAAAGCTGAAGGCATCATAATTTCAGACTTCAAGCTATACTACAAAGCTGTAATTATCAAGACAGTATGGTACCGGCACAAAAACAGACACCTAGATCAATGGAACAGAAGAGAGAACCCAGAAATGGGCTGTCATGGTCAACCAAGTTTTGACAAAGCAGGAAAGAATATCCAATGGAAAAAAAAAAGACAATCTCTTCAACAAATGGTGTTGGACAAATTGTACAGCCACATATAGAAGAATGAAACTATGAAACTGCGCCGCTTTCTTACACCATACACAAAAATAAACTCAAAATGGATGAGAGACCTAAACATGAGACAGGAATCTATCAAAATCCTAGAGGACAACATAGGTAGCAACCTCTTTGACCTCAGCCACAGCAACTTCTTGCTAGACCTGTCTCCAAAGCAAGGGAAACAAAAGCAGAAATGAATTATTAGGACTTCATCAGGATAAAGCTTTTGCACAGCAAAGGAAACAATCAGCAAAATTAAAAGGCAACCTACTGAATGGGAGAAAATATTTGCAGATGACATATCAGATAAAGGTCTAGTATCCAAAATCTATAAAGGTCTTATCAAACTCAACACCCAAAAACCAAAAAAATCCAGTCACGAGATGGGCAGAAGACATGAATAGACATTTCTCCAGAGAAGAAATCCAGATGGCCAACAGACACATGAAAAGATGCTCAACATCACTCATCATCAGGGAAATGCAGATCAAAACTGCAATGAGGTATCACCTCACACCTGTCAGAATGGCTAAAATTAACAACTCAGGAAACAACAGATGATGGCAAGGATGTGGAGAAAGAGAAACCCTTTTACACTGTCAGTGGGAATGCAAACTGTTGCAGCCACTCTGGAAAACAGTATGAAGTTTCCTCAAAAAGTTAAAAATAGAACTACCCTACAACCCAGCAATTGCACTAGAAGGTATTTATCCAAAGTATACAAAAATAGTCATAGCAGCAAAGTCCACAATAGCCAAACTATGGAAGGAGTCCAGATGTCCATTGACAGATGAATGGATGATGTAGATGTGATATACATATATATATACATATATATAGTGGGATATTTTTCATTCATCAAAAAGAATGAAATCTTGCATTTGCAACGATGGATAGAACTAGAGAGTATTATGCTAAGCAAAACAAGTCAGTCAGAGAAAGACAAATACCATATGATTTCACTCCTATGTGGAATTTAAGAAACAAAACAGATGACCATAAAGGAAGGAAGAGAAAAATAAAATAAGATAAAAACAGAGAAGGAAACAAACCACAAGAGACTCAACTCTAGGGAACAAACTGAGGGCTTCTGGAGGGGAGATAAGTGGGGGGATGGGTAACTGGATGATGGGCAGTAAGGAGGGCATATGATGTAATGAGCACTGGGTGTTATACGCAATGATGAATCACTAAATTCTACCCTTGACACTAATAATACAGTATATGTTAACTAAATTGAATTTAAATTATTAAAAAAATCTTTAAAAGGAATTCTCAGAATGTGACTACCTGGTTCAATTGTACTTAGCTGGTCAGATTGATGTGTTGCTTGGGCTGCTTTAACAAAATAACTGACTGGGAAGCTTAAAGAACAAACATTTAGGACAGCCCAGGTGGCTCAGCAGTTTAGCGCCACCTCTCTCTCTCTCTCTCTCTCTCTCTCTCCCTCCTCTCATGAATAAATAAATAAAAATAAAATAAAATAAAAAAGAGCAAACATTTATTTCCCAAAGTTCTAGAGGCTGGGAAGCAAAAATCAAGGTGCCAGCCAATTCAGCCCCGGTGAAAGCTGTCTTGCTATCTTGCAGACAATTGCCTTCTCACTGTGTGCTCACGTGGCAGACAGAGAAATCTTTCTCTCCTCCTTTTCTTATAAACTGCTAATGCCATCATGAGAGCCCCAACCTTATGACCTCAAACCTAATCCTAATTACTGCCAAAGGGCCTCATCTCCAAATGCCATTCCACAGGTGTTAGGGCTTCATAGATGAATGGGGGAACCACAGTTCAGTGCACAGCAGAGTATTGCAGCTACCTGCTAGAAAACGAACTCCCAACTTTCAGTGCCTTAATATTATAGAAGCTGGGGATCCCTGGGTGGGTCAGTGGTTTAGCGTCTGCCTTCGGCCTGGGGTATGATCCTGGAGTCCCATGCATCGGGCTTCGTGCATGGAGCCTGCTTCTCCCTCTGCTGTGTCTCTGTCTGTCTGTCTCCCTCATGAATAAATTTTAAAAATCTAAAAAATATTTATGTATTACAGAAGCTCATTTCTCGTGTATATGAAATCCAGCTGGAAGTGAGGTCTGGTTCAAGTAGATGTTTAGGGTCTGAGCTGAAAGTCTCTGTCATCTTCGACAGCTGGTTCCCCAGGGCTTTTGAGGACGCAACATCCAGTCAGCAGGAAGGAGGAAAGATCAGGCTCCAGCCTGGGAAGGTTTTCTGGACCAGTCCTGGTAATTATCCACATTAATTCCATCCACATTCCATTGCTATAACTCAGTCATGTGGCCTTACCTAACTGCAAGAGAGATTTGGAATTTAGTCTGACTGTGCACCCGGGAGAAATGTAGTCTACCTGCACCCAAGTTCAAGGTTTGTGAGCATCTGGTACATCCTCCCAAAAAGCCCTATTCATGAAGGTAATTGCTAAGATTCACTTCCCCAAACTGTATTAATTACCCAGACCTCCAAAATTAGCATATAATTACTCAGATTTGGACTTTAACAGAGCACATATGTTTTATAAGTTTCATCATTGTTGTCAACCTCAAGGTAAGTCTTGAATTTATAAAGTTAATGTAATGAAAATCCTAAATAATAAATTTTTTCAACAAGTATACTATTATCTTTGGGACTTATTATTGAAAGTTTAATAATGTACAGTGGGCCTTTGGCTATATTACATCACTATAAAAAGGAAGAAAATTAGATCACCAGAGCAGTAGTTCAAGCACCCAACTTTTCCAAGAAAATGGAACAGGACTATCCTCATCAGAGAAGGTAGACCAAAGGCGTAGACTTATGTCACAGCCAGCAGGTGAACAGCCTTGTTGTCTTCTGACCCCAGGTGCATAAGGACAGCATTTCAGGGCCCCTGTCTGGGAGATAAGCTGGTAGATGTACATGCAAAGACTGTATGCCAGGGAGGCAGCCCTCAGATCATCCCTTTCAATGGGGGCCAGTAGGTGTCTGGACCTATATCCCTCATCTCTAGATTTTATCAAAATCACTCCAACACACCTCTTCTCCCCATCTCTTCCCCCCGCCATCTTCATCCCAGCAGCCATCAGCTCACGTCTCACCTAGACCTCAGGTAGGCCTTCTAAATAGTCCCCCTATGTTCATTCTGCCTTCTTCCCACCCATTCCGTGCCCCTAATTAAAATACTGCTGCTCTTTCCCATTGCTCTTACAAAGCAAAACTCTCAACAGGGCCTATCAGCGCCCACGTGGCTCCTTCCTACCTGTGGCCCCGTCCCCCTACCCAGTCCACTGGGCTCCAGCCACACTGGTCCTTTCTGTCCCACATTCTCTTCTCTGCACCTAGCACAGTTCTCCCTCCATCCCACCTCCTGACCTCTGCTTCAACCTCATTTGCTGGCATCGCCTGCCTAACATCTTTGAGTAAGTGTAGGGGATCAAAATATGCCACCCCCAGATAGGTATCTTTGGCATAAGGATTATTTTAAGCTGATTGTTTTTAAGAAATTGTAAACACAAGAGAAGCTGTGAAAACCAAGTCAAAATTACCCTTTTATAAGGGACATTTATGTGTCTAAGGGGAATCTCCCTCCTGTACCAGGAACAGGGAGATGACTCTAAGCCCCTAGAAACTCTTATCCATGGAGAAGACAGCAACTTAAATCTGCATAACAACCTTACCTTTGTTTACTGTGCTTTTCCTGGGCACCTAGTCACCTCCCCTAACAACTCCTACCCCACCCCCAATACACACACACACACACACACACACACACACACACACACACATCTTTTGTCTTTCACTGAAGGTAATATTTAAAGTGATGGCTTTAAAAAATAAAAAAATAAAAAAAAAATAAAGTGATGGCTTTGGCCATTTTGCAGAGTTTTTCTCTTCCTCTACTCTTCAAAGTTTTCCAACTGACCTAAAAATTAAATTTTACATGAGATGTGCTAACAAGAGGGAAAAAAAACAAAGTTTTATTACATGCACATGAAGGCCCAATGAAATTGAGATCTAAAGAAAGGACCAAGGCAGGTAGTTTTTATACATTTTGAACAGAAACAATAAATTTGTGAATAATTAACAGAATAAAGAAAAGAGGTATTTGGGAGCTTTAATTAGTAGGGAATTCTAAGCAGATTTAGGCTAAAGTAATAGATTAAAAAGAAATGAGATTTATTTCTACAGCTTTCTTGGGATATCTTTTCCCTTCTTAGTATAGGGAGGGTATTTTTCATATAAGAAATTTGTTTCTTGCTTTCAGGGGGACAGAGGAGGGTCTGAGTGCAACTAGCTGTTTCTTAAGTAACTTTATTTAAAATAATAAAAAAAAATTAAATAATCAATGTGCCAAGAGGGGCATATTTTGGGGCAACCTGACCTTGGTCCCTACATACACGTTACTAAACTTTTGTTTTTCTCCTTAATCTGTTAATCTGTCTTGCATAAATTTAATTACTAGACCAGTTGAAGAACCTGGAAGGGAAGAAGAGAAAACTTCCACCCCAATATGTAACCTATAGTCTCCCTCATAGGCTCTATTACATGGTGCATGTCTCCTTTGCCACTCACATTGATTTGGGTCATATTGGGTAGATATTATGATTTCCACTAGGGCTATGGAGAGTAAGTTCCCAGCAGGCATGCCCCCCATACCCAGGCAAGCTGTCTGGCACTGAGCAGATAGGTAGTAAGTATGTGCTGGAAAAATGAAAGAAGGACAGAAGTGCATATGAATAGTTCTCTGTCATTTACAAAGTGCTTTTGTACAAAGTATGACATGTGACCTTCACAACTTCACTTTCAAGTTGATTTTAGCACTTCCTTTCTTCAGAGGAGAAAGCTTAGTTTCATTCTACTCTCCTGTGGGTTTTTTAAATGCTATTTTATTATTCCTAGTCTTACCTTTATTGTCTTTATCTTTTTTGGGATTTACTCTATTGTTCCTTTCCTTCTTAAGTTGAAACTCAGCTCATTGATCTATGAAACTTTTTTTATGTGTACATTTAAAGCCAAAAATTTCCCTGTATACAGATTGCTTCAGCTACATTCCACAATTTTTGGTAGTGGTTTTATTGTTATTCAGTTCAAAATATTTAAATACTCCATTATGATATTTTTTTTGACCTATGAATCATTTAGAAGTATTTGTTTAATTTTTTAAATACTTATACCACACATTTTGGATGTCTTTTGAGTTGTTACTCTCAAATTTTGTTATATTTTGGTCAGTTTTTTAATTATTGATGATGCCAAAACTTTGGTTTTGTTGAGATTTCCCTTATGGTCAAGTATGTAAGTAGCTTTTTGTGTTTTTTAAAGATTTTATTTATTTATTCATGAGAGACAGAGGCAGAGGCAGAGGGAGAAGTAGGTTCCCTATGGGGAGCCCAATGCCAGACTCAATCCCAGGACTGCAGGATCATGCCCTGAGCCTAAGGCAGATGTTCAACCACTGAGCCACCCAGGCATCCAGCTTTTTTTTTTTTTTTTAAGTATTATTTATTTTAGAGAGGCAGGCAGAGGGAGAGAGAGAAACTTTAAGCAGGCTCCCTGCCAAGCATGGAGACCAACTCGGGGCTCAATCCCAGGACCCTGAGATCATTACCTGAGCCGAAACCAAAAGCCAGAGGCTTAACCAACTGTGCCACCCAGGCACCAAGTGACTAGCTATTTTTAAATGTCCCTGGAGTGCTTGGAGCCTGAAAATTATATCTGGGAAGGCCCAGGTTGACAGTAGCAACATGGGGGAAGGGACCACTGAGCCACCTTCGAGGGTCTGCTTCAAGCAGGGCAGTGAGGTGGGGCTGCGGGAGTAAAGGATCCTCAGGGCATCTAAAATGTCATGTAGAGACAAAATTACCCATCCCACTGTGTCATTACTATTGTTTCTAATTAATTCCATGAAACCATCAGGGTCTTTGAGGTTACTTTGAAAGGAAGCATTGGAGAAGTGGGTGTTTTTCTCCTTTCATTGTTGGGTGACTAATGGAGCAATCTTGTTTTGTTTTCTGGCTTGAGATCCTGTGAATATTTTAAGAAAGAATAGAGACCTTTTCATAAAACCCAGAGCCTGTTTTTAAGCTCCTCAGGAGCTCCCAGGAGGAAAGCATCTCCTCAGCTCTCTTCCATTCAAACAAGAAAAACAAGATTTCCACATGTGAGACACACACCCCCACATAAAATAGAGATGTTAAGTTCATTCATGATTTTTAAAGTATGATCTCAAAAATCCTCAGAAAATGAAGCTAATGGCCTATGTGTTTACCTCTGTCATTGGAAGACCAAAAAGGAGCATCTTTTGATGAAATTCAACCCTTTGGGTTCTAGTGGCTTCATGCATGGGGGGGGTGGGGGGGGGCTCATGTGGTGGATTCTGCAATGGGAGCTGCCATGACTCCAGAGACTCAGTCACCAAAGTCAGGAGGAAAATCCAGGAGAGAGGAAGGTGAAGTACTGCCCAAATAAATTGGCACCAGGCTGGGTGGGCTTTCAGGTGCCAAGCAATGACTGAAGAAGGATTGCCAGAGTTCCCAGAATCTCATTCACCCTCATGATTGGGGGCACAAAACAATTTGTGAGTCTGGAAGGATACATATGCTCATATCACAGTGAGAATTATGTTTAATCACTCAGAGCTATAATGACCTCATGATTACTAAAAACAGGGTTCAAATCAAATGAACCCACTTTTGTAGAAACCATATCTTCTGGCTGAAATATTCAGTTGTCAATTTTTAGTTTATCATTACTTCTTCCCAAAATCATGCAAGTTGAAAGTTTGATTGCAACCAATCAGTTATTTCCAAAGGAATAATGGCCTTAATGCCCTTATTTTCCAAAAATGCCACAACACGCCCAACGTGTCATTCAATCAACAAACATTTTTGCATGCATCTACTTTACTTAGGCGACTGAGCCAAGAATGGAGTAATGTAAACAAAACATAAGCACATGAAAATGTTAGCAACAATGCCAAACATTGAATACTGGAGGTGCATTAAGAAATCTGTTTAATTTGCAAATAGAGCTGGAAAAGATACAGGCTTGAGTTCAGAGCAGAATGTCAGCAATTTTGCCTAGAGGGGTCAAAAGTCTTATGAGACAGATGAGTCTTGATATGAGCCCTAAAAAAAGAGAGAAGTTGGAAAATCAGATAGTCCAGTAGAAGACATTCCAAGACAGACAAAATGATGTGAATAAAGTCAAGAAATCTGAACCGTGTCGATAAAGTTTCTTAAAGGTAAATTTCATTACCTGAGATCAGGGCCAACTGGTGATGGAATTAATACATAAGAAGAATTGATCTGCTGCCCTACTTCCTCTCCTCTCTGCTTAACTGCCCTAGGTTCCCAGCATGCAAGGCCAGCTACAGAATTTGCAGAACCCAATGCCAGATGAAAATGAGAATACCAGTGGAGAGCGTAAGTGGGCCTCCCCCTTCCCTTGGGCTCCTGGCCCCAATCCTCAGGGAAATGGGTGACTCCAAAGGATTGCAACCTTCATGCAAGAATGCACTGGGTCCCTGGACCAAGTAGCAAGGACCCCACTCAAGTTGAGCATGGCCAGCCCAGGGAAGGACAGCCACTGCCTTGCCCAATCTGAGAGGCTGAAGCTGTGGAGGGCAGCAGCAGAACCTGGACCTCCCCAACCAATGCCCCAGGATAGAGAGTAACATGGGTTTGAAGCAAGGATGGGGATAGAGCCCTGGGCAGGATCCAGGTTCCAAGAGTCAGAGTGCAGGCTACTGCAAACATGTCCCAGGGAGGCAGTGGGAGGCTCCTGACCATGCTGCATCATCCTCCTGGACTTCACTTACAAAACATAAACTCAGATAAAACTATTAAGAATTTCAAGATGGAGGGACACTTGAGTGGCTCAGTGGTTGAGCTTCTGCCGTTGGCTCAGGTTGTGATCCTGGGGTCCCGGGATCGAGTCCTGCATTGGGGAGTCCAATTGGGAGAGTCTGGTTGTGTCTCTCCCTCTGGTTGTGTCTCTGCCTGTCTCTGTGTGTCTCTCATAAATAAATAAATAAATAAATAAATAAATAAATAAATAAATAAAATCTTCAAAAAAAAAAAAGAATTTCAAGATGGCAACCACAGGACAAGGATCTCTAAGGGCCGGGCCCCATGTGACAGCACAAGTCTCTGGTCGATGAAGCCAGCCCTACTGGCATCCCACAAGGATCTGCCCTCCCTAGACATCTCCCCATCTTGCAGAACTTTCTCTACACTCACCACCCAAAGTTATATTACAGTCACATTCTAAACTAGTCTGAAAAACTCCTGCTAATCCTTTATGAGCAGAGGTCCTACCTATGTTAAGCTACATTCATCATGAGTCAGACCTGACCAAGTGTGTCTGCAAAACCAGAAGCAAGTCAGCCCAGACTCTTTCCCAGAGAGAATGAGGAACCTGCTAGATAGGAAGGTTTCCGGAGGAGCTGGTGGTCCAGCATTAACTCACCCAGTCCTGTAAAGAGAGATCCTCAGGCAATGGATTTGCCTACAGCATCCACAATGACCAGTGAAGATAGAGATGGTTATTCCTGTGCAAACATAAGTCACCCTTGAAGATTCCAAGCAGCTGGGTGACACTCTGAAAGGAGCTGGAGTTTTGACAAGTTCACTGGTAGTTTCCAGGGTCAGAGAAATACAGTTGGTGAAATGATGACCTCACTCTCACTTTTTTGGTTCAAGTGTCCAGGGGTTTCTGGAGTTCTAGCAAACCCACCTGCCTTTTAACACTGGCTTTCTGGAGGCAAACATTTTCTAACACAGAGGGACAACCATGTATGAGATCTCAAGGCATTATTACATTTTGGAAAGAAGGATCATTTTTTTATGTTTATTTTATTTTATTTATTTAAGAGAGACAGAACAAAAGAGAGAGCACCAGCAGGGGTGGAAGGGGCAGAGGGAGAGGGAGGAGCAGACTCCCCGCTGAGCAGCCAGCCCAAAGCAGGCCCACTCCCAGGACCCTGGGATCATGACCTGAGCCAAAAAGCAGATGCTTAACTGACTGAGCCACCCAGGGCCCCAGAAGGATCAATTTTTAAAATAAACTTTTATACTCCACCATATTATAGCAGAATTCCTAGTCCCATTCCTCCAAGGACAGAAATGTTGATGCTATGTGACACAGAGAGACATCATAACCCAAGTTTAATTTCTCTCTTTGAGAAATTACAGGACACTACAGGACAGTCAGGCAAAAATGGTAGAGGGTCAAGCTGTCCTTACAATACACAACATAAATGGGTTCTGGTCACTCCAGGGACAACCAGAACAGTGACTCTTTCTACCCAGCTGGCCATATCCTGTGCTTTGTAAGAAATAAACATCTACCAGTTAAGAGATGATGAGTAAAATTAAGTTCTCTTCATATATCATCAAGCAATTTAATGTGTAAAGCCCATATGATAATATTAAATCTCAACTCGATCTGTCACTGTTGAAGTAACTTTGAGAATTTTCCCATTTTTGTGCCTCTCCTTTTGTGTATCCTACCAAGACAAAAAGCCAACTATCATATTTGGAACAGAGTCCTTGAGAAAATGAGGATACATCTTTCTGAGCAATTTCTTTCATCTCATCCGATTATTGGTGGATTCCTTAATTTTTATGCAATTTAATGTCTCCCAAAAAAATGTTAATTTTTTTCCATCATACCTGAGAGAATTGTAGAATTTATGTTTCAGCTGTCCAGACAGGAGAACAGGAGACCCAGTAGCTTCCTAAAAGTGAGACAGAGTCCTGATTCTTGAGTCTGGGATCACCTGACTCAGCTCCAGGAGGAGTACCTAGATATACACCTAAAGCTCCCCAGAGCTAGGTCCTCCTTGAGAGACTCTGATGGCTGAGGTCCCTTTGGAGACAAGTACCATTCACTCATGTATTTTAACTATACTTTGAGTTTTCCACAGCAGGAGAAAGACAACTGTGACATGCAAATTTTGCCCTGGTTTGTTGCAAAGACCTCTGACTCACCTTAAAAATATATAAAATATACACATGGGCCCAGAAATGCATCGTATTCATGAATTAACCAAATAGTCCACAGTCAATTCTCTACTCCAAACCTGCCTGTAGTCTTAAAACAGAAATTTTTTCTAAAGGCAATTTTAAATCATACAGTATATTTTTTGGCTAATTTTTTTCCAACTCTTTATTTTGAAAATGTTCAAGCCTAGAGTCAAATGACAGAATGATGCACTGAGAACCTTTATACCCTTCACCTACAAGTACTGACTGTTAACACTTGGTCACATTTTTTTGACTGAGCAGTATTTACCTTTGTTGCCAGCATGGCATGGCCCTTGGAAAGGGTGAAATGAGCCTCTCTTAGACCGAGACACTCTTGTTTCGTGTCAGAGCAGGTATTTGCCTAGACACCAGGTGTGGTGAGATGTCTCTGGGCCTCCCCCCAGTGAGGTTTGACTGCTTTTTCTGAATTAAGAAACAAGGGAGATTGGTTGAAGAAAAGCATGAATTGCACTTATGTATGCATACTTAAGAAAATGTCAATAAATTCGGTAAATATAAAGTTTTGTTTCATTTACTGGTGTCCATTATAAAAGCAAAACCCTTCTCTAAACATTGTCTCGGATCATACATCCATTCACCAAACATGCAGGAAACGCCTGCTCTGGGAGTGCAGGGCGCTGTTCTGGATGCTGGAGACAGAGCCCTGCACAGACAAGGCTGACATCTCACGAGCTCCCCCTAGAGGGGCGAGGACCAACAATGAACTAGCACAGAACTGTCACATGGGGACAGGTGCCCTGAACAAAATGAAACAGGGTAATATGCAGGGTGGGGTTAGTGACTCCAGCTGATTCTTTTGGGGTCACAGGACCAGCAAGTAAAGAGACCCCACATTAGCAAGTGAGATTCCAGAAGCAAACAGGCTGCTGGAGCTGAAAATAACAGCAGAGGAAGGGGTAAGGGATGAGGTCAGAGATAATGGGGCCAGATGTGCCAGGCCTCAGGTCACCCAGGTCACCACTGGACATGTAAATCCGGGAATAAGCACCATATGGATCCTCATATGAAATTGAATTTCCTAATAGGGCCGTTGAGACTTTGAACGAGGAAATCATTTTGAAATCATTGATAAAGACTGTTTTGATCATTTCTTACATTTCCAGAGAGTCACAACTTGAGGCTTCACGATGACAGGAGTGCGGGGATGTCACCTGCTGGCACCTTAGTTCACGTGGGGCGTCTGAGGAAGTGAGGTGGGCTGTGCTGCTGGCTTTGTTGCCCGTGGACTTCCAAATGCTCGACTCATTATCAGTTAAGGACAGGTAAATCTTGTCTGAGGTGACAAAATGTTTCTGTAGTTTGAACAATTGTGCTTAAAGCCAAAATAAACTTATAATAAAAAGTATGGCTCCCCTTTTTGATGGTCCCCGACAGCCTTTAAGCCTCAGCCTCCCGCTCTGCCTCCATCCACACCTGAGCAAGCTGAGAAGGCCCCAGGGCTCCCTCCTCCACCCGCATGGGAGAGTCCAACACTCCAGCCTCTCCCTGGGCTTGGGAACCCTCACCCCAGCGGTCCCCTTAACCGTCCTGAGCCCCCAAGCCAAGGCCCTCCCTTCTTCTCTCCATATCTGTGTGATCCACTTCTCATATACCCTCTTGGTGTGAGTGTGGGTGGCATCAGCCCTCTCCACATCCAAGTCAAATTTGGGGGGCGGGGGGGATCCCTCTTCTTCAAAATGGTTAAAACAAAACCCAGGAATCAATCATAAAGTCCTGTTTCTAGCAGAAAAGAAAGGCTTGGCACTACAATCAAAAAGAGGAAAAGCAGTTTGGGGACTGAGGAACAGTGACCCATACAAAGCTGATCCTGGACAAAGGCACCCACCACCTTCCCGGGGTGGGGGAGGGGGGGGCGTCTCACACAGAGCAGGGCGGGCAAAGCCTGGCCGGAGGCAGGCCTGGAGCTGGCGCCACTCCTCGGGCAATTGTCTTCCACCACCACTCTTACCACTCGGAGGCTACACTGGAAAGAGGGATGTTAGTAAATTCTAGAAACTCGCTTCCTGCGCAGGGGCCCAAGGGCCGGCAGGGAGGAGAGGGGACGGAGGAAGGGCGTGAGGCGCGGCGGGTGGAAGGTCCAAGGCCACACGCTCCGCTCGCCCGGGAAGCCCACGCGGCCCGGTGTGCAGAGGGGCTGCTCCTGACCTCGCGCCGTTCGGGTCCTCGGGGTCCCAAACCCAGGCTGTCCCGCCCCCACGCCCTGCTTTGTCCTTGGGCGGGAGGAAGCTCCTGGGCCCGTGGGAAGGCCTGGTGCGTGCATCTCCTCTGCGCAGGTGCAGGGGTGGGGGCAGGTGCAGCTCCGGGGGACTCCGCAGGTGGGCGGGGGGCGGGCGCAGCCCTTGGCCATCGCTGATCGTGGGAGACTCGTCTAACATCTCGCCTCCTCGGGTTGTCCTCCAAGAACCAGCGAGGTTAGGTGGATGGTGGCCGGGGTCTGAAATCACCCTGGTGTGAATTCCGTCTCTAAGTCCCAGACTGCGGGCTCTCCGTCTGTAATTAGAAAGGGGGCAGGGAGGGCACGTGGCCACTCAATTCCCCACCAGCATGATTTTTGTTCTTTAAACCTGTGAACCCATCCCAGTGAGATTCCAAGTCTCCCACCCTACAAGATCCCCCAGTAAATCCTGGGGTGGGGGGCAGCAGCCACTGTTACTTCCAGGGCTGGCATCCAGGGGGCCCACACCCCTTTGGAAAACAGCAGTCAGGAGGCAGCTGGGCAGTGACTTGATCCTTCCAGTCCCGGGGACGTTGCTCAGGGTTTCTCCACGTGGGCTGCCAAAGGCACTGAGCCCCGTTCCCACAGGTTCGCATGGCTGCTCCCCACGGAAGGGGGACCGAACAGGACAAGACAGGCTGCAAGGCCGGGCCCAGAGGCCGCTGAAGCCCAAGCCAGCCCCCGAGATGTGCACCAGGAAAGCGCTGCTTTCCTCTCCCCCTGTAAGGGGTGCAGGCAGCTGCTGAGAACTGAGCAGTAAAGCTAAGCAGACTTTGGAGAATATGTATTTCAGTGTTTTTTACATTATGCCATTGACTAACAAGCCACCTGGAACATCTGTTTCTAGCTCTGAAATCATTTGCAGAAAACATTCTGGCAAATGCTCTGCTCCTAGAGCTCTCCTCTGCCCTCAAGCCACCCACGCCCCCCACCTCTGGGACCACAGGAAAACCAAGGCAAAGGTGACCCACCTATTCCTGAAGATTAACTGAGCAAGGTTCCATTGACTAAGTGTAACGACTGTAGAAGTTACCATTAATTCACACCTAAGAGGAATGCAATCATACCAGGAAATAGATTTAAGTTTGCCTCCTTGACATTATGGGTTTCTCTCCTTTATGCAGAATATCATACATCTTGTACGAGAGCCATACTTTCCTCCCTAGCCGTGGATATATTGCTATGGCATTAGCTTTTCCCCTCGTCTTTGCAAATAGAGAGGTCTCTCCCCCTCCAGTTTTTTTTTTTTTAATTTTTATTTATTTATGATAGTCACACAGAGAGAGAGAGAGAGAGAGGCAGAGACACAGGCAGAGGGAGAAGCAGGCTCCATGCACCGGGAGCCCGATGTAGGATTCGATCCCGGGTCTCCAGGATCGCGCCCTGGGCCAAAGGCAGGCGCCAAACCGCTGCGCCACCCAGGGATCCCACCCCCCTCCAGTTTTTAAGCCCTTTTATCCCTTCTTGTTGAGAAGGTCATCATCTACCTAGAATAGGGTGACAGGCCTGGGACCATGCCTGGCTAAGAGAGAAATACACTTTCACTTCCAGTTGCAAAGTATACCTATAGGATTAATATTTCCCTCATGCTATTTACATATTGGTATGAAAGAATCAAATTTACAAAGGGTGCTCAGTCTCTGGGAGGCTGGAAGGGTGAGAGATGTCTCTCTGGCTTAAGAGGAGCCCACGGTTAGCAAACCACCTCTGATAAGTTCCCCTTCCAACATGATTGGCACCCTAAAAGACACACACACACACACACACACACCACTTTCACATGCATCAGTCAGAAAAACGAGTTGACAACTTGCATTTGAATGATAGCATCAGAACATTCAGTAACAAACAATAGTAGCTACTCCCATTTGCTTTGGGTATTGTCAGGTTGTTGTATTGTTTTCCACTGTGGTTCCAGATTCTTCACCTTGGCCCACATCTTCACTGCCCCTCCATATGTCCTTCCCCAAGCCCTGAGACCCATACCCAGAAGTCCCTTCTGATGGATATCAACGCATTTCTATTTAAGAAAAAAAAAAAACAGGTAGTATAACTGAGTGTCCCAATATTTGGGCTAACAATTTTTTTCTAGGAAAACATTGGTCATCCCAAGAACAAGAACAAAAACTGATGAACAATCCCATATAGACATGCAAATGAGTGATGACCTTAGCTTTTGCAGAGTCTTCAAGTCATGTCAAAATATAGAGTAATGTAATTCTTTTTTATTTTATTTTATTTATTTATTTGAGAGAGAGAAAGCACAAGCAGAGGAAGAGGCAGAGGAAGAGGGAGAAGTAGACTCCCCGCTAAGCGGGGTCCCTGATGCAGGGCTCGATCCTAGGACCCTGGGATCATGACCTGAGCCAAAGGCAGAGGCTTAACCGACTGAGCCACTGAGGCACCCCAGTAATGTAATTCTTTAACCATTACCATCTATAACCATTACCATTCCCATTTCGAGGATGGGAATACGAAGACAATAGTGAATATAGCTGTTTTGTATAGCTCCAAAGATCTGTCAAGTGTGAGTGTATGCCTATATTCTAGTCATCCAAGTTCCTACACCTGTAAAACAGTACACCACAGAGGCTGATGGCATTGGTCAGATGTTGTCTGTCTAACCCACACATCTAAGAAGAGAGAATTTTAGTGTCATAAAAGAAAAATTTTTATTTGTTGAAGAACTGGAGCCAGAATTCTCCTTAGGGAGGAAAGTACCCTGGTATGTTGCCTCAACATGGGAGGGCTCAGCAGTGCTTTGCTCCTGTCCAAGAGAGGAGAGACAATGAAGAAGGGAGGAAGGCAGGAGCTGGTGAAGGGGTTGAGGCAAGCCGGCATGGAGCATTGCAGTGAGAAACCCCCACCACTGGTGGCTGAATGGGCTCTAATGATAAATACGTCCAACATGATTTTTAGGTTCTTTGCTGTAGTAGTAGGGTTCAAATTTACACAGATGTTTGAAATGTTATTTCTTTTCTTTCTTATAGCAGATCTCACCTGGCTTCTAATCCCACTCACCCTTGATAGTGTACACTTGAATTTGACAAATAAAGTAGCTCTATCTTTCCCGGTATAAATCTTAGTCTGAAAAAAAAAAAAAAACTTAGTCTGTTTCACATTATAATCATCTCTTTACAAATCCTTTCTCAACCCCTTTTCTCTTCACCTTCTCCCTAGTGGCATCTCAGGCATGTGTGTTTCTGTATATGAGTGTGAGTGTATGTGTGTGTGTTTTCAGAGTTTTGTGTTTGATGCACATCATGAAATCTCACACTTGGCAGGGGCACTACTGGGCTTGTTCATCCAGTTCTCTCTTCTTTAATCTGGCTAACAAACCTCTTTGGAAGTCTTATATCACCTCCAGAATCATGAAAGGCCACAAATGAAGACAAACAATAGGTTAAATACCAGCCCTGGCAAAACTAACTCCAAATCGTTCTCTGTCACTAAGTGCAGTATAATAGCCAGTATAATACTGGCAAGGGATGAATGTGAAGGCATATAAATGACTAACAGGTCTTGGTGTAACTGTGTCTGTGCAGCTGAGCCCTGAAGTACAGGTGGTGCCTTCTATCTTGAACACTTTAGAGCTTGGAAGTTGTCCTCACTGTTGAGTTCTAAAAACACTTATCTCAGCAGATTAAGGTCCCATGTGTTCCACCCTAAAATGTAACCATAGCTAGAAACCTGAGCTTGAATATCCATCACTCCGCAAGCCCAGAATGAGACTATTGCCAAAACATTGGTCGAGTTTTCCAGAGAGAGCCCATTTGAAGATTTGGGGATGGCTCATCTTCTTTCAAAAAAAAAAAAAAGGTTTATTTATTTGAGAGAAAGCGTGTGCAAGAGCAGGTGCAGGGTGAGTAGCAGAGGGAGAGGAAGAGGGACAAGCAGACTCCACACTGAGCACAGAGCCCAATGCAGGGCTCAATCCCAGGACCTAGGATCATGACCTGAGCTAAAACCAAGAGTCAGACTCAACCAACTGAGCCACCCAGGCGCCCCTCATCTTTTCTGATCACCTCCTAGCCTCTTCTCCATTCCACTCTACTCCACCAGGTCCTTCCCAAAAGGAGTAAATGACCAGATCAAGCCTACTGATGATGGCTTACCCAGAGCAGACCTGGAGTAAATATTTGTGGCTAATAAGCATGCTGAAACCTGCCACCCTGGACCAATCTCGCCCTTCTAAGAACCAGGTGAAGAAAATGGAGAAGGTTCTTTTTTTTTTTTTTTTAAAGATTTATTTATTTATTTATGACAGACATAGAGAGAGAGAGAGGCAGAGACACAGGTGGAGGGAGAAGCAGGCTCCATGCTGGGAGCAAATGGGAACAGAGAATTTTGTATAAACTTCTTTATCAAATTGAGGAAGTTTCCTCCTGTTCCTACTTAACTGAGAGAGCTTATCATAAAGGGATATTGAATTTGGCAAATGCTCTTGACAATATGGTTTAGTTTTTGGTGTGCATGTGTGCTATGTGTTTTAGTTTGTTAACATGGGCAATTACATATGCTAATTTTCAAATTTTAAACCAATTTTGCATTCCTGGGATAAATATATTCTATTCCTGGCCACAATATATTATTCTGCCTATATATTGTTGTATACAATTTGCTATATAAGTTTGTTAAGAATTTTTACAACTATTCCCATGGTGACATTAGTCTGGAATTTTCTTTCCTTATAATGTCTTTGTTTGTTTGTTTGTTTGTTTGTTTTGTCCATTTATCATTTATTAACAGGTAATGTTAACCTCAAAAAATGACTTACAAAGTATCCCCTTTTCTTCAATTGTCCACAAGAATTTAGATAAATTGATATAAGTTTTTCCTTACATGTTTGGTATGATTCATCAATAAAGGCATTTGTGCCAGAAATGTTCTTTGTGGGAAGATTTAAAACTATAAATTCAGGGTCTTTAATAGGACTACTTAGGTCTTCTACCTCTTTTTGAATGAGTTTTAGTAGCTTCTATCTTTCAAGGAATGTGTCCATTTCATCGAAGTTGTCAAATTTATTAGAATAAAATTTGTTCAGAATAGTCCCTTATTATCCCTTAATATCTGTAGGATCTGTAATGACATTATGTCTCTTATTTTTATGTTGTGTCTCTTTCTTCCTGATCAGTATGGCTAAGGCTTATCAGTTTTATTGACTTTCTTTTTTAAAAAAGCAGTTTTTGGCTTGTTAATGTTCTCTATTGTTTTTCATTTATAGTCCATTAAGTTTGTTATTATTTCTTTTTTCTGTTTATTTTGAATTTAGTTTGCTCTTTTCTTATTGTTGGTTTCCTAATTAGTAAGCTGAAATCATTGAGACCTTTCTTCTTTTCTAATATAAGCGTTTAGTGCCCTAAATTTCCCACTAAATACCAATATAGTGTCCTGTCACAAACTTTTATATATTGTATTTTCATTTTAATTCAGTTCAATACACGTTTTATCTTTTGGATTCTTCTTTGATCCATGAACTTTTTAGAAGTATGTTGTTTAATTGTCAAAGATATGGGAAGTTTACAGAAATCTTTAGGTTATTGAGATTTCATTTAATTCCATTATGATCAGATAGCATGTATTGTACAACTAGAATTCTCTTCAAAGTATTAAGACTTCTTTTATTGCCCAATAGTTGGTCTATCTTAGTAAATGTTCTATGTGCACTTGAAAAGAAGGTGTGTACTGCTATTGTTAATTGTAGTGTTCTGTAAATGTCAATTAGGTCAAGTTGGTTAGTGGTGTTGTTCAGGATTTCTATATCTTTGTCAATTTTTCTGTCTACTTATTTTATTCATTATTGAAAGAGAGATATTGAAAAATCTGACATGATTATGGCTTGGCTATTTCTCCTTGTAGTTCTACCAATTTTTGCATTATGCATTTTGAAGCTCTGTTACTAGGTGCATAAAAATTTTTTATTGTTATGACCTCCTGATGAATTGACCCCTTTATCATTATAAATTGACGTTATTTATT
Organism: Canis lupus baileyi; assembly: GCF_048164855.1. Taxonomy (NCBI): domain Eukaryota; kingdom Metazoa; phylum Chordata; class Mammalia; order Carnivora; family Canidae; genus Canis; species Canis lupus. The sequence continues at coordinate 49,796,149 of NC_132838.1, forward strand.
TCTATTAACTTATTTTGTTCTGACATCTACTTTGTCCAATATTAATGAAGCTACCCCAGCTTTCTTTTGATTAGTGTTAGCATGGTATATCTTTTTCTATAGTTTTACTTTATCTTTATACTTTTCCTATACTTAACTTGTATCTTTACACTTAAAATATGTTTCTTGCAGACAGCATAAAGTTGGGTCTCACTTTTAATCCAATCCAACCTCTTCCACTTAATTGATATATTAATTTTCTAGGACTGCTGTAATAAAGTACCACAAACTAGGCTTATGTAACAGAAATCTACCATCTCACAATTCTGGAGGCTAGAAGTCCCAAAATCAAGGTGTCAGGTGAGGTTGGTTCTTTCTAAAGACTGTGAGATTAAGATCTGTTCCAGGCTTCTCTCTTCCACTGGTAGATGGCTATCTTCTTATGACTTTACAGTGTCTTGTCTCTATGCATATCTATCTCTGCACCCAAATTTGCCCTTTCTATAAAGACACCAATCATATTTGATTAGAGTCCACTCTAATGAACGTATTTTAAATTGACTGCCTCTATAAAGACCCTATCCCCAGAAAGGTCATATTCTAAGGAACTGGGGGTTAGGACTCTAACATATCTCTTCCAGGAAGACATGATTCAACCTATAACAAGGTGTTTAGACCATTTACATTTAATGTGGTTATTGATACAATTAGATTTAAGACCATTATCTTATTTTCTATGTGTCCCACATGTTCTTTATTCTTTTTCTCCTATTGCTTTGGAGTAATCCAATATTTTTCATGGTTCCACTTTCATCACTTGTTGACTTACTAGTTATAGCATTTTGTTATTTTCATAATATCTTGGAGCTTATAGTATACACCTTTAATTTATCACAATTTAACTTCAAGCAATATTATAGCACTCCACATATTAAGTGAGAACTTTACAAGATTACTCATTTCTCCACCACTGCTTTTGCAGTTTTTGTCACACATTTTACTTTTTTTTTTAGTACGGTTGACACACAATGTTATATTAGTTTCAGGTGTACAATTTAGTGATTTGACAAGCTTATACATTATGCTGTACTTTTACAAATGTTTCAAACCCCATGCCACATTGTTTTTGTTTATTTGTTTAATTATATTTTGAGGGAATTTAAATAGTAAGAAAAAAATGCTTTTACGCTATCCACATAGTTACCATTTCTAGCGCTCCTCATTCTTTTGTTTAGAGCCATATTTTCCTCTGATATCATTCTTCTTCTGTCTGGAAAACTTTCTTTAAAATTTCTTATAATGGGGATCCCTGGGTGGCTCAGTGGTTTAGCGCCTGCCTTCCGCTCAGGGGGTGATCCTGGAGTCCCGGGATCGAGTCCCGCGTTGGGCTCCTTGCATGGAGCCTGCTTCTCCCCTTGCCTGTGTCTCTGCCTCTTTCTCTCTCTCTCTGTGTCTCTCATGAATGAATAAATAAAATCTTTAAAAAAATTTATTATCATGTAGGTCTGGTGAATTCTTTCAGCATCTGTGGGTCTAAAAAAGTCTTTATTTCATTTTCATTTTTGAAAGATATTTTTCCTAAGTATATAATTCTAGGTTTACAAAGGTTTTGTTGTTGTTGGGGTTTTTTTTTTCAGTCAGTAGTGCTTTAAAGATGCTGCTCCAAAATGCTCTTGCCCACACTGTTTCTGTAGACATCTGCCATCATCCTTAACATTGTTCCTCTGTACAAACGTATATTTTCCCCACTGGCTGCTTTTGGCATTTTCTCCTTATCACTGATTTTGAGTAACTTGAGATGTGCTTTTTATAGTTTTTTGTATGTGTTTCTTCTCTTTGGGGTTCATTTTGCTCCTTGGATCTATGAGTGTGTAGTTGGCATCATATTGGGTAACTATCAGTCATTATTTCATCAAATAATTTTTTCTGACCCTTTCTCAGGGCACTCCAATTCCATATATATCATACTGCTTTATAGTTGTCCCACAGATCACTAGGACTCTGTTTTATCATTATAGTTTTACTATTGTTATTGTTTTATTCTTGTTTCTATATTGGTTTAATTTTGCATGATTTCTATTTCTCTGTCTTCAATTTTTTCATTAATTTTTTTTCTTGTGTAATGTCTTATCTGCTTTCAATTCCATCCATTGTATGTTTATCTGAGACACTGTTGTCTTCATCCATAGAAGCTATATTGGGGTCTTTTATAACTTCCATTTCTCTACTTGACTTTCAAGCATATAGGACATAGTTTTAATCTTTTAATGTCTTTGCCTGCTAATTTTAATATTTGTCAGCTCTGGGTTGTCTTAAATTTTGGCTTTTCTCCTCATTATGAACCATGTTTTCCTTGCATGCCTGGCAATTTTTTATCATACATCAGATATTTTGAATTTTCATTTATTAGGTATTATGTATTTCTGTATACCCATTAATATTCTCGAACTTTGTCCTGGAGATGTAAAGTTTTTTAGAACCAGTTTGATGCTTTCATGTCTTGCTTTTAAGTCTTGTTAGGAAAAACTAAAACTGTTTGGTCTAGAGCTAATTATATCCCAATACAGTGACCAGACCCTTCAGTGTACTCTACCTGATTTTGCATGAGTTATGGGGCTTTTTGGTCTGACTGATGAGAATAGGCATTATTGCTGGCCTTGTATGGACACGGGTGCTATTCCCTCTAATCCTTTTAGAGAGTGCCTTCCTGGTCCCAAGTACTCTTCTCATACATGTGCTGAACAGCACTCTGATGAATACTCAAGAGGTGCCCTCCGCAAATCTCCAGAGTTCTCTTTCTGTGTAGTTCTCTCCTCTCCAGAACTCAGTCCTATGAACTCTAGCCAGTTTGGTTCTCTCCCCTCAACCTGGGCTCCACATGGGTTCCTCTCTCTTTGCTGCAGCCTAGAAACTGTTAAAGCAGTAAACCAGGGTAATCACAAGACTCCATCTTTGTTTTCCATATCTCATGAATTACTTCATTATCCAATGCTTAGTGTTTTGAAAACCATTGTTTCACATATTTTGTCTGATTTTCTTTTTTTAAAGATTTATCTATTGGGATGCCTCAGTAGCTCAGTGGTTAAGCGTCTGCCTTTGGCTCATGGTATGATCCTGGGGTCCCAGGATTGAGTCCTGCACTGGGCTCCCTGCAAGGAGCCTGCTTCTCCATCTGCCTATGTCTCTGCCTCTCTGTGTGTGTCTCTCATGAATGAATAAATAAAATCTTTAAAATAAATAAATAAATAATTATAAATTAAAAAAGAGGAAGAGGGAGAGAATCTTCAAACACACTCCACACTGGATGTGGAGCCCAATATAAAGCACATTCCCCACTGGATGTGGAGCCCAATATAAAGCTCTATCTCAGGATCCATGAGATCATGACCTGAGCCAAAACCAAAAGCCACTTAACCAACTGAGCCACACAGGCACCCCTGGTGTTTGTTTGTTTGTTTGCTTGTTTGTTTGTTTCAAGCACAAGAATAAATCTGGTCCTTGTTACTCCAAGTTGGCCAGAATTAGAAATCTTCTCCTCCAGATTCCTTTCCTTTTTTTCCTTTCTTAGACTCTGATCCTAAGAGACAAATTGGCATTGCCCATCCCTAGGATATGTAGGATATGTGGGATACTATAAAGGCAAGAAGACCCCTCAGGCTCTTCCCAGCCTCATAAACCTTTGTGTCTGTTGGCTTGTGGGCCTTGTATCACTCCATAAGTAGAGAGATTCCCCTGCCATAATTAGAACATCTGACCTATGAACCCCACCCAACCTCTATCCTGTTCACTTCTGGGTCCTCATCTGGACAAATCCCTCTCACTTCACTGTTTGGTCCCATTCTTCCAATGATGATGGAGTGACTAATTGGGCAGGACCCAAGGGTGGGAATGGGGTGGGGTCCCTCTTGTTTGAAGCTGGCTGAAAATCAGAAGAGAAGTTCAGCTGTGAGCAGAACCAAGTCTAAATGAGTAAACTGGTTCAGAGCAACATGAGAAAGGAAGCGGAGTTTAGTGAGGTAGGGAGGCTAGTGAGGAAGACATAGGGACCAAAGTGCCCCTGAAGACAGTGAGTTAATAACCACAAACATTTATCTTTCAATACTGAGGAAGCTAAAAGTACCCTCCAGAAGTAAATACTCTATGGATGCTGCCATTAGGCAGCCCTTGACCTGGACCTCTCACCAACCGTTCATCAGCAGTGGGAATACAGCACTCTTGAGACCATGACTCCAGACCTTCTTTCTCTCACTGAAGCTCACTTTCCACCTCACCTACTTCTACCAATATCTGGATTGCTACTATGTCATAGAAAATATATATATTGATCTCTGCCACCAATTCCTGGCACAGAATTCCTAAAACTTTTGGTATTTCTTAAGTGATGAGAACACTAGAGTACCTCTTGTTCTAATATTTGTCTTTGACACCCTCCCTGACATAGATCTCCTAAAATCCTTATAAATTCTTAAGTGATAAGAGCACAAACAGCATTTTTTGTTCCAGTGAAGTGACTCCAGTGGGCTGCTGGATGGGGACTGTTCACCACAAAGACCAAGCCAATGGAATCTCCAGCCCTACCTTTCATCCTTCAAAGAGGAAAGAAAAGCTAAAAATGTAGTTAATAATTGATCATGCCTACTTGAGGAAGCCTCCCTAAAATCCCAATAGTAAAGGATTCAGGGAGCTTCCAGGTTTTGAACACATCCATAACAAAAGGGTGATGCCCCCCCAACTCCATGGGAATAGAAGCTTCTGTACTCAGGACCCTCCCAGACCTTGCCCTATGTAGCTCTTCATCTAGCTACTCATCTGCGTCCTTTATCACATCCTTTAATAAACTGGTAAAGGGAAATAAGTGTTTTCCTGAGTCATGTGAACTGCTCTAGCAAACCAATAGAAACTGAACCCCCAATTTGTAGCCAAACTGGACAGAAGTTTTGGATAACCTGAGGGCCTACTACTTGCATTTGGCACCTGAAGTAAGGGACCACCTTGTGCAGCTGAGCCTTCACTTATAGAATCTGATGTTTTCTCCAGGCTAATAGTGTCAGAACTGAGTTAAACTATAGGATATCCAGCCAGTGTCACAGATAATTGGTTGGTGTGGGGAAAAGCCTTGACACACTTGATAACCAAAAATGTCTGAAGTGAGGTGTGCTGCGTGGGTGGTAAAGGAGCCATGCAGGAAAGCAACACATAGAGGGCAAAACTGAATTTTTCCCTGTGCCCTACAGTCTTTGACTCCATCTTGAAGTGGGGTCCCACACTCCCTTCCCCATTTCAATTAGGGTAAATAGAGATGGAATAAACCCTATTCTCCCACCCCAATCTACCCCAACAGGAGACTCTACTGTTTCTGTAAGACTCTACTGCCTGCTAACTTTTCAGACCAGCATCACTCTGCAGACCAGATGTTGCCCTGGGCCCAGCCTCGCCTTCAGAGATATTTATTGGACCACATACTATATTTACATCTTTCATTTCCAAAACTTTAAAAATCTGGAGATTTTTACATTAAAAATATTAATTCCCAGCCTATCTTGAAAAATCAGAAGCTGTGGCGACACTGCATTGGCCTTTCTCAATGACAGCTCTGTTCAGATGAGCACTTGTGTCCAGGTGGACACAGCCTCCACCTTCTGGCTTCACTCCCATAATGTGAATTACTGCTTGGTCCACATAGGTATTTGATATTGCCACAGATGGGAACTTGTGCAAGATAAACATGGGCAGATGCTTTTTCTCCTCTTTGTGGAAGTCACAAACATAATGTCCAGATATAAGAGTCATCTTCAAAAAAGCAAGAGCATAAAACATTTGTGCCAAATTATGAACTGTAATGACTTTGCATTGAGAAACACTCCTCTAAGCCTTTTCCTTTAGGCTCCTCACCTGCCTCCATTCTCAGAACTGTGATTCAGTCTTCTGTTCATTTGTCAGGATTTTTACTCTTAAAAGATTTGTTTTAAAACACTTATATACTGACATACAAGTTTTTGGCCACAGTATTGTCATTCTCTGCTTTTAAATCAAAATGGTATGGAAAGTACATCACAAGGAAATTTTGAACCTTAAGAAAATGCATATTTTAGCACATGTTTTCAATTACACTGGAATGACTTTGAAGCTATGGAGACCCAGCTTGGCACAGTGAACAACTGGCCTGGTGACCATCCCCACAACTTTCATCATGTGATATGCATAAGCCTTCCAAACAGAGTCTTCTGAGGTCAGCTTCCAAGTGTCATCTGGCCCAACCTTTTACGAAAAGAGGAAAATATGTATTATCCACCACTCAAGCTCTTACACCAGTGAGTAAATCAGGACACAAGATTCCAAAATTTCATTCGTCCTGAACACTGCATCTCAGAGGCACCAGCCTACCTTCCCACTGTCTTCCATTCAAAACAGAAAAGACAATTAGGGTAAAATTTTGTTTTCTCCATATGTTGGCTTAAAAAAATGGTTTGCACTGAACATCCACCTACGTTGAGTGAGTCTTTCATGTGTCAAAATTGGCACAGTATTTTTTATGGCCAAATGTCATATTATTTTTACCATATTATAGGCAGGAGAGTTCTGGGGGTCCACTAGGTTTCAGGGATACTTGGTTAGTCCACTAGGAGTCAAATTCACATGACTGGATAGATTCCAAAAAGTCATTCTTTTCAATGAACAGCCTCCCAACCATTCTTTAAGAGGCTGGCAGTTCTGCAGAAGTGCTTATGTGCTGCCTCAAGGATGAAAAACCAAGAGTGAAGGCTCAACTGCCAACCCAGTTTTCAACTAAGGCACTTCTATTTCATCTGTCTTAGTATTAGCTTATTTAGAGTAATATTTCACTTAAAGAAAAATCTAATGTGTAAAAAGTTTGAAAACCATTGCATAAGGACAGATAACATTCAGGCAACCTAAACATTACCCTCAAAAAAAGAGTGTTACAAAAAAGAGTATTAGTATTTACACAGAGTTTTGTTTTGTTTTAATAAGTAGTACACATGACATAACTATTCCTCACTATCCAGAGTTATTTGCTTCCTGAACTTAGTAACAGAAATCTAGATAGACACACGAGCTTCTTCTATTGAGTGACTACAATGAAGCTTGTATTGGCAAGTTCGTGGTGAATCTTCATTTAATGGTATAATTTTGAGCTTTTCATATTTTAATCACTAAACCTCAACCTATGAAGCTTAGGAAGGATGAAGCTTTCTCTGACATCAGAGAAAGGATGTGACCAGACTCTACACAACACACTCATGTTCAAGTCACGTCTAATGCTCGAATCCCCTCAAATTATCATTCTAAGAAAGAAAATATTAACAAAATTCACATTTGGATTTCTGATCATATCTGTGGCCCACAGTTAAAAACACAGAAACACTTGGTTACGTCTGAGTTGAGAAATTGGCTTACCTGTTATAAATGTGAATCCTCCCAATAAGCAATTCTTGACCACTAGCGCCATAGGTAACGTGGCTCAGCAAAAACCTGAGCTTGTGTCCTGGGGAATGGGAATCTCAGGGCAATGGGACCCCACTGTAAGCCTATATCCATATTTCCCAAGACTAAAACTAGAACTCATGATCAAATTCAACTATGCTTTGGGGAACATTTACACTGAATCTCTAAAACCACTTGCAATGTTTTGATTATACATTTGTCAAAAGCCCTGAGTTCCTATGGGAAGTGTGGAAGCCAGAAGAGAAAGCTGGAAGGAGGGGCCCAGGAGCTGGGCAGGCACACACTTGGCCTGCTTCACCATTTGTTCATTGTGAGCCTTGAGCTTCACAGCTATTTCTCACAGGTGGTGAAACCAAAGCCCAAGAGGTTACTGGACAGGAGTTGGCTAGGTTGGAAGAGTACCCTGGGTTGCTCAGGAACACAGCAGGCAGGAACTTGGGTTTGGAGTCAGTTTCTAAAACTATTTCACAACTTCCAAAACTCTATGTGGTTTTCCTTTAGAAACAAAAACAATATTTCTCATTTCATTTTCTTTTTTGCCAAACATATAGGTTTCATTCAAACATTTACAATCTGACCCAACCCCACTTAATCCTGTAAATATTTTCAGATCAACTTTAGCAGGCATTCTCCATGCACCAACATGAAGCAATAATCTGCACATGAGGTGGATTGAGAGGAGGAGCTAATTCATAAGAGCACAGGATAAACTGAAAACCGGAGGGTGACCATGCCAAGGTGACAGTGGCTAGATGTAAAGGTCATGGGCAAAGGAAATTCCTTCCACCAATCACTAATTTCAATTTATGTTTAAGGTTATTTGTGCTTTCATTATCATAAAAGATGAGTGAGGAAAGATTACATCCTTGATGCCTGTTAAATGCACCCTCAATGATCAATTTCTCCATCTAGGAGTGGACACAAACATCTTAACGCCCACTACTGGGACTGTGGGGTAGATGTCTGCATTTAACTAGACCATAGTCATGTAGCGTGACTTTCTTAAGTCATTACATAGAATCATCAAGACTTTGGCACTAAAGAAACTATGATTTTGGTGAAAGTCCAAGTGAGAAAAAGTATCAAAATGTAAAAATTGCATTTTTCCTTTATTCTCCCATTTTATGAAATGACTTGTTTTCTTTATTCTTGTCTTTCACTTAGTGATCATTTATTTAATCACCATGTCCCCCCTTGGGGAGGCCAGAAAACTTCAGACTCTAGCACGAGGGTGGGAGTTGACATATAATTTCCAGACATCCATGCTAGATCCAAAAGAGCTGCCAAGTTGTCTAATTGCCCCATAAGTCACATTTATGAAGCCCTGAATCCTTATTTCCCATATCCAGAAAATGATTTTTGTCAAGAAAGTCTTTCCAATACTATCATTAAGTTCCTTCTCTAGTTTAGCCAAACATTAGACTCACAAGGTGAAGGGCTGAGTCTCAGGGGCTGGTGGTGACTGAAGAAAAGAAGTTGAAAATTGGTAGAGACCAAGCAGTCCCCTTCTCAATGGCCCCAGGCTCTCAGGCACAGACCCAGTGAGTCACAAAGGGACACAGCTGAGTGTTGTTAATGGTCAAAGAGAAAACAGAGCAGAGGAAATGAAATTAAAGAAACTGAAGTATTATCACCGTATTTTATCACATCAAACTTAGGGAAATATGCTCTCCTTCCTGATTTTGTTAAATGAAGTGTTTCTGTAGCTAATGCTGCATTTGCTTTCTTCATTTTCTTTTTCTTATTGGTATTCTCTAGATTAATGTAGTGGTGCTAGACCAGTGCTGTGGAGCCAAATAAGCATGTGTACTGGATGCCAGAAAAGGTTAAATATTAGTTCATGTCTTCATAAATATTAGCATCCTAATTTTTAAAATATGAAAGGTAGAGAAAGAGAAAAGCACATCAGAGGCTTCCCCTAGTTCCAGAAGAAAAATCAGGGAAAAAAGGATGGGGATGAGGCTATGGACAGCCGGGTACAGGGACAAGCTCCAGGACATGTTGTTCTCCGTGCATCACCCAGCTGCTGGCAAGCAGCCACTGCTCCCTCCCTGGGATCCTCGATCTGCCCAGGCAAGGCCAGTGCATTTTATCCTGAGTAGCATCTTCTCTCAGGAAGTGCAAATAATTAAGCCATGATTGCTTATCCTTTCAAAGCACGGACAAAGAAAACTACAGAGTGGAAATGGAGACTTTGCAAATGAAAGCCAAATTTCTGCATCTTTGGCTAAGACTTTTTAAAAAATGATATGATCTCAATGTTATACATTAATGAGCACTTGGTTATACATTAATGAGCACTTGGCTATCAGTATTATTTCCATTCTTATAATCTAACACTAGCTCCAAGCCTTTGAACCTCTGATCCCAGTAGGCCTGTGGAGTTATTACCTCCAGACAGGAAATCTTTGTGTCTACAGATTAAATAATAAATAAATAGATTGATATGCATACCACTTTTTCAAGTGTTTGTAAATGCCTTTATAAATGATAAAATACAAATTTATGAAAGCATTACTAAATTCAGGTCACCTTTTATATTTATATATTTGTCAATGATTTCACATAAAAATATAACTATCGGGCAGCCCAGGTGGTTCAGCGGTTTAGCGCCCGCCTTCAGCCCAGGGCGTGATCCTGGAGACCTGGGATCGAGTCCCACGTAGGGCTCCCTGCACGGAGCCTGCTTCTCCCTCTGCCTGTGTCTCTGCCGCTCTGCGTGTGTGTGTGTGTGTGTGTGTCATGAATAAATAAAGAAAATCTTTTAAAAAAATAACTATCATATAGCAGGTTCACTGGGAGTCTCATCTTTCTTTACTTTCTTTCAACTTCATTCCAATTCTGAGTTTCCATCCTTCTGGACAAGCCAGAAATTCAATCTGGTTTTCTCTAGATTCCCCTCACCCACATGTGAGGCTAGTCTTACATCATTCATTCTGCCCAGTCGTTTTGTTGAGTATGGAAATCTTCAATGGGCCTGGATGTCGGCAACTTGGGACCCAATTCCACTGGACGCAACCGGCAGCTTCTGAGGCCTGTCACCTGTCAGGACCAAGACATAGACTCCTCCAACTCTAGGCTTCAAATAAGAAGGGAGTAAAATATATAAGGGAACAAACTCAGTATTTCTATTGATTATGCTACTATCATCTTGTATTAGTCATGGTCTAGTTAGGAGACAGAAACCACACAATAATTTTAATAGGGAGACTTTAATATAAAGAATTATTAACCATAACAGGGGGTTGACTATCAAGGGATAAAGAGAACTCTAATGAATACCCAAGAGATGAAGGAGAATGCCCAATGAAAGAACAAACTTGAAAAGGAGAGCACTCCCCCTTCCAAGGCTAGGATTCAGATCTCACTAAAAGGTGTGATTGAAGCCCATTGGGTGGTGGAGAAACTCTCTGGATTGACCTGAGCCAGAGCTGGTCCACAGTGTCTAGCAAAGGTTGGAAGGCAGGGTAACATGGGCTGGGACTGGCCAGTGGGAAACACCCCACCAAGGTGAAAGAGGATCACAGCTGAGAACCCAACATCTCGAGTGCCTGTTAGACCCACTGAGAATCTACCAGCACAGATGCTACTGAAACTTGGCGGGGGAGGGGTGCACCACTAGATGTCCACCACTTGTGCCACTGACTACCACAGTAAGACTTAAAAAAAAATCACACCAGTACAGTAAGTAATGCCCATCCTCCTCTACTTGCTGCAGTGCCCTGCCTTAGCTATATTTGCTATGGCCAAATTGCTCTAAGGCAAAATGAAGCCAAATGCTTCACCACCCACTGGAGTTCATGTGGCCAAGATTACTTGAGAGATTCCATGGTTCTCCATTCTGTAAGAGATCATTAATAAAGCAGCTTCTAGAACCCAGACATTTAACCAAGGAGACAAATCACAGCATGCTTGATGAAACTTGGAAATGCTTCTACCCTCCCGTGATGGAAAGTTCCCAGGCTTGCCTGGCCCTTCTGAAACTTGGGCAAAAGCCCCCAGCCTCTCCCGTCACCAGTTTGCCAACATGCCCAACTTCCAGCATGGTCACAGTTCTATACCAGAAGGTTCCTCATCAGTAGGGGTTCCATGAAGGGGCTGAAAAGAGGGCCTTCCTTCCCTCACCCCACCCCATCATTGTTACCAACAGCCCTCTTCCACATTCTTTGATGAATAAAGGAAAGATTTTTTCCATCTTGTATAAAGTACTGTGCAAATGCAGCTACTGGTCATGTCCCCAGCCCTATGCCCTTCTAGCTTGATAGCCAACCTATGGAGAAGCTCTGCAGGTTCATCCTATAGAAAATTCTGGCATCTCTGCCACCAAGAATTCCCACCTTCACCCCCACCAGAGAGGCTTCAGTGGGGTCCACCCAACTCAGGTGATAGATTTGGAAGGATACATCTCAGTCCTCACTGATTTGAACTGGGAGCTGGATGTCCCACCATCCCACTACCAGCCACTTTCTGAGCAAGAGGGAGGCCAGAAAGCAGCAGCCTCCCAAACTCACTACTCTTCTCGCTCTTTCCAAGGTAAGCCAATTCTTCTCTAATGAGAAGAATTTTATGACAATAAAGAACTGGAAAATTGTGAATATTTAAAGAATAAGAATTTTAAAAGAGTTGCTCGTATCTGAATTTCCATTTGGCATGTTCAGAGATGTACCCCCTCTTTAGAGCAAGAATTCAGGAAAAAAAAAAAAAAGTTGTTTGGCTTTGATCCCAAATGAGGAACTGGTTATTTTGGAGAGGCTTTTTTATTCAATTTGAGGGGGTTTGGGTTGGTTTGTTCATTTTTTTAGGGAGTGGGTTTTTTGGTTCATTGGTTGGTTGGCATTTTAAATCCATGGACACTAGTTCAGTTTTGAAAGACAACTTTGCCCACAGGTACTGACTTAAAAATACAAACTCAGTGACTCAGAACTCAGAGACCAGAAAGAAAAAGGAAACATCCAGCCATCTCTCAGTGTTCTTGCATACATGTTAAGGGATTATTTTCCCTTGAAGTAGTCTGAATGGAAGAAAGAAAGAAAGAAAGAAAGAAAGAAAGAAAGAAAGAAAGAAAGAAAGAAAAAAGAAAGGAAGGAAGGAAGGAAGGAAGGAAAGAAGGAAGGAAGGAAGGAAGGAAGGAAGGAAGGAAGGAAGGAAGGAAGGAAGGAAGGAAGAAAAAGAAAGAAAGAAAGAAAGAAAGAAAGAAAGAAAGAAAGAAAGAAAGAAAGAAAGAAAGAAAGAAAGAAAGAAAGAAAGAAAGAAGAAAGAAAGAAAGAAGAAAGAAAGAAAGAAGAAGAGAAAGAGAAGGAAGAAGGAAGGAAATAAAGGAAAAAGGAAATAAAAATATTGGTTCTTGGAGTTTCTTTTTTGGACTGGGGTAGAAAGACTTCTTAAAATACTATTATATTCCAAAATATTAAGAATTTAGCAATTTACTGTTATAAAACTTAAGCCCTATGGAGATCACTCCTTTAAAAAAAAGAAATATATAAAGAAAGAAATAGGGAGTTGGGTTTAAATTTGGAATATACAATTCGGTAGTATGGCCAGAACATTAAGGTGCAGGTAAAGCTTTTTCTAAACACAGAGAAAAAGCTTAGCATTGTAGAATTATAGTCAGCAAGGAAATAAGAGCACAGCTGTTAACATTCAGATTTGAAACATATGACTGCTTTGGGATTTATTCTTTATTGGAATTCACAAATTGCTAAAACGAGGACCAATAACCATTCTCCTTGGCAATGATTTTCTTCTGTTCTTAGAACACCCCCCTGTGAGAGCGGTACTGAGCAGCCACTTCTGACCCTAGAGAAGCCTCAACAAAACAGTCAACTTCTGGAAGTGGGGAACAGCTTCACTGGCCCCAAGGACAATACAGTGGGCTAAGTATTTAACTAAGAAATCAAGTTTCTTTGTCCAAATTCTTCTACTGATGCTGAGTAAAACGGGAAAATAACAGTACCTCCCTCCTATGGTTGTCATGAGAATTAAATGGGTTGACAGTTGTACAGCACACAGCTCTGTGCCTGGCACACAGTAGGCACTTACTTGGTGTTTGCTCTGACCTCACTTCATATGCCTGGCCACTCTACTTTAAAACTCTGCAAAATCATTCTCTGCATTTTCCAATGTGTGCATTTTCTACAAATGTATGCAATTCTAGCAACCAGAGGCTACAAAAATTCCATTATTCTGCAACATTACATATCCCCTTTGAAAGTGAGACATCTGGGAGTGACTTAATCTTTCTCCTCTTTGTGAACAGTCATCTTAATTAATCTAAAATAGTGGAAAAATCAGAGGACCTCTCATCTTGAGCTATAGGGAGGCCCTGAGGTCTGGATACAGAGGAAAATTAACATCGTAAATAATATATTACATATTGATATTACATTACAGTCCACCACATGTAAAATGGTATCACGTGTTATATTCAGTATAACTTCTCTTAATGCAATGCACAGGTAAATTGCAACGGACACAGTACATTAGGGCAGCATCTCCTCCTGCCCCTATGCCTGCTTCAGTGATGCATTGCCTCAGATGACCTGTGTCTCTGATTTTCATTGACTAAACGTGTAATCAAGGGCATTCAGATCTAGCAAGCATGTTGCCTTCTCCCATTGGCCACATTATCTACTCTGATTTGGGAAATTAATCATCTAATCACTTTGGTGTAATGGGGTGACATGTTTTTCTGCTGGAATGACTCAGTGACCTTCCTCAACAGCCTTCAAGTGCATGCATTCATTATCAACCACATAAAAGTCAAATATGTCAGACAATTGTCTGTGTTAGCAAACTTTATGGGTCCCTGTCTATGGACCCAAGTATTCTGATATATCTGGACATGGCCTGAGGACTCTTTCAGGTGTCTCTTTGCTTTAAAGGTCAGAAGCCTTCTGCCAAAAGATTCATCTTCAAGAAGAAAGGAACAGGTGCTTAGAAGATTGGACCAAGAAAAACTCTTTTCAGTTAAAGAGAGGGATAATTATGAGTACCTCTCTGTTCCCCAAGGGGCCCCCCAAGAGCAGGTTTTGCTGAGCCCTGCAGAGACCAGTTTGACCAAATTGACCAAGTTTTTATCCTTGAAAGATATTGTGACCCAGCCATGCTATCTTAAGATCATGTAGCGAGACCCATTACCCCGTTAGCTATGGCCCCAAACATCCTAAAGTCATGAAAACTTAAAAACACAAAGACCACTTGATGGGCAGAACCTTAAGAGAATCATCTTATGAGTGTCAAGAAATATCTTGAGAATGTTTCTCCTACATAATCTGTCAACTCCAAAATTACAACTTCCTATCCCTTCTCACTATTCCATGCTCGGTTCAATGTACATGGTGGCCCCATGATAACTGGAAGTAAAAGGGAAAGGAATGAATGTTACAGACCACATGATCATATAATTTATTTCCAAAATCAGGAAACTTCTGGGGTTATAAAGGAGTACTATCAAATTCATGCCAGGGCTGTTCTAGGCAAACCAGCATCTGATCACCCTATGAGTCTGAAAATTGTAGGAGAGAACATTTGTCTGTCTAACTTTAGCCTTTTGTCCTAATCAACTTTTTATCCCATCACATAGTCTTGCTCTTTTAGATACATCGTTGGCCATTCAAAGCAAAAATCCAAGCTTTCTAGACATTTTGATGAATTCTGACAAAACTAGAAAATCCTAAATAATAATCCTATATGTTTATCCTGGATCTTTCTCACTTGCATTCTTACTTCACAGAGATTTAGAGAGACATACTTCCTAACAAAAAAGATGCAAGTGGTTATCCATTCAAAACAATCTTACCTTAGAGAGCTGCCTCTTATTCATCCAAAACAAAAACAAACAAAAAAACACAGTTATGAAATGCCAGACATGCTTCTAGGTATTGGGTGACACAGCTTTTAAAAACACAAGACTATCACCCAGCTCAGGGAATTTTACATGCAGTGAGGGAAGCAGCTAATGAATAAGCAAATAGATCACTGTGGGATTAGCCGATGGAGTTGTCACCCCAAGATGGATGGAGGGAGAGTCTACTGTAGTAACAGAGGTCTAGGAAGACATCTCTGAGAAGTGACATTTGATCTGAGTGCAGGACGGACACTGGCCAGTGTAACAAGGCCCTTTCACAGATCACATCAATTTCAATTCCAGCCCTACACCAACTTTTCTTGTTTCTCCTAGTTTGGGAAGATCAGGGACTCCTCTATGATTTTCTCTGAAATGGAATGAATACAGATGAAAAGCAAAAGGAGTTTCCACTGCACACTTGAGGAATCATGGGAAATAGAACTATCACCATCAGTCAGCCTAAAGCAGCCATGGGGTGCCTGAATGACCCACTACTGAGTGTGATTTTCATCAGCCACAAGGGCCTGTGCACTTTTAGCATTCCTGGGGGTGGGCATCAGTCAGTGGAGTCTGTACCCAGAGAAGTCCTGAGGACAGGCAGTGCTTGCTGGGCTTGGCTAACCACAGTATTTTCTCAGGGCAACTTTGAGCCCATGTCTATGCCAAAGTCAGCCTGAAAGGCAGTTTTCTGAACCCATCATGTTCCTGGCATCATTCCTAGCCTCTGGTGGCCGCTGGTCCCACTGACCTATCCATTCTTGTGTTTAGGTTACTCCTGCATTCAATGTCTATTCCCCCTGCTGGCAGTGTCACATTGTGACTTCTGATCCCGATGTCCTTGACTAATCAGAGTAATCGAAGCCTCTCTCTTCCAAACCTGAGCCACAAGTCACTGTCAGCATAGAGCTGGTCTGGGCGCTGCTTATTGTAAGCTTTCTGTACCTCTCTTGCTTTCCAAACTCTGGGTCAGGATCCCTACACTCCTCTCCACAGTCTGTAACATGTGATTTTTGGAAATGTAACCAAAAGAAAAGTCTGAATAGAGCCCAGCAAGAGCCAAAAGAAATGGAATAATGAAGTATGTCCTGCTATTCAGCCTGGGTCTGTTACTGTGCCCAAATGTGGCTTTGCCTTCTACAGTATTTAGATCATACTGTTGACTCATGTTCCATAAGGACAGATTCGATTTATCCATGTAGCCTCTTCTACTCCCCACTGACATTCATTCTCATCTTCCCTTCCTTTGCCTCCGGGAACCTCCTGCCCAAAGGCAGTTTTTGTAACAGCACCTTTGATTGGACTATTGTTCCCAGTTAATTCATCCAATTGTTCTTTATTAACTCTCCTTTGATTGCTTTCAGATGTTTTTCTACTTGTTGAGATAGGTAATAGGGTTTTTGTTCCTCTGTTACATATTATAATATGGTTATTTGCCATAACATTTGGATCCTCAATAGATCTTTTTTCAGGTATTCTTACCACTTGACATCAGGTAATGTCCAGTAACTATAGCAAACTTATAAATAGCACTTACTATATTCCAGGCACTGTTCTAAGGACCTTACGTTCATTAACTCATCAAATCCTCAAAACTCTAACACGTAGGTATTATTATAACAATTTACAGATGAAGAAACTGAACCACAGAGAAGTTAAGTAACAGTCTCACATAGCTAATAGTGCTGAACTCATAGTATTTTTTCCTTGGCACTCAAACTCAATAGTAAAATTTCACATTATTTTTGTTCATGTTTAATTACCATCAAATCCCTATCTATTTTCTAAAACAGGAGAAAAAGATCAGACCAAAATAATCATAAACATAGTCAAAATGATACCAATCATCCCCTTTAGATTGAGTGATTAAATTGAATTGTTTGTACCTCTGTTCTCTTCAGAGAACAAGTAGTTCCCTTCTAGAGAAATGACTCAGATACATTAGCTTCTCCAGGATGCTACGCTATGATTGAACTTATCAACGTTTAGGAGATTTTTTTTTTTTTGATATTTTTTTTTTGGATCCAAGTTCTATAGCTTGGCATATCCAACTTTCCACTATCTGTGTCCAGCTTCCTTCTTCCTAGTCTTATCTCTTGCTCCTCCCCCACCCCTTTACCCCTTCCAGGAGGCTCCTTCTCAAAACTATGTCCATTCCATTGGCCCAGAATGCTCTACCCATCTCTCCACCAATTTTTCTCTCACTCTTGGTTAATTTGTGGTTCTCTCAAAATTATACATGTAACTTTCTTAAAAATAGTTCTATAAATCTTACAGTAAAGAAAAACAATCATCCTCTGCCCAATTTTTCCACACCCCCAAGTCTTAACTATGTTCAACTCTTTGAACTGTGTCTTCTCTATATTCTAAACAATGTTCATTAAATGGATTAGGATTATGTTCATTTGCAAGTAACAGAAAACCTTTCTAGAGTGACTTAAACAAGCAAGGAATTCATTTATTTCATATAAAAAGAAGCCCACAGGGTAGCCCCGGTGGCACAGCGGTTTAGCACCACCTTCAGCCCAGGGTGTGATCCTGGAGACCCTGGATCGAGTCCCACGGCAGGCTCCCTGCATGGAGCCTACTTCTCCCTCTGACTGTGTCACTGCCTCTCTCTCTCTCTCTCTCTCTCTCTCTCTCTCTCTCTCTCCCTGTCTCTCATGAATAAATAAATAAAATCTTAAAAAAAAAAAAAAGAAGAAGAAGAAGCCCACAAATAGACATTCCAAGGCAGGCATGAGTCTCAACAGGTTCTTCAGAAACCAGGCTCTTTTTACCTTTCTATTCCACCTTCTTTGCTTGTGACATCATCACAAGATGGTGGCTCTTACCTCCAGGCGCTGTGCCCACATTCCAGGAAAAAAAAAAAGAATAGAGAAGGACAGAGATATCTTTCCTAGTAAGACTTTGCCTTTTACTTGAAAAGGAATATCCTCTGCAAGAACTTCTGCCTATGTTTTGTCTAGTCTTTTCAAAGTTATCTGTTGGGGGCAGGATGGAAGACTGGGAGTGGGGAGAGTTCTGCTTCTCAAATTGTCTTTTTCCTCTTCCTTTTTTTATTTGTGTTTGTCATTTGTTTGTTATTGATCTGCCTTTTAATGTTGGAAACTTTCCCCTAAGTCTCAAGATCTTTGTGTCTGCTCAATCATATTTAAGAGTAAATCTCAGATAAACTGTTTAGAATTCTGTGTGCATGGTAGGACTTGTGGACAGGGGGTTACATGGTGAGGAAATTGGGATGTAGTTTTCACTGGACATGCACAGTTGTTAGTATATAAAGGCCTTTTCTCTCAGGTTGCTTAGTTTCCCCAGAAGAGAACTCCAGCATTCTGCTTGGGGTATGTGAGTATGGTTGCCAGTACCCTGAACAAGACTGGGGAAGGTTCTAGTGTGTCTCACTATCCAATGTGTAGCCTCCAGCCTTAACTGAGCCTGATGCCCCTCAGGATATCTTCACAGAGTAACCATACACTCTTCTGCTCAGCAGAGGAGGTGTAGCTGCTTAATGGTATGGGATGGGGGGGAACCCTAAACGCTTCTCTGCAGACTTTCAACCTGTCTTCCCATCCCAGCTGCACCTGCATCTTCAGAGATACTTGCAGCTCCAGATCCTGAGCCATTCTGGCAGCTGCACAGAGCAGCAGCATCCTGGCCCTTCCTTCTCCTGCTTGTGTATCCAGTGTACCTGCTCTGCTAGGTCAGTTCTAATTTATCCAGATGTTATTCGGCCTCAAAAATAGATCCCATTCATCTCTACTCCTGATTTATCATTTACAATTTAAAAACAAAATTTAAATCACCATATGGTTGTTTGAATGGGGATTCCAGAGGAAGCAGGGGTTAATCCACTAAATTCATCCAGAACTCAGATTGGGGGTATCAGAATGCAGTCATCCCTCAAGGCCAAGTGCAAATGTCTGCTCCTCTGCAAAGCTGTCCCCACTTCTTCTCCACTCTCCACCCTATAAATTAATGTCTTCCTTTCTATAGTGCTCAGTATACCCTTCCATCACCCCTCTTATCACTCAATGTCACAATGAGGGCTTCCCACAGCTCTCCTCTGCTAGACAGCAAGCCCTACAAAGACAGAGATAGTTTAATGTTCATCTTCATATTCTTACTTCCTGGCTCTCTGCTTGCCTAAGTAAGTTCTTTATATTTTTTGACAGATTAATGAAGCCTGATTTTAAAAATAATGGACTAAGAGACAGGCGTTCAGTATTCCGATCTGAGCTATAGTGCTGAAATAGTTATCACCTTATGTGTATGTCTTAGTCAGCTAGGGCTACTACAATGAAATACCATAGACTATATAGATACAGACATTTATTTCTCACAGTTCTGGATTCTGGAAGCCCAAGACCAAGGGGCTGGCAGACTCAGCTCCTGGCAAGAGCCCTCTTCCTGGTTTGCAGACAGCCACCTTCCCACTGTGTGTGCAATGGGACAGGGAGCTAGAGCAAACTCTGATCTCGTGGTTTCATCCTCTCCATGTAAGGGCCCTAACCACATTACTGGGGGCCCCACTCTCATGACCTCATATAAACCTGATTACTCCTCAAAGTCCCTACCTCCAAATACCACTAGATTGGAGGTTAGGGTGTCAACATATGAATTTGGGGAGGGTCAAATGGGTGGAAGAAGATGCAAGCATTCAGTACAAAATAGTTTATTTTTCTAGTTGAAAAACAGTGCTCAATAATTGGTGGTTATTTTTATTGTCAGTATCTCTAAATGGTGAGAATATTCACATCTCACTTTAGAAGGCAAACAATATGCTTTACTGAGGGAGGGAAGTTCAAGATTAGGAGGACACAGTAGGTGGCTATGCGCCAGACTGCCTCAAGTATAGAGTGGGAAATATTCTGGCATTAAAGGTAGTTCAGCCACTGAGATGGCCAGTTGTTTTTATTTTTCAGTGTCTTTCTGTGCTGTAAAGTAAAAACAGTATTTACTCTTAATCAGTAAGTTTGCACTTTGCCTAAAGTTGCCTTCATTAAAAATGTTAGCAAGCCTTCCTTAAAATTCTTACCAGTTAGTGACTTTGGTCATGTGAAATTTCTACCTAGCTATTCTGATGACACACTAATGCTGTGGGTGCCTTTATTTTACAGAAAAAGAAATACATGTGAAAGGCTAAAATGATATATAGGTGGCTAAGATATATGTAACTACACATAGCTTGCCTCTAAATTCAAATTCCTTCCTCAAGGTGCTACTGGGATACAAGTGCATTCCAGGATCTACATCTCCTGTATTTAATAATAGTATTCAGAAATACTATTAAAGACCACAGGCCCAAAATGGAGTTACATATGCTAAGCCCCGCATCACCATGAGACTTAATGACAATTTCAGCTCTCATAGAAATGGACTCTTAAACCAGTCATCAGGAATCACCAGATCAGTATTAGGTAATCTGCCTGATTTACCCTTCCATCACTTAAAGTAAAATAACTTCACAATAACCAATCTGCTTTTTGGCCGAGTACCACTTCTTTGTCCCTACTCCCTTCTGCCTATAAAATCTCTTGCCTTGTATAGCTCTTCAGAGCTCCCATCTGCTAGATTGGATGCTGCCTGATTCGTGAATTGCTGAATAAAGCCAATAAGATGTTTATATTTCATTGAGTTGAATTTTGTTTTCTGACAGTACTTACTATTAAACTGAATTATCACATTTCATTTGTGGATGGTGAGGACAAGAACTAATATCTTCTAATTAAATATTGTCCTTGTTCCTAAAAACCATCCAGAAAAACTATGAATTGATGTGAGAATCACTGATTCCAGTCTTAAATCTCACAATACTCTCACTTGTATCCATTATAATTGAGCTCACATACTCAAATAAAGAAGGAAGAACTAAGCCACAGAGATTGCAACTCTTCCATGGAAATGTCCCTACACACAACAAAGCCACAAATCATGTCTGATTGGTTAGCCATTTCATGGAACTTTCTCTGCACACAACAAAGCCTCTGATGTCTAATTGCTTAGCCAAAGTTTTCTCTCAGAAAAATACTTTGGTTTCTGCTAGAGATTCCCTCCCTTTCATGCTTCCTGCTTTGAACACACAGAAACCTGGACACTATAAGAAAGACAAGGAAGGAACCTGCACAAAGAGAAAAAGCTCAGGTTGCAAATGAGGAAGCAGAGATACAGGTGGATGCCCTTCTGTGAGCACCTAACACCTGGAGCTGCTGTGGAGATGGAGAGCCAGTGCTGTGACCATGACCATGACCACATTCAGAGCAGAGCCTGGCCCACCAAGAGTAATCACAGCTCTTACTTCAGCAAGAAAAACATTTAGCCCAGAAAGGAAAAGAACACTTGAAGCAATGATGACCTCGCACAAACACAACAAAAGACTTGAAGAATCTAAAAAAAACCCCCCTCTCTCAAAATAAAGACAACAACTCACTTTTAGACTACAAAGGTGGGACTAAAACAATACACAACAATGGAAGATGGCAAGTGAGTTTATTAATTAATTTGTTTGTTTGTTTACTTATTTATTTTAAGTAGGCTCCTTGACCAATTTGGGGCTCAAACTCACATCCCTGAGATTAAGAGTCACATGTTCTGTCAACTGAGACAGCCAGGAGGCCCAGATGACAACTGTATTTAAAGAGAAGTCAAGCATTCTAAGGTCACTGTCTTTTCAAAAGTAGGAAAGAGATATTTATTAACTTTAGATATTGTTAGAAATATATATACATATATAAACAGAAACAATGCATAATTTCCAAATGAGTAAAAGAACAAAATGGAAACTATTAAAAGAGAGAGTGAGAGAAGAAAGGAAAAAAGAAAAATATGTATCTTTTACTTCAAAGGAATGCAGTAAAGAAAAAATAAGAACCAAAGAAAAACACAGTAGTTACAAAATGAAATGATAGAAGTCTACATATGTAGTAACTACAATAAATATAAATGTATTTGATCTACCAATTAAAAGACAAACTCCCAGATTTATTTCTTTATTTTTTGACTATCTAGTCTTTCGCTTAAAAATTTGACATTAAGGGGAACCTGGGTGACTTAGTCAGTTGAACATCTAACTCTTGATCTCGGCTCAGGTCTTGAACTCATGGTCATGAGTTCAAGCCCTGCACTGGGCTCCATGCTGCATGTGGAGCCTATTTATAAACAAATGGGACATTAAAAAGTTGAAAATAAAGACAGTTTAGCAGTATTAATTTAACAACAACAATGAAAGAACTACATATGAACATTTATCAGATGCAGTTAAAACAGGAAGCATATTTTTAAAAAACAAAATGCACAGGGATGCCTGGGTGGCTCAGTGGTTGAGTGTCTGCCTTTGGCTTGGGTTGTGATCCCAGGGTCCTGGGATCAAGTCCTACATCAGGCTTGCCTCATGGAGCCTGCTTCTACCTCTGTCTCTGTCTCTGCCTTTCTCTATATATGTCTCTCATAAATAAATAAATAAAATATTTTTAAGAAAAGCACAAATTAATGAGATAAATATTCAGTTCAAGAAGCTAGAGCCTATAAATACAGAGAACAAACCAGTGGTTGCCAGAGGAGAGGGGAGTGAGAGGATGGGCAAAATGGGTGAAGGGGAGTGGAAGTAACAGGCTCCCAGTTATGGGAGGAAAAGTCACAGGAATAAAAAAAAAGTCACAGGAATAATAGACACAACATGGGGGATATAGTCAATAATATTGTAACACTGATGCACGGTGACAGATGGTAGCTAGCTAGCTACACATTTGTGGTGAGCACAGTAATGTATAAACTTGTTGAATCACTGTGTCATACACCTGGAACTAATGTAATGTTCTGTCTTCACTATACTCAAATAAAAATAAACAAATAAATAAATTTTAAATCAATGCAAAAAAAAAAAACTAGAATATATAAATATAGAGAGCTCATGGAATTAAAAACTAAATATATTGGGATACCTGGGTGGCGCAGTGGTTTAGCGCCTGCCTTTGGCCCAGGGCGTGATCCTGGAGACTCGGGATCAAATCCCACGTCGGGCTCCCGGTGCATGGAGCCTGCTTCTTCCTCTGCCTGTGTCTCTGCCTGTCTCTCTCATTGTGTGCCTATCATAAATAAATTAAATTAAAATAAAATAAAATAAAAAAATAAAAACTAAATATATTAAGCATATTGTATGTTAATTATATCTCAATAAAACTATTTTTAAAAGTTTAGTGTTGGTACAAGAATTGACAAAAAATTCCATGAATCAGAAAGAGAGCCCAGAAATTGACCTGTATATATGTGGTAACTTGGTATATGATAGGATGGAAGTACCAACCAGTGGAGAACTGAAGAGCCTCCCAATAAATAGTATTAGGGCAGTTGAGTTTCCATATTGAAAATTTAAATTAGTACACTTATTGTGATGAGCACTGAGTCATACATAGAATTGTTGGATCACTATACTGTACATCTGACACTAAGATAACATTGTATATTAATTATACTTCAATAAAAAAGAAAAATTAAATTAGATGCATACCTCTAAAATCAGTATCAGATTGATCCAAGACCCAAATGGGAAAGAAGAAAAATATCTTAAATTATTAGTAAAAAGTATAAGAATATATTTATGACTTTGGAGTAGTGAGGTTCTTTTATCCAGGACACAAAAAGCATGAATGATAAAAGAGAATGTTTGACTCTGTCAAATGTAAAACTTCAATTTTTCAAAAGATGCCATAAACAGAATTAAGAGAGAAGTCACAGCCTGGAAAAAGTCTTTGCCTTACACAGAACAAACTATGGATTCATATCCCAATGTATATATTTTTATACAACTTACGAATCAATAAGAAAACAGAAAAAAAAAACATGCAAAGTGCCGACTATACAGTTCTCAGAGGAAGGAATGCAAACAGACAATACACTAATGGGAAAAAAGTTCAATGGAAAAAAAATGCTCAACTCCATTTGTAATTAGAAAAATCCAAAAAAAAAAAAAAAAGGAAAGAAAGAAAAATCCAAATCAAGGTAGAGATAGCACTTTTCACCCATAAGACTAGCAAAAATTTAGGATGTGGAAGTATCAAGAGTAGGCAAGGATTGCTTTGGAAAGCAAGTTGGCATCCACTATATAATAAAATTGAAAATGTTTTTATCTTACAACCCAACAATTTTATTGGGGAGGAGGCAGTGATGACGTCTAGTCAGTTTGTACCATCTGTGTTCCCCGAAAGATCTAGACTGTGTGCACAAGCTCCTATTTACGGATAACTTGTGCCACCATGGCAAGAGAGGAGATAACAATAGCATGGGGTCATGCAGGAGAGAATGAAAGCACAAACCCACTTTGTCATTGTTCCAACAGCCACCACTTGCTCCTCCATGGTGCCTGTTTGGAAGCTGGAAGCCACTTGTTCCTCTCTTCCTGCCACACTCTGCCCTCTGAGTGACTGGGCCTGCTCACTCCATGTTTGCTGCTATTGCCACCATGCTGCCCACCCTTGTCAGACAATAGTAAAACTGAGCACATGATATTAACAACAGGGGGC
Organism: Canis lupus baileyi; assembly: GCF_048164855.1. Lineage (NCBI taxonomy): Eukaryota > Metazoa > Chordata > Mammalia > Carnivora > Canidae > Canis > Canis lupus. Next base: position 49,820,950 of record NC_132838.1, read on the forward strand.
ACCTGGGTATTTCCGTCAGTTGAGCATCCAACTCTTGTTCTTGACTCAGGTCATGATCTCATGGGTTGTGGTTTTGAGCCACACACGCATCTCCACACTCAGCAAGAAGTCTGCTTGAAGATTCTCTCCCATTGCCCTTCCCCCCACTCTTGTTTTCTCTCTCTCTCAAAGAAATAAGTAAAGCTTAAAAAAAAAAAAAAAAAAAAGATGTTAACAACAGGCCTGGCAGCATGTCTGATTGGGTGAAACTAAGGGAGACAGTCTTCATCCTCACCCACAGAACTAAACAGCCTTTCCATAGAAAAATAAACAATCTAACTTTTCCATATTTGTAGAAAACAGCAAAGAAGCTCTATGTGTTTGTGGTATGGAGCATGTCAGTCTCATGTGCAAATTACCTCACTGACCCACCCACATTATAGCCAAGGGTTGGAAATGTTCCCTAGTCAGCATACCCACAAGGACACCGGATAGCCCTTGGTGTGGCTTGATGCGGGGTTGGAATGGAGCAGAGCCCACAGCCCTGACCTCACCCGTGCCCTGCCACGGCCCCTGGAGCCAATCAGCCCCAGACAACCCCCTATCTCAAGGAGAGGGGTGCCAACGCTTGCACCATCTTGTAGTTCATGATACAAAATGACAACCATCTGTGTGCACCCAGCACTGCCTAACTGATAGTCTTTCACTGTGTGTTTGACACTTATTTACTGATATTCTATCAATAAAACTGTATATACAAACAGACTTTTTACCAATGTATTACCACAGGCCAACCCAGAGCCAAAGTTTTAGAGGAAAAATAAACTGGCAATTTCCCCACTTTTCTGCAGTTTTTTTTTTTTTTTTTTTCTCTATTTGGTTTTCCTTTGGGCCTTTCAAGATAAGAGGATTCCAAAAGGCAAACAAAAGGGTTTTAATTTAGGATAGCAGAATCGGTTCCCAGTAATAGAATGGTTCATGCACCAGCACTCCTGCTGGCCTTGACTTTCAGCTGATAGAGCAGCCCCACATCACAAAAGCCCAGGGATGGCTGGTGTTTCCGGGGCGGGGGGAGAGGGGGGGTTTGCTCCAATCCCACACCACCACTTTGCTCCAGGGCACTTTCCCCCTGGAGAGCAGAATCAACATGTCTCCAGCTATAAAATGACTTATCTGTCCTTAAAATGACCCACATTCCTGCTTCACTCTAGCGATGGTGCAGTGCTCTCTGTCAATCAAATCACTGCCCAGCTAACCTGCCCATAATTTAATTCTTATTTTAGTCTGAACCATCCAACACTGCCAGCTCAGGATCAAGCATGAGCAGGAAGGACTGTCAGATTGAGGACCTCCAGAGCTATACAGGTTGCCATGTGCAAAAGTGAAAGTTCCCTGTGGGGGACAAGGCTCAGGGCCACCCCACAGAGTAGCTGAGCTCAGCTCCATTCACCCCTCAGCAGGGCAGCTTTGAGTTGTGCAGAAACTCACCATTCTTCAGGGTATCTCTGGCCAGAATCCCTTCCTTGGCTTGAAGACCATCTATCAGTCTAGCTTTTCCCAACCTTCTTATCATTACCATCCTTTTCCCCAGAAGCCATATTAGGCATAAAATTTTAATGCCACAGATATACTGTGCATCTCTGTAGATTGAGGCCATTCGGGAGACCATAGACCAATTCAATATCTAAGACTTTTTTTTTGCCTTCCAAGGACAGTGTTGGAGACACCTCCCCTCCCACCCCCATTACTGAGAATGCATGTGTTAGCTGTGACTGCAGTAGGGTCTACCCTCTATCACCAGAGAAATCCACCTGCCCAGGGAGGGTAGGACCAGCTCCCAACCAGAGCTAAAATGACTGATTCCTTATACCAGTCCCAGGCACCTTCCCCTCCAGGATGCCCTGGCTGGGGCACAGACCTTCATTCCTGACCCTGTGCCCTCACTAATCTCTGCTCTTCATCCGGTTTCATTTTCTTTCCACATGCTGCTTCCTGGTGTGTAGGAGACAGATTCGGCCCACAAGGAAATTTCATAATCCTTGAATACTCAGTAAATCAAAAACCCCTAAGTCTCTAAGTTAGGCAAGTTGATAATGTAGCAAATGTATTCATTTATTTATATGTTGTTTCAGTTAATCAAGTAACATAAGGAAAGGGCTTTGTGTGCTGGGTGAACAAGAAGCAGCCATGAAGCACAGGACATAGAGGGCTAGGAGTACATAGTGACTTCTAGAAAGAGCTGATGCTTGGCCAGTCCTTGAGAAGCAAACACAATCTAGTTTGGAGAGCTGGAGGGACATCTGTGCAAAGACCAAGAGGACAGATGGAGTGTGAACAATAGGCTTGGGAAACTGTGCTGGAGGGCAGACAAAAGAACACTGAACCCCAGGTGAGCAAGGAAGGCAGAGAAGGGGCTGAGAGAGGTATTATCAAGTCAGTCTGTGCTCTTGCACGGATATAGAAAAGACATGTGTGTCTCCTGGGGAAAAGTGACATCTCAGGCTATGCCCACACAAGGGATTGTGGGAGTTGAGGAGGGTCTAACAGCGGAGAGAGATGGGAGAAGAGAGAGGAAGGGAGGGAAAGAGATAGCCCATCAGGTTCAGATGGAGCAGGATGAGCTGAACAGGAGAGAAGAATCAGAATCCACACAGACCCATGGGAAGAATGAAGGCTGAGGTTCTAGGCATAAACACACTCTTTAATTTAAATTATTTCCGGAAGTCACAAAGACATATGCGGGTTTGAAACTAAAATATAAACCCACCAAAAATTAAGAAAGGAAGACACGACTACCCTAGCCAAAGGTCTAAGTTGAATCTAAAACATCTCATAGACCCCTAACTCTGGGAAACGAACAAGGGGTGGTGGAAAGGGAGGTGGGTGGGGGGTTGGGGTGACTGGGTGATGGGCACTGAGGGGGTCACTTGATGGGATGAGCACTGGATGATATGGTATATGTTGGCAAATTGAACTCCAATTAAAAAAATTTTTAAATAAGGAATTTCAGGGGTTACAAGAAAAAAAATCTCGGGATCCCTGGGTGGCGCAGCGGTTTGGCGCCTGCCTTTGGCCCAGGGCGCGATCCTGGAGACCCGGGATCGAGTCCCACGTCGGGCTCCCGGTGCATGGAGCCTGCTTCTCCCTCTGCCTGTGTCTCTGCCTCTCTCTCTCTGTGACTATCATGAATAAATAAATAAAATCTTTAAAAAAAAAAAAAATCTCATAATATGCTTATTACCGTGCAGGAAATTGGCAGAATTCAGATGGACAATCCAACCTCAAGCCTAGAACACAGCCAGCAACAAGAATTACTAGATAGTAATCTCATGAGCTTCTGACCTACACTTTTCTGCATCTTCCTCATTAGACACAGGACTGTCCAGGCATCTGTGACAGGGTCAGCCTACAGCCAGGGGCCAGGTGGATGCAGATTCCCAGGTTAAGAAGGGAGCTAGGCAGAACTGTAGCAGGAGAGAAAAATATCAGTGCAGACAGACTAACTTACTTCTGACCTGAACACATTCATTTCATGTTCATGACCTGAACATGCCCATTTCAAAGCATATAATCCCTTCCCAACAGTTCTCTAATCCTGGAGTTATCACTAAAGGATCCCAACTAATGAGATGTTGACCAAAGGAACTGATTCTAATTTAAGAAGAGCAACCACGTTGAAGGAACATCCACCCCAGCTGAGGTAGTGAGAAAGAACACAGTTCACAGTAGATGGAGAAGGAAAACTCAACCACTTGAGAGTGAACACTGATAGTAACAAAAGCATATGGTAAACTCTTGAGTGATCTGAAGAATGGAGAAGAAGGTCACAGATTAACCCAGATTAGTCACACTGTGGTTCAAATACAGATAAATGTAACAAGTTATTATTCAGAATTAAATTCTTAAAATAATTTATTTATTTATTTAATTCATCACAAAAATTAACTCAAAATAGGTCCTAGCCTAAATGTAAAATACAAAAGCTACAAAACTTATAGAGGAAAATATAGAATAAAATGTATGTGACCTTTGATTTGGCAATGACTCTTTGGACACAATACCAAAAGCACAATCCATGAAATAAAAATCAGTAATTTAAACTTCCTTGAAATTTAAAGACATTTGGTCTAGGAAAGACACTGTTCAAAGAATGAGAAGAGCAGTCACAGGCCAAAGAGAAAATATTTGCAAAACACGTATCTGATAAAGAACTTAAACTCAAAATGTATAAAGAAGTTTTAGGGATCCCTGGGTGGTGCAGCAGTTTGGCGCCTGCCTTTGGCCCAGGGCGCGATCCTGGAGACCCGGGATCGAATCCCACGTCGGGCTTCCGGTGCATGGAGCCTGCTTCTCCCTCTGCTTGTGTCTCTGCCTCTCTCTCTCTGTGTGTGTGTGACTATCATAAATAAATAAAAATTTTTTTAAAAAATGAGAAGTTTTAAAACTCAACTTAAGAAAGCAAACAGTCCAATTGGAAAACTGCAAAAGATCTGAACAGACACTTCATTAGACATACAGATGGAACATCCAGATGAGCATATTCTAGTCAAAGAAAAATTGTCGTATTCAGGCCAGAGGTGATTCATTCTGTTTGCACTGATGTTTTTCATTCCTGATGTGGTGATGGCATAGGAAAAGATGCTTGACGTCGCTGGTAATTAAGGAATTGAAAATTAAAACAATAGAAAAATAAGATACCACTACCCTTAATAAAATGGTCAAAATCTGGGATGCATGGGTGGCTCAGTCAGTTAAGGATCTCTCGATTTCGGCTCAGGTCACGATCTCAGAGTCATGAGATCGAGCCCTGTGTCAGGCTCTGCACTAGGAATGGAGTCTGCTTAGGATTCTCTTTCTCCCTCTCTCTCTGCCCTTCCCCTATGCTCTCTAATTCTCTCTCTTAAAAAAAATTAATAGATAAACAACACCAAGCGCATGTAAGTATGTGGAGCAACAAGAATTCTCATTCATTGTTGGTGGGCAGGCAAAATGGTGCAGTGACTTTGGAAGACAACTTGACAGTTTCTGATAAAGCTAAATGTAGTCTTACCACAGGATCCAGCAATAACACTCCTAGATATTTACCTAATTGATTTGAAAATGTGAGTCCAGAAAAAAGCCTGGAAATGACTGTTTATAGAAGTTTTATGCAACCAAGATGTGCTTCAATAGGCAAATGGATAAACAAACTTTGGCACATCCATACAATAGAATATTATTCAGCAGTGAAAAGAAATGAGCTATCAAGCCACAAAATGACACAAAGAAAATTTAAATGCATACTGCAAAGTGAAAGAAACCAGGCTGGAAAGACTACATACTATATGACTCCAATTATATGGCATTCTGGAAAAGACAAATACATAGAGACAGTTAAAAGAGTAGTGGTTACCAAGGGCTCAGGTGGAGAGGTGGGGTTGAAAAGATGGAGAACAGGAGTGTTTAGGGTGGTGAAATTATTCTACATGATACTATCATGGTGGGTATGTGAAACTGTGCATTTGTCAAAGTCCAAAACACTTCACAGCACAAAGATTGAGGCTTGATGCATGCACTTATAAAAAATCATTTAGGAAGTAAGAAAATCCCAGGAAGGAAGGTAGACTATGACAAAGGATCTAGCTGTAGGACAAATGTATGTTGCAATCTCACTGAAGGGTGTTGGGGAAAGGTGCTAAACTAAGTAACTTTGGAAATGAATGGAATCTATAAGATTAAAGGCAGAAAGGCACTGCACACAGGCACCACATTCTAGTTGATGAAATTGTTTCCCATGGGTGTACAGCTCAACAGTTGGGATGCTGCTATATTGTATACTGGAATTAAACAATGAGGTAACATATAGCAGAAGGTCAAGCAGGCGCTGATGGAAAGAGAATTTACAAGTAAGCAAGAAGGCCAGGATGATCTATGTAGTGATAAGTTAGGATTGGAGCCATCAGCCCGGAGTCACATTTAGCTTAATGGAACTACAGACGGTTACATGTAGAAATATTCCCAGCATGGGGCCTGGGTCTGGGCAGAGAAGCCTTGGCTGCACTTTCTACCCCTTTTTGGTGGGCCATTCTCTCTTTGGAGGTCACGGCTCCAGGGCCCATCTGGGGAGGGATCCTTTTAAGAAGGCCCCAAGCCAGCTTCCTTTTAGTACACTCCACTTCTCATTCCCTCAAATCCACATGTTGGCCCCACCATTGATTTAGGAACAGCCAAATCAGCCAGTACCCTCCTCACTGCTTCCTGACTGGCAGGAGCAACAGCCACATCTTCTCACCTTTATACTTTTCTTACAAAGAATTAGACACTTATTCATGTGCCCAAATCTCCAGGGTCCTTGAGTTCTCCAAGGGTCCTCTTGGAGCCCCCTCTTGTGGGTTGAATTGCTTCCCCCAAAAAGTTATGTTGAAGCCCTAATCCCAGAATGTGATCTGGAAATAGCATCATTGTGGATCGTAATCAAGTTAACAAGCAGTCCTATTATGTAGAGTAGGTTCTAAATCCAATCTGACCAGTGTCTTTAGAAGAAGAGAAGAGACAGACATACAGCAAGAAGATGGCCATGTTATGACAGAGGTAGAGATTGGCATGATGCTACCACAAGACAAGGAGTGCCAGAGATCGCCAGGTACCACCAGAAGCTGGAAGAGACAGAAGAGCATCTTCTCTTAGAGCCTTCAGAGGGAGCCTGGCTGGCCCTTGATTTCAGACTTTAAGGCTCCAGAGCTGTGAGACAATAAATACTTGTTGCTTTAAGCCACTCATTTTGTGATACTGTGTTATGACTACCCGGGAACCTAGTATACCCCCTCTGTCACCTGGCTTGAGATGAGGGACATACCTCCACCCTTCCTGCTAGAGAAGGAGAAATGTCTCAGCATGATGACAGCTCTTTATCAATCCCTCCTCTTCCTCACCTCTTGGACCTCTTGGACCTCAATGCTCTTCTAGGCTAGAGGTAGGTCCACCTCTTGGACCTCAATGCCCTTCTAGGCTAGAGGTAGGTAGTTCATTAACATGCAATTCACCTGGGGCCATTCCCACTGCAAGTCCTACACAACTGAAGTGCTCCTCACTTCAGAACATGGGGGCACACAGCACCTGGGCTTTGCTTTTGGTTCTGGGGACCTCTGCTGAAACTGAAGTTTTTAAAGCACCATTTTAACATCCTGCTGCATATCATACACAATTCAATGTGTCCTATTAGCTGGATTTCTTCTTTGCCTCTTAATTCAATCAGAATATTTGGGTCAGAATACACCACATATTTCCTGCTCGGAGTCATGCTGAGGCCGGCTCCCTAACTTCTGCATCTGAAGCCACATAAGCCCCATCAGTACTCACAGTCCCAGCTCCAAACCCCATTCCAGAGAAAGACAGCAAGATCTAAAGAGCTATGGTGAAATAGCCCATCTGTTCCACAGTAAGTTGGTTTTCTCATTCATTCTTGGTATCCTCAGGGTTCTGAAACCGAGATTTAAGACGTCCTACATCCCACTTCCTTCTTTCCTCAGCACCTTCAGAGACAAAATTCCTCCCCTAGCACACAGGCTCTCCTAGCCACAATGACTACATTCTTGGCTCTGAACCTCAGCCCCATGAGATTAGGTTTTAACCATCTCTGTTCAATCCTTGACTCACCTTGAAGAGAAAGCCTGGCTATTGGATCAGGGCTGTACCTTTTGCTAAGGAATAGCATTCATGTCTCACCTACCTTTCTGCCTTCCCTCTCCATCCATTGTGGTTGACTTCAGAGAACCACAGGACACCAGACTTCCCTCCCACTGGAAGTGAATGGACAAGTTTGAAGCCCAACTGTGCTGCTGACCAAACCACAACTCCTTAGAAAACAAGCCTTTGCTTGAAGTTGATATTATGGATGTCAGAGCAGACAGACAGAAAATGTGATCTTTGAAGACCACATGAGCCATTAGATCAACCAGCCCTGAAGTTCACCACATCCTCAGACTTTTGTTACTTGAGCCATTTAGTGTTCTCATTAGTTAAGCCAGTGTGAGTTGGGATTCTCTTTCTTTGCAATGAAAAATCTCAATTTGGGCCAATGGTCAGGCTCATGGCTCCACATGCTTGTCACCAGATGTTCAACTGAGTGTGCATGTTTGTCTACACTTCTGTATAAACACCTTGAAAACCAAAAAAATGCAAATTAAAACTTGTAACATGATTTTTTGTGTTTTCATACTCTACAATGTGTCAGCAAATTAAATAGTGACAGACACAATAAATACTGCATAGCTGCCAACATACACATGCACACACACACAAATATGGCTTACTTGGCATAATCTTAACTAGAGGGGAAAAAATCAGTGATTTATGTCAAAAATAATGACACTTTACCAAAATGACTTTAATGGCAACCCCCTCTGGCAGTAAAACTTAAATGCTTTGTTGTAAAGTTTTAGGATGGGATTTTAAAAGCTATCCTAATAACCATTAGAATCCTAACAAAAATAATGAGCAAGTCTTGTGGTAAGCAGACACGACACTGAGGCTATCACAATGGCCAACATTCGATACAAGTAAATATGTCTATTGGCTACACTATGCAATGGCCAGGCCTAAGTAATGCCCAACATCTGACTGCAAACTAAAAATGATCAAATTACAATAGGTGTCTCCACAGTTATGAATTTAGACTGTGAAATAGAATTTTACAAGTTAATATTTTTATTCTATGATATGAATGTAATACAACTTTGCTCTTTATCAAAGTCAGAATTAAATTTAAACACTGAATTTTTGGGATGCCTGGGTTGCTCAGTGGTTAAGCATCTGCCTTCAGCTCAGGACCTGATCCCAGGGTCCTGGGGTTGAGTCCTGCATTGGACTCCCCACAGGAGCCTGCTTCTCCCTCAACCTGTGTCTCTGCCTCTCTCTCTGTGTCTCTCATGAATAAATAAATAAAATCTTTTTAAAAATAAATAAACACTGAATTTTAACATTTGTGTATTTCACTACTTAAGAGCTAATGTATTTTCTTTGTAAACCACTAGAATTGCTTCACACATAGAACTAGAAAGTAAGACATGAAATTAAATCTGAAGTCCTTGCACTTTTTGTTATATGGTCATCTCAATATTGAAATTCTCATGCATGTTCAAGATGGTGATTCCACACAAATGTCACAATTTGGATTTGAAACAAATGTATTTCAAATGTTCACAGATGTTAGAGTTCAAAAACTCGCATTTAAGGCATATACTTTCTTTGGCAATAGTAAAGTATATACTATACTTCTGAAGAATTCACAGAACACTCCAGAAAACATTTGTATAAAGAAAAAAAGTAACTTGACATTTTAACTGAAGTCAGCCTCATGACAATTACAAAAGGCTAAAAACAGATAATTAATCCATTTATTATGATCCAAATAAACACCAGTAAGTTTTAGATAAACTATCTAATGAACAATCTAAAACATAACGCAATGGTGAACATCATCTCCAAATAAAATTTTAAAACATTTTACTTAAGTGGAAAATAAAAGCAATAGTCTTGGCATTGGCCCAAGACATGCATTCTCAAATTCATGTATTTGTTTACTAGAACTGTATAGTATCTTTCATCTCAAGAATTCCAACTTAGTGTTAAGAATCTTGAAAATAACCAGAGGCAAGCATACTGCTTGATTGTCCTCAAAGATCTCCATAGGAAATTATATACCCATCCAAATTTAAGGACTAGCCTAAAATAAACAAGTACATTTCAAGAATAACTTCTCTCTCATTCCTTCCCTCTCTCTCCCTCTGTCTCACACACACACAAATGCACACACAGAGAAAATACACACACATGCACACACAGAGAAAGAAAAACCAAATCAAGGGCAGCCCTGGTGGCGCAGCAGTTTAGTGCTGCCTGCAGCCCAGGGTGTGATCCTGGAGACCCGGGATCGAGTCCCACGTCAGGCTCTCTGTGTGGTACCTGCTTCTTCCTCTGCCTGTGTCTCTGCCTCTCTCTCTCTGTCTCTATGAATAAATAAAATAAAATCTTTAAAAAAAAAAAAAAAAAAGAAAAACCAAATCAATTATTTGGGTCTGAATAGGCAATAAGTAACTATTTACCCTGATGTTTTTAAGGCACAGTCCTCTAAACTATAGTTGGTCACTCTCAATTTTTTTCTATACAAAGAAGTTTATCATTAATTATTTTTCATTTCAGTTGTAATGCATAAAATTTTAATTTAAGCATTTTCTAGGCTATCAGAACATCTGCTTTATGTCTAAGGAGACTTCATTTGCAGCGGGGCTTACTGATTAAATAGTCATCGAGTAATACCACTTTAAGTTTGACAAACTAGGCAGAAATGGAGTTAGTAAATAAATGAGGCATTTTTAACCCAGTGGAGGTAAAAGGTAAATTGCGTTGCAGATGGCAGAAGAAATATGTATTTTGCAATATTTTGAGTGAGAGGAATGTTGGGAGAAGTTCATTGCCGTAGGGAATAATGTGCAAACCTGCCAAGGGAAACAGGCATGGGGGGCAGGCAGGGCAGGGTTTGCACGGGAGACACAGTCAGGTTCACTGATGTGCTTCCTTTGAATTATATCACTTTCATAATTGTGTTCCTTAATATTAAATGATTTATAGTTGTATAAGATCCATTAAAGAAAAGATTTTTATATAGGTTTGTATTTTTACATATTCATATTAATTTAAGAATCATTTAAGTTAGTGGCACCTGGGTATCTCAGTCGGTTGGGTGTCTGACTCCTGGTTTTGGCTCAGGTCATGATCTCAGGATCATGGGATCAGTATGGAGTCTGCTTGTCCCTCTCCAACCCTCTCTGCTCCTCACCATCTGCCCCACCCCCAGCTCATACACAGGCATGTGCCCTCTCGCTCTCTCTCTCTCTCTCATAAAAAAATAAATAAATCTTTTTTTAAAAAAGAATAATTTACATTAAAAAAAACAAACTGAGTCTCTCCTGAATTCTTTCATTTACACACATACACACACACACACAAATGCGTTTTCTTATCAAATCTTACCATTCCTCTGAAATCTTCTTGTCTGACTTACCAACAAATTGGCAGAGAGGTAACATTTCAGACAGTTGCTAAATCATGACAAAAGCAGGGTTCTCTAGCCCACATCTTGTTGGCACAAAGTGCAGTCTTGCATTGTGTTTTTAACCAGATAGATTTTATCCAATAACATAATTGCCTATGGCTCTGTGAACACAGGTTCCATGTGTGGCTCTAGCTTTATGCAGCAAAGAAAATAGAAATTATCTCACTGATCCAATGTATTTCCTCATTCAACCAATATTTATAAGTGTACAGGACTGCATAGTTGGTTCCAGGGACACAATGCTGATTTTGAGTATATGTACTGCTGAAGTGAGCACTCAATGCTGATTTTTAAAACAGCTCCATGACCTTTGCCTTCATGGAGCTTATGGTCTAGTGCAGTAAACCACTACTAACCAAACAATCAAGCCAAGACAGTAAAAACCAGTGATGGTACATGTTCTGAAGTCGCCTACTGCTATGCGGAAGCTGTGCAGGTAACCAACCACGTCAGGTTTCATCAACCTAACATTCTGTTACTAAAGGGGGCCCTTGCTTTAACCTGAAACTGAATGTAGACTAGCACTCCAGCTCTCAACAAAGGGACACAGCCTTGGAAGTCACAGCAGTCACAGTTTTCATAATCTTATCTGAGAAACAAGTTGAACAACATATCCCTCACCCACACCCTCCAATGGCTCCAATTTTATTCAGGGCAAAAACCCATGTCCCTCCAGAGGCCAACAGGCCTAAGTGAACAAGGCCCCTAACCCTACCTCAACCTCATTACCCACTGCAACCTCCTTGGTCTCCAGCCACATTGTTCTCCTGGCCATTCCTGGAACACACCGGAAACTCACTCCCATGCCAAGGCTTTAGTGGGGTGCCCTTCCCCTTAAGCATCTGTGCCCCTCACCCCTACTTCCTTCAAGTATTCATTCAAACGACACCTTCCCATTGAGGCTCACCATGACCACATTCTTAAATGTACCCTCTTCCCCCGCTTTCTTGTTCTGTGGAACTCTTGCTTTCTAACATATTAAATAATGTACTTATTTTTTATACTGATTGCCTCCCACCCCTGACCAGCAACTAGAATATAAGCTTCTCGGGGGTAGAGATTATTTAACATTTTGTTCATTGTTCCATCACCAGCAATATGAATTGTGCCTCGCAATAATAGTCAACAAACACTTGTTAAGTAAATGAATGAATGAACATCTTTGCAAACCTCTACTATGCCATCACAAGGGAACTCTGTCATAACCTTAACCCCATGAATGCCAATGATAGTTCACCTTTGTGCAGTTAATAATTATCAAAAGTTTTAAGTAGTTTTTAAATATATGCCCTGAACACTTATGATCAGCCAAGCACTGTGCCACATGCCGCAGGTGAATTATTTCATCATTGCCACAACCCTATCAGAGGTATTCGTACCCTATGTTACAGATGAAGGAACTGACACTTAGAGAGATCAGGTCATTTGCCAATGGTTACATGGGTAGCAAGAGGAAGAGCCAGGGTTAGAGCAGGATTCAAGTCAGAGCATCTGTATCTGATGCCCAAGCTCTCAACCACTGTTGGTACTGCTCACCTCTTCACCAAAGAAGGTCTACAGAAAATAAATGCAGTACACGTGAGCAGCAATCCAAAGGTCTGCTGAATCCACGAATGATTTTATTTATTTATTCATGAGAGACACAGAGAGAGAGAGGCAGAGACACAGGCAGAGGGAGAAGCAGGCTGCCTCCAGGGAGCCCGATATGGGACTCAATCCCAGGACCCCAACATCACAACCTAAGCCAAAGGCAGATGCTCAACCACTGAGCCACCCAGGTGTCCCTCCACGAATGATTTTTAGCAGATCTAACCAAATCTGGAGAACAGGTGGACTGTATCACTTTTGTCATAATTATCATCATCATAACCACAAGGAGGAGGAAGCAGGTGATGGCAAAGGATCAGAGCCCATCATTCATGAATGATCTCCATGTGATGTACTAAGTAGTTATGCTTCCTATAAATGTATATAAATGTATATAAATATTATTTCTTGAATTTTACAAATATTGGCCAGGAGAGAGTTTGGAGTTTTACTCTGACAACTATCTAAAGTGCAAACTGTGTACTGCAAAATATGGGCAGGTCCACACCCCTTCATTGTCCACTAGGTTGAGGTAGGATTTGTAGAATAAACTACAGAGTGCATGAACAGAAGGCGGTTCAGTCCACAGGAGGCAGCCCAGGGCCATCTCCTTCTCCACAGACAGTTTCTGGGTCTGCTTCAACACACAGATACATGGACCCTTGAAGTCTGACTTCTGACATTAAGGATATCCACAATAATTCTCATCAAGCAAGAGTTTTTAAATGAATCTTACCAAATGCTATTTGTAGCCATTGTTTAAAAAAAAGCAGTAAAGGGCCAGAAATGTCTTAAAGCATTCTAACCTTGGGGATCCCTGGGTGGCTCAGCAGTTTAGCACCTGCCTTTGGCCCAGAACACGATCCTGGAGTCCCGGGATCGAGTCCTGTGTCGGGCTCCCTGCATGGAGCCTGCTTCTTCTTTTGCCTGTGTCTCTGCCTCTCTCTCTCTATGTTTATCATGAATGAATAAATAAAATGTTTTGAAAAAATTAAAAAAAAACATTCTAATCTCCCCAAAATTTAATGAATTGGGTAGACTATTGTAGAGTGGTTAGCAATGAGCCTTTAAAATGAAGATTTGAGTTTTCTTTTTTTTTTTTTAAGGTTTTATTTATTCATGAGAGATACAGAGAGAGAGGCAGAGACATAGGAAGAGGGAGAAGCAGGCTCCCTCGGGGGAGCCCAATGTAGGACTTGATCCTGGACCCCAGAATTGTGCCCTGAGCTGAAGACAGACGCTCAACTGCTGAGCCACCCAGGTGTCCCAACAGTTTGGGTTTTCAAAGAGATTCTTAATGTTCTGCTCACTGACAATAATAAGATGTCCATTAAGACAACTTCTAGTTATTGAAAATAAAGCCATGTCATCAAGTGTATGGGATAATGCTCTCTATTCCATTTTCCACAACCAAAAACATATGCCAGGTAAATTGAGGAAAATGCCAGACTGAAATGTGAGAAGAAACCAGCTAAAAGGAAAAGCTGTTGAGGGCATCCCTTTTTACATAGGCTGACCACAAGCCAGGGGTCAAGCCCTGTGAGAAGCTTTAGGGATGCAAAATGAATAAAGACCAATTCCCACTCTGGAGAAACTTGAAGCCTCTTGGAGAACATGGATCTAGAAGGCAATTATTATTATGTAATATGTAATAATACATACCAGAACAGAGATGGGAGTAGACAGGGTACAAAGGACTGACCAGTTTGGCCTGGAGCATCAAAAAAGGCACCATTACACCAAATCTTGAAGAATAAGTGGATTTTTTCAGGAAAAGAAAGAGGTAGAAGGAACAAGGGGAACATTTAAAGAAATAGGAATTGAGAATTATGATCACCTTCTTGAGGGAAGAAACTCCTTGGCAAAAAGTGGGGGACATACAACCAGTGGGCAACATCATGGCTGACACCCACACATGGTTTCCCTTGACTTCAGTTGGGCTCTCCTTAAAATGTCTGAAAACTAAGGATGGCCTTTTGTAACCTAAACAGAACAAAAGATTTGGGGGGAAAAGAATGATACAGGAGCTTGTGCCTAAAGGAAATTTTTTTTTCAGGGGGTGAGAAAGATGTGAAAAGAAGCCCGTGAATTCAAATGGCATACCACAGAAACTCACCGCAGGCGAAGTCGGAAGCTTCCTGTTCAGCCTTTACAAGACTGTGCATGTAGGCTAATGACCCTGTCCAAGGGCATTGAAGTACAAACCAATGCAAAGGGTGTTTTCCCCCACTATGACTGTTTGCACAGGGTCCATGATGTGGGGGCCTTCTAAAGACACTCACGGCAGCCTCTGAGGCAGGTTTTCTGGATCATCAGATGCCAGAGCCAAGGCCAGCCTTCTGATCTCATGACCTGTGCAGACCAGTGGGCACCTACACTTAGAAGAGCCCCTCCCTCGCTTTGTTTCATACTCAACTGTCACATTCTTAAAATTCTTTTTTTTTTTTTAAGATTTTATTTGTTTATTTGACAGAGAGAAGAGAGAGAGCACAAGCAGGGGGAGGCGGTGGGGGAAGGAAAGGGAGAAGCAGGCTGCCCACTGAGCAGAGAGCCCACTGCAGGGCTCCATCCCAGGACCCTGGGATCACAACCTGAGCTGAAGGCAGACATTTAACCGATTGAGCCACCCAGATGCCCCAACCTTCTTGAAATTCTAAATAATTTGGTTTTTGAACTTGTGCTTTGAAAATGAAGTCTAAAAAACAACAGAGCCTAGAGTAAACCAAGGAGACACACGCGATAAATGTCTGTCATGCCCTGACATCCCCTTCACATGGGGCATCCACCCTGTGCCATGACCACAGGTTCTCATTCCCATGCACCCACTGAGAGTTCAGTGAGACTCAAAGCCAGGACACGGGAAATGTGCTCCATCTGTGACTGACAGCTCTGAGAATCATGCTTTCCATTTGGACTAGAACCTTCTTCCAACCCAAAGAAAACAATGATGTTCTAAGAAAAACAGAAGACCATATTCCTTCTTACTCCTGTTCTATTGTATGAGCCAACCAACTTTGCTGGATTAATGGACCTAGAAGGAAAAGGAAAGATATGGCTGATTGTCAGGGAGGAAGAAATATTCTTCTGTCCAAGATTATTCTGGTTGGACTAAGAATTTAACTGACATAAGACAGATCAACAGAAGAAAAAAAAAAAGTTGATTACATGCACACCAAGGCCCAGGAATGAAATGGAGATGAAAGAAGTGGCCCCGACAGTTTTTATACTTTTTAGGCAGAGACAATAAATCTGTAAAGAATTGACAGGACAAAGGAAACAACTTTTAGAGCTTCAGGTGGTAAAGAATTCTCAGCAGAATTCAGGCTGGACTTAGCAATTAATAGAAGTTACAAGAGTATAGGTGGCCTTCTGGGCACTAACTTCCCCATCTCTAGTGACAGGATGTCTCTCCCTCCTGCTCCAGGGAAGGCACCTCTCACATGGGAGACTTACTTCCTGCTGTCAGGAGGACAGGAGGGTCTGAATGTCCTCCCACTAGCAGTCTCTCATGTATTTGTATTTAAAATAATCTCTATGACCCAGTGGCTTCTCTAGGGGCGGTCTGACAGGGCTCCCCCATAATTTATAACTCCTTTCCTAACGTCCCTCCTTACCCATCAGTGAGCCTGAGCTGAGCAATGTTGGTAGAACATGTGCATATCAAGAAGGGAAATAAGTTAAGTCAGTTTCATGAGGTGTTCCAGTTGTTCTGGTAAAACAAAATATGTGTGCCTGTACAAAATATGTATTATTCTAGGTGATTCCACATACAAATTAAAGGCTTTTATATTTTCACTGAAAACTGGCATTGCACAATACAAAGATGAATAGTAAAGTTCATGCTAATAATTTAAACTTTTAATTATCCCTTTCCTGGAGTGACATTAAATAGCAAATTAAAAAATCATAATGAGTTGAGAAAGACTGGAAAATGGGAAAAAGCTTCATATTTCAATACCTTAAATAGCACTTTTTTCTGTTTTTTGAATAAGAGACATCACATTTTCCTTTTGTAATGGGACCCACAAATTATGTAATCAGCTCTGATGTGAACTCAGCTTTCAGTATATACAGATACAGAAAAAATTGTAGATGTAATTGTCTGATAAATATGTAGGTATTTTCATATATGTGTGTGTTCATGTGTTTATCTATGTGTGTGCACATATATATGGGTGTGTATACAGGAGTTTATTGTGTGTTTATCTATGTGTGTATGTATGCGTATGTGTATTTATGTGTGTACACCTATGTGCATGTATGTGTGTACCCATGTGTATCTGTGTGTATATGTGCATCTACATGTGTATCGATATGTGTATATATGTCTGCATGTGTGTGTGTGTACACATACATGGATATTCATATATTTCTTAGAACTCTGCTCAACAAAAGACCTAGGAGCAAGAATGCTCCAAAAACAATGAACTCATCTAGCTCCTAGATCTGGTTTCTAAATACCATTTTCCACTAAAAGAACCCAGAACTCGGGCAGCCTGGGTGGCTCAGCGGTTTAGCACCACCTTCGACTCAGGTCGTGATCCTGGGGTCCAGGAATGAGTCCCACATCGGGCTCCCTGCGTGGAGCCTGCTTCTCCCTCTGCCTGTGTCTCTGCCTCTCTCTCTCTCTGTCTCTCATGAATAAATAAATAAAATCTTTAAAAAAAAAAAAAAAAAAGAACCCAGAACTCTTAAAGAAATGGCAGATGAGAGAGCAAGGAAAGTACAATGAACTTTGCACGTGTTGTGCCAAAAATTAATGATGGAGTATGTCAAAAGGGTGTAGAAGAAAGACACCTCAAAGAGGCTCTCACTGACTAAATCTCAAACAGCCCACTGAATAAAACTGCAATTCATCAGTCCATTCTGGTATGAATAAATGAGTAATTCAAAAATTTGATGATAGACATGCTATTCGCATATTCTCCAAAGTATCTCTTCATTAAGATTAGTCTTATTAGTTACAAAGAGAGTAGGATGTCTGTATGATGGACCTGGCTGCCAGGCACCATGGCAACCAAGTGGTCAGAGTAGCAGCAGCTCACCAGCCACAGAACAAACTGGAAGCCTGTGCCATCTGATAGGATCTAGTGAAAAGAACACTTCTGTGATAATCCTGCCAAAGATGCACAAGCTGAATCTCATAGAAGGACACAGATACACCGAGGGACATTCTACAAAATCACACCCATAATCTCAAAAGTATCAAGGTTATGAACACAAGGGAAGACTGTGGAACATCCTCAGCTTGAAGGATATTAGGAGATACGATGACTACAGTGGTGATTCTGGACTGGGTCTCTGTGCTCTAAAGAGCATAATGGGGACAAGGGGTGAAATTTAGATGGTATTTGAGAATCACAGAATGGTAACTCACGGTTGTTGATTCCCTGACTTAGAAGGCTCTCTAGTGGCGATGTAGAAGAATGTCCTTGTTTGCAGGAACTATGGGTAAAAGGACTTTGTGGTGATGGGACATCACGTTGGCAACTTACTTTCAGAAGATTCTCTAAAAAACAAGGTTCTTGAATTATCATTGCAATTGATATTTTATGCAATTGATATCATTGCAATTGAAATTTTATGTAAATTTGAGATTGTTTCAAAAGAAAAATGAAAACGAGGTAAAAGATTATCTGTTCTCAAATGAACAAAACTAAAAAAGTCTTGTGCCTTTGGAGGCCTCCTCTAATACTATCTCAACACCCTGAACCCACTCTGCTTTTACATAAATCCTGTGTTAAGGAGAGTACGTAGGAAAGAGAAAAGTGTGGGAATACTGCCACCTACTGGCGTAGGGCAAATATATTTAGGGTAATGGGGATGCCAGAGAGGAGACAATCCTGAGGTGTCCTCTGCGCTGGGAGGAATAGAGCTTTTAATGGGGATTGACCTTTAGAGCTGTCAGAGAGCAGGGAAAACTGGTCATTTAACATGAGGCTTGCCCAAGAATTCTTTTTTTTTTTAATTTTTTTATTTATTTATGATAGTCACAGAGAGAGAGAGAGAGAGAGAGAGAAAGGCAGAGACACAGGCAGAGGGAGAAGCAGGCTCCACGCATCGGGAGCCCGACGTGGGACTCCATCCAGCGTCTCCAGGATCGCGCCCTGGGCCAAAGGCAGGCGCCAAACCGCTGCGCCACCCAGGGATCCCCTTGCCCAAGAATTCAATCAAACACTCGGAGCTGGTGGAGATGGCTGTTTGGGCTTCAGATGAGCCCAGAGCATACTCTAGAATGAGGAGTTTAAGAGAAAGGGATACATTTACGGGGTACGAAAAAACACAAAATTTTTCCATCCCCAACCCCATCCCCAGCAGCCTTGGAGAAGACAAACTCCCTGGGAAAGAGAAGAAATGACAGTACTGGCCCAGGGACGTGTGGGTGGTTCAGCGGTTTAGCGCCTGCCTTTCACCCAGGGTGTGATCCTGGGGTCCCAGGATCAAGTCCCACATCGGGCTCCCTGCATGGAGCCTGCTTCTCCCTCTGCCTGTGTCTCTGCCTCTCTGTCTCTGTGTCTCTCATGAATAAATAAATGAATAAATAAATAAATAAATAAATAAATAAATAAATAAATAAATAAGATTTTTTTTTTAATTAAAAGAGAGAGAGAGAGAGAGAGAGAGTACTGGCTCAGACAAGGTGTCAGGCCAGGACCCAAGGAGAGAGAAAACAGCTAGCAAGATCTAAGCCAGCTCACAGAGCAGCCTTGTGGGAGTTGAGAGGTTCAGCTTCACACCAGGGCAGGAGAAGGCTGGATCTCAGCCCACACTCCTCCTGGCCCAATCCTTGCAGGGCATACACAGCTTACCTATCTTACACAGAGGCCCTGGCCACTGGTAAATCTCCCTGCACAGTGGAGTGAACATTTAATCACCTAAAAATTATTTGTTAGTTTTTTGAAATTCCATTTCTACAAAACTAAACATAGTATCACTATATGATCTGGCAACCACTTTCCTTGATATTTACCCAAATGGGTTGAAAACTTATACTCACACAAAAACCTATTATAGCAACTTTGTTCATGACTGCCAAAATCTACAAGCAACCAAGATAAATTGTGGTCTATCCACACAATGTAATATTATTCAGCACTTAGAAAGAAATGATCATTCAAGACTTGAAAAGACATGGAGGAACCTTAAATGCATATTACTAAATGAAAGAAGCCAATGGGAAAAGGTTACATTCTGTATGATGCCAAGCATATGATATTCTGGGAAAGGAAAAACTATGGAGACAGTGAAAAAAAATCAGCAGTTGCCAAAGGCTTGTGGGGATGGAAATATGACAAGTGGAGCATGGAGGACTCTCAAACCAATGAATCTATTTTGTATGATATGATAATGGTGTATGCACGTCATCATATATTTATCAAAACCCAGGTGATTATGATTTGTCAATATAAGTTCATTGAATATAACAAATGTATCTTTCTGGTGAGGAATGTTAGTAGTGAGGGAGGCTATATAAGGCCCGGGGGCGGGATCCCTGGGTGGCGCAGCGGTTTGGCGCCAGCCTTTGGCCCAGGGCGCGATCCTGGAGACTCGGGATCGAATCCCACGTCGGGCTCCCGGTACATGGAGCCTGCTTCTCCCTCTGCCTATGTCTCTGCCTCTCTCTCTCTCTCTCTCTCTCTCTGTGACTATGATAAACAAATTAAAAAAAAAAAAAAGGCCCGGGGGCAAATGGGAAATCTCTGTACTTTCTGCTCTGTTTTGCTATTAATCTAAAACTGCTCCAAAACATAAAGCTTAGGGGCACCTGTGTGGCTCAGTTGGTTAAGCATCCAACTTTTGTTCTCAGTTCATGTCTTAATCTCAGGGTCATGAGTTCAAGCCCTGAGTCCAAGCCCCTGTCCAGCATGGAGCCTTCCTTAAAAAAAAAAAAAAAAAAAAAAAAAAAAGATGAGGTATATGTATACAGTGGAATATTACTCAGCCATAAAAAAGAATGAGATCTTGCCATTTACAGCAATGTGGATGGAACTAGAGAGTATAACACTAAGTGAAGTAAGTCAGAGAAAGACAAATACCATATGGTTTCACTCACATGTGGAGTTTCAGAAACAAAACAAATGAACAAAGGAAAAAAAGAGAGACAAACTAAGAAACAGACTGTTAACTATAGAGAACACATTGATGGTTATCAGAGGGGAGGTGTGGGGGAGGGATGGGTGAACTATGTGAAGGGGGAATTAAGAGGACATTTATCCTGATAAGCAGTGAATAATGTATAGAATTGTTGAATCGCTGTATTATACCCCTGAAGCTCATATAACACTGTATGTGAAGCATATGAACCATACTGGAATTAAAAATTAAAATAATTAAAGTAATTAATTAAAAAAATACACACTATGGCTAAGCCAGAACTTGACCAAAATATACCACTTTTTTCTGAAAAAATTTCAACATCCCCCTCCAAAAAAAATATATCAATTTGTTTACAAGGACATGTAAGGAATCTTACGCCTTTACTATTTGATGGCTAAGTCTAAGACAGAAAGAAAAGAAAGGAAGGGAGGAGCAGGGTGAAGGGGGAGAGATTAAAGCCTTTCCCATCTGCTGTCTTTGCAGTGATAGGTATATTCACTTTTGCTTATTCCAGGCCTTCTCACAGAAAGGCTTAGCCAAATAAAAATATGTTTTTAAGGGAAAAAAGGCTTTGTCATCTTCCTTCAGCTCAGATCATGATCTAGGGTCCTGGGATTGAGCCCCGTGTCATGTCGGGTTCCCTGCTCAGCGGGGAGTCTGCTTGCTGCCTCCCCTGCCCATCCCTGCCTCCGCTTGTGTTCACACACTCTCTATCGCTCAAATAAAAAATTATTTTTTAATGCTTTGTAAACAATTACAGATTTTGGTGCAGGTGAGGAAATGAACATAATCCTTGAAACATGCATACAGAAAAGTAAATCAAACACATCAGCAGAATTACTTTATTAAATCGGGAGATGAGAGTTTTTTCCTAAATGAAGCAGCTCTGTTCCCCTGACTTAGAAGGTACATGTAAAAGGCATCCTTTCAGAATACCATGCAGTTCTATGGAATGAACACAAAAGCTAGCACAGGTTCCCAGAGCTGGCAGTTGAGCCGGGCCGGGGATTTCTGTCTCTGTCCGAGTCTGCATCCTCCGTGCCTTGGCTGACGTGGCTGAGTCAGGCCACGGGGAAATTGGGAAGCCACGTTGAACTGTATTGCATGTCACACACCAGACACTGTTCTAAGAACCTCACATGTATTAAGGAATCTGAAATTCATAACATCCCATTATCAACAGCTGAGGACACTGGGACACAGAAAGGTCAAATAAACCTGGTCACAGCAGCAGAGCTAAACTGTATGTCCCAGCCTGCCTCCCAGGGAGGGACGGGGCAGTCACCAATGAAACAGGAGCAGGAGCATATGCACCATCACCAGGCCTGGCCCATTAAAACCTCAAACTCACCATTGTCGTGCTTGCTGACACCACCAGCTCAATGGAGATGACAAGAACTACCTTGCATGACACTTACTGAGATGGCAAAGCCGTAAGACCTAAAGAGCCTGGATCTTGGAAGCTCTTCTTGGAGGAAAGCCCCTGCTAACCAGAAACCTTCATTGTGGACTTTGCATGAGTAAAAAAAGTCTATTGTCCTTGAGCCATTGCATATTAAGGGTTTGTTATCAAAGCAGGAATTTGTTACCCAAGTTAAGTCAAAAATTCAGACCTATTAGTGGGTACTGCCCCAGCCAAAAAAAAAAAAAAAAAAAGCTATGTGAAAGTAGGTAACACATTGTCTTAGTGAGTGGTAAGAAAATGGGAATCAGAAGCTGAGGAGATGGAAAGCCATGTAACACAGTGGCAAATCATGCAGCAAAGCCATTTCCTGCAGTAACATGGAGGGCAAGGCCATGGTAGCTCTAGATATGTTTGCAAAGAACCAAACTGATGCTGCAATGTTGGCTCTTATCTTCCCCTTTTGCAAGGTATTGCTGGTGCGCTCAGGAAAGAACTGGTCTATCTGCAAGCAGAAATGAAAGGGGGGAAAAAAGAAATGAAGAGGATGTAGTTTGGAAATTTGGGACTTCAAAGTCTGGAAAGCTGGGGTTTTCTTCTTCTTTTTAAAGATTTATTTATTTATTCATGAGACACAGAGAGAGAGAGAGAAGCAGAGACATAGGCAGAGGGAGAAGCAGCAGGATCCCTGCCAGGAGCTTGAGCAGGACTTGATCCCGGATCCTGGGATCACACCCTGAGCTGAAGGCAGAAGCTCAACTGCTGAGCCACCCAGGCATCCCAAGCTATTTCTAAATCTCAAACAGTAAGACACATAAGACTGGAAAAGGCTCTGAGCAACGAAGGCTCCAGACTCAACCCCAAAGCAAAGATGAAGGATATGGGCTTTCCATGTGAGCCTGTTGTTTTAACTGACTCAATGTAGCTGCTATTAGGGCATCTGGGTGGCTCAGTTAAGCATCTGCCTTCAGCTCAGGTCATGATCCTGGGGTCCTGGGTCAAGTACCATGTCCGGCTCCCCACTCAGTGGGAAGACTGCTTCTCCCTCTCACACTGCTGCTTCCCCTGTGTGTGCTCTCGGTCTCTCTTTTAAAATATTAAAAAAAAAAAAAGTAGCACTATTACATTGATGGGGTGAAGAAGCAAGGATATAAATCAATCTTCAGAGGTCTGTCTAGTAAAAAATTGTAGAAGTGGGTCCTGGCACATGAATTGGCAACAAGTAGAAACGAAGTGTTTAAGGGGATCGTATCGCCAAGGAAACAATAGAGTCAAACTAAAAAGTCAGCATTTGAGTTTTAAAATAACTTTCAGACCTCCCAAACTTGCATGGACAGAAACCAGGCCAGGAAAGCTATACGTCCTCTGAGTAGAAGGAATTGCCCATCACCTACCCCCAATGAATCATGGAGGATGCACAACTGAGAACCTCCAGAGGGTAGAACCAGTTGTCAGAATACCGCACAGGGAGCAAACCCAGGTCTAATCCGGAAACTGCTCTCACCCATCACAATGCTACCATGGACCAGTGGGTGCTGAGTTATCTTCCCCCCCCCTTCTCAACAAGACTTGTTACTGTCATTTTCTGTGCATGCACCTCCATGTACATCAGGTTGGGATGGGACAGTCGGGCAGACACCGTGACTTTTTGGTTCATAGGTCACCAGACCATGAGGGGCCACAAACAAACCTAGTGGACAGGACTGTGTATCTCTTGGAGTTGGGACTTTGGGGATAGATGTTCTGACAATGAGAAACACTGACTGAGAAAGGTGACCCATAGACAAGATCGCACCAGTGTCCCTTACCGTTTGGAACATGACTCAATTCTAGCCAGTGAAATGTAAGCAGAAGTGATGTGTGCCAGACCATACAAGCTCCCCAGGAGCAAATCCCCCATGCTCTCTCCACTTCTGCTAGCTCAATGCCAACAAGAACAGGAACCCTGGATGCCACATATCGAAGGTGGTGGGGCATGGTGGAAGCATGGGTATGTCAAACACTAATAGGAGAGTGATCGCCTAGAGGAAGCACCTGGAGCCTTATATAGAATAGAAATAAACATTTATAGCTTATTCAAGCAGGGGTTCTCAGTACAGCAACCAGAAAAACAGTGATGTAGCCAGACTGTAAACTCAGGCAACCTAGTTCCACAATCTGTGCTATGCTACTCCCTGTGAAGAAACAGGAGATATTATTACGAGCCATTTTCTTTTTCTTTTTTCTCTAATAAAAAAATTGTAATGTCTAATCTGTAGTAGTCTCTAAATCTAGTGGGTGCCAGGGTTTATTGTATCTTACTTTCCGTAAGGGTTATTTCCCCCCAGATCTCTCCTCTGTTTTCAAGACTCTTTGCCAGAAATTTAACAGTTCACTGAGAATTTCACAAGTCAATGGCATGCAAGATGTCTCTGAAAAGGCAATAAAGAAATAACATACTCCAAATCAATAACAGATTAGTCACACAATTACTCCAGGCCAAAGGAGATAAAAGGAATAAAGTCCGAATTTAGTTAAGGTGTAATTTAATACAAGTTGGTACTCAGGAGACAGCTTAGCCAACTGAACACTCCTTTTTGATATTGCTTAAATGCTGGTGGGGATAAGAAACTAAAAGACTCGTTTGTTTTTTTTCTTCCTGGCATCCTTCTCAAGCCCCAGTGAAAGATGGAGTCACTATGAGCAACACCAGCAAGTCTTCTATTGGAATACTTAATAATAAGCTGGACGGTTGCCTTTTGTAAGTGACATGACCATTTCGTATAATCAGTATTCATTTATCCACCACAATTTTAGTCAATACACAGATAAATCCATAAAATGCTGGGAGTTGGCAGGTAAGATGCTCTCTCCAAATCTATCCTTCTAAATTAAAGGGATGGGACCTGAAACATGCATGCTGACCATATCACACAGCTGCTGAGTGAAAGCACCAGGACCAGAACCCAGCCCTGCCAGTGTGGAATTCATGGTTTCTTCCTGTGACGGGTACAAATGCCGGCAGCAGGGAGAGTAGCAAGCATGAGGGCTTCAGTCACAGCATCTCTGTGGGTTTTGGGAGGTGAACTGAACCTTGCAAACATGTATTTACAATGAAGATTGAATTAATGACACCATTTAATATAAATATTTGAGTATGGGCCTAGAACAGTGTACTCAGTCCCAAAGACACAAATGAACAAGCTTTTGTCCCGGGCCTTCCCAGAGCTCGTGTTTGAGTGGGGACTGACACAAACACAGATTTGCCTCTGTGTTGAGAGGCACCAAACGTGACAATGGCACACTGAACATAAAAGACTAGCAGAAAGCAGGGATTCAGAGGCACTCCTTTGCCTTCCTTTTCACAATTTAAATTGAGAGGTCTTATTTTTTTGTAAAATGTTCCGGAAGAATCTTGAGAATAGCACCCATTACCATTTTTTCAAGATTTTAAGGATTTTATTTATTCATGAGACAGAGGCAGAGATGCAAACAGAGGGAGAAGCAGGCTCCCTGCGGGGACCCTGATGCAGGACTCGATCCCAGGACCCCGGGTTCATGACCTGAGCCAAAGGCAGACACTCAACCACTGAGCCACCCAGGTGCCTCAGCACCCATTACCATTATAAGCATGAGTGGAAGAGCATGCAGCATGACTTCACCAAACACGGGTGCACCTTACTTCCCTTTCTAAAACTGTTATATGTATAGTCCAGGGGAAGATGTATGAGGTGAGCTCATACTTCTGAGTGGATAAAGTATCACCAGCCCAGAACTTTTTGGAAAAAAAGAAGTAAACAGCCTTTTATCACAAGATGTGCTACCTATAGTTAAGGCAATTTTCTTTATATATATATATATATATATATATATATTTATTTATATTTTATTCATTTATTTGAGAGAGAGAGCACACACACAGGGGGAGGGGCCAAGGGAGAAGGAGTGAGAATCTCAAGCAGACTCCCCACTGAGCATGGAGCCCAGCATGGCCCTCAAACCTACAACTCCAACATCATGACCTGAGCCGAAACCAAGAGTTGGACACCTAACCAACCAAGCCACCCAGGCACTCAAAGGCAATAGTTTACATCTGGTTAGTGTTTGAAGATGTTATAACGGGCAGCCCCAGTGGCGCAGCGGTTTGGCGTCGCCTGCAGCCCAGGGTGTGATCCTGGAGACCCTCGATCGAGTCCCACGTCAGGCTCTCTGTATGATGCCTGCTTCTCCCTCTGCCTGTGTCTCTGCCTCTCTCTCTGCCTCTATGAATGAATAAATAAAATCTTTAAAAAAAAAAAAAGATGTTATAACTTTATAATTTAGTACATAAAATACTATGCTATTACATTATCAGATGTTACTACAGATATGAAGAGGCTTCATATGCCTTCTGAGTTTTAATAGTAAAATAATTTCAACTACCTATTTATTATCCCTTTCCAATAGAAAAGCAGTAAAAATGACAAAGCATTACAGGAATATTAATGTTTGCACACACATGCATAATACAAGACCTCTTTTGATAGTTGATTCTTTTATTAACAATCAAAAAACTTCACACTTAAAATAGGAAAATAAATGTTTCTCTAATGGATAATTAAATGAAAACTATCCAGGACCTTATAGGATTTTTACTGTATCCCAGGTTTGATGTGTACCTTGGAAGACAGGACATCAGCTTGCCCAGTCATTAAATATGACTGAAAATGAGAAACAGTGATTTATAAAACATTTCCCCAATAGCTTTCCCAAATAGTAGCTCCCCTGAAATTAAAACAGGAAATAAAAGTTGTATTTAGATGTAGTTTTAGATATGAGTAACACCACACATCAATCCTAATTTTATCATTTTAATGTTACTTTTTCAGAAACTCCAATCTCATTTTAGTATCATGTATTTGAGGAGTACAATAAAACTGTAATTTCTCAACATCAAAGTTTAATTATTACACAACAGTTCAAGCAGCAGATTCTATTTTGGACAGTATTTGTCCTGGGTCTTGTTTTCAGCACTAATCACGCTATGGTGTTTGAAGCAAAGCTAACAAAGAGCAGGCACTGCTGATTCAGTCACAAAAACCCCTCTTGGATGAACAGTGCTTGGTTCATTTCAGAAGAAATGGCTTTTATTTTTTCTCTTTCTTTTCTATTATGAAAAACCGGGCTAAACAAAACCTTGAAGTCTCATTCTCCACTCGTTGATTAAAATCTTTATCTGTAAATTATCTTAGTCTCTTAAAATCTATCCAATGGGGAGGAAAAAACAAAACCTTAGGGAAGAACAGTGTGTTTTCCCTTGTTCCCTCAACATAAAATCAAAGCAAAAATAGAGCCCCATAGAAATTTCAACATTGATTTTTTTTTTAAATCGTAAAGCTTAATAAAAGTCAAAGAGCTTTATATGAATCTGTAATCTACGTACGTGCTAGTTCAATACAAACCATGATCTAGCAGATTACTTGTATTCAAAAGCCCGCCTTTCAAAAACGTTCTACTTTGGTAAGTGGTCTGTTTAAACAGAGTTCTCTACCATGTTTATACATATATATCTGCATACATACGAACATATGTGCCCGTGTGTGTATATATATACATATGTATATATACAACAGATATCTGTGTGTATATATGTAAGCAGTAATCACATGACCCTCATTTGCCCTCCATGAAAGTCACTTTACCGTGGTATAGGTAAGGATGGCAATCCTAGTCTCCAAAGTGTCTTCAATCCACAAGCACACACACAGTTATCACTAATATCATCAACACTACTGACAATTCAGAAAGCCTAAATACTTTCTAATTGAATTTTGAAAGAAAAGTGCCTTAAATTTAATTTTTTTTAAACTTCAGTCTTCAATATTGAAACTGCTAAGTTACTCCATTTTCCTGTGCAAAAAAAAAAAAAAAATAGAATAAACTTGGGAGAAAAATAATATACTAACTTGGGAAAACATCTTGTTACTAAATAGGTTTAAGAGGAAACCTATATAGAAAAATTATTTTAATAGAAATTAAAATCTAGGCAGCCCAAGTGGCTTAGCGGTTTGGCACCACCTTCAGCCCCGGACGTGATCCTAGAGACCCGGGATTGAGACCCATGTCGGGCTCCCTGCATGGAGCCTCCTTCTCCCTCTGCCTGTGTCTCTGCCTTTCTCTCTCAATCTCTCTCTCTCTCTCTGTCTCTCATGAATAAATAAAATATTTTTTAAAATTAAAAAAAAATAAGGTAAAATCTATGTAGGTTGCTCACCACAGCATTATTTGAATAACAATTAGAAACCAATGAAATATTCAATAACAGAACTGTAAAATAAATTAGGAAGTGTCCAATTGATAAATTATACAGCCACCAAAAATAAGGAAAATGATGAAACATGGAACATGTGACAATGTTAAGCCAAATTAGAAAAGGATCCTGCGGGGATCCCTGGGTGGCTCAGTGGTTTGGCGCCTGCCTTTGGCCCAGGGCACGATCCTGGAGACCCAGGATCGAGTCCTGTGTCGGGCTCCCGTTGTGGAGCCTGCTTCTCCCTCTGCCTGTGTCTCTGCCTCTCTCTCTCTGTGTCTATCATAAATAAATAAATAAATCTTTAAAAAGAAAAGAAAAGAAAAGGATCCTGCTAGAGTTAAACAATTCCAACTGCAAACACAAAACAGCAACACAATCTGACATGCTGCATCACTGGATTATGGGTATTGTTTTCCTCTATTTAAAGGACTATACAGTATAAAGCTACTATCATGACTGCACATTTTTTAAAAGAAAACAAGATCAATAATGATAGAATAATTCAAAGACAAGTGTTTGAAAAGCGGTGTTCCCGGACAATTCCTCCCCATTTTGCCACTCTGGAAAGGCAGCACCCCACCCAGGCTGCTGCTGTGCAGAGTGGTACTCGTGAACAGGGCAGGGAAGGGGGCAGGTGCCTGGCCAGAATGGTCTCTGGCCTCATTCCCAACGTTCATTTTATCAATAAGGCCCAGATTTGTCCGCCTTAAGCCTATACCCAACACACACATCTATGTTTGATGACAAAATTTCACATGAAAGTCTTTTTATTTCTCCCAACAGAAACATTCAAAGGCAGAACCATTTCCTTTTCATAATAAAGCAATTCTCAATTAGCAATCAAGTTATATTTTTTTTAAGCCAAAATGGTGTTAACCCTATGGAAAATGTGACCAAAAATAATTAAAGGCCCATGGGTGATATCTACAAGTACTACTACTAGACAGAAGACTACTTACAAAAAGAGCAATTTTCATTAGAAAAACTGAACATTTCCCTTGGGAAACAAATTTAATCTTTTATCGTTAAACAAGTGGGGCAAAGGACCAGATTTTCTACAAGTGCAATAGAACTGAGGCAAAAGGCTTCCCTGGAGGCCTGAAGAGGACAAGGATGAGATCTTTTTGATGGTTTTATGATGGCAATTATAACCTGCTAGCTATCTGAACTCTATGAAAAAGATGTTCAATGAAAAGACTATATCACACAAACCACTTACTTTTTTCAGTTGCCCAACAACAAAATTTGAAAACAAGAAATCCATAGCATTGAATCATGTTCATAAAACGCTTGAACAAGCTACATTAAGAAATGCTACAATAGAGCAGCTTACTGGTTTACTATGGTACTCTGCACTACTACAAAAATAGTTGTGAAAACCTTATTTTGCTCAATGTAATGATAATGTTTTACTTTTTGCAAGCCATGTATCTCTCGGTTACATTCTCCCAGTTGATTACATTCCAAATAGCTTTTAGATAATCCGGTCTGACATTTTTATACTGAAGGTAATAAGCATGCTCCCACACATCGATCCCCAGTAGTGGAATAAGACCTATTGGAGAGAAGGGGGGAAAAAAGCAAAACCTGTGAATTTCAATCTAAAACCTGACTGCATATTCTCAATTTAAACTTTATCCTATGCACACAAAATTACCCTTCACAACCTTGCCATCCATTTTCTGTTTCTTTTACAAATAGGAAGTTTGCCTAAGAACAAATACCCTATAAAAAACTTTCAAACTTTACTCTTTGGAAGAAAATATGATAAATAGTAAGAAGTCTAAAATAGACTTCGGAAAATTATGTACGGTATTTTAACGGCTGTTCTTAAAATACCAACAAGTCCATCCACAAGCCAATTCTTGGGGAGATCAGTAAGGTTACCATGTTTATGGGGGTGGTTGAGGAACTTCTGAAGCTGTCAAGAGGGTTTTAGGAGAACCACTCTGCTCCCAAGGCTAATATTGTTAGTCTCAAAGAATACAGAGCATTTATGAGACACTAAGAATGAATAAGTTAACAAGGAAAACTGAAAAGGAAAAAAAAAAAAGAGACACTGTTCTCAGAAATTAAATACTGCGAAGAAAGAATTACTTATACAACACTCATTTTCAAAAACTCTCAAACTAAATGATAGCTCTCCTGTCCAACAAGTCCCAACCAGTAGGTCATCAGTGGGGAGCTAGTCACTAATCATGTATTATAAATAATTAAGGTAACAAACTTCATAAATGATTTTTCCCCTAAATAAACTGCCATGACTTTTTCACTGATTTTCATTCCAATGGGCTTTCCTCAAGTGGAAGAGAAACAGGTGTGGCCAGGGTTTACCTGGAAATCACAGCCTTTTCTGTCACGCCTTAAAAGATAGACCTGACTATAGCATTCTCTAGTATCTCACTTTCCCCAAAAGAGCCATTTAGATTCTGGCTAAATCTGAACATATCCAGGGAAGTGAAGCATGTAAGAAAGTCTGCTGACATGTATGAAAAATGTTGGAAAATGTAGCTGAGGGACTCCTGGGTGGCTCAGCAGTTGAGTATCTATCTGTCTTTGGCTCAGCATGTGACCCCAGGGTCCTGAGATCAAGTCCCACATCGGCTCCCTGTGAGGCACCTGCTTCTCCCTCTCCCTGTATCTCTGCCTTCTCTGTCTCTCATGAATAAATAAATAACATCTTTAGAAAAGAAAAGAAAAGAAAAGAAAAGAAAAGAAAAGAGAGGAGAGGAGAGGAGAGGAGAGGAGAGGAGAGGAGAGGAGAGGAGAGGAGAGGAGAGGAGAGGAGAGGAGAGGAGAAGAGAGAGAAGAGAGGAGAGGAGAGGAGAGGAGAGGAGAGGAGAGGAGAGGAGAGGAGAGGAGAGGAGAGGAGAGGAGAAGAGAAGAGAAGAGAAGAGAAGAGAAGAGAAGAGAAGAGAAGAGAAGAGAAGAGAAGAGAAGAGAAGAGAAGAGAAGAGAGGAGAGGAGAGAAAAGGTGGCTGAGAACTGGTGACTGAGGTTGAGACGTCACCACAGGTCTATTACACTGCAGATCAAAGTTCTAACTAACTGCTGGCTGCCTTATGACTATCTCCTAAAGACATTCTAATTCAACCTGGCTCAACATGGAAAAGGGTTTGGTGAACCCAGCCTGCAGCTTCTAATCCAAATATTTTCCTATACCAAAACCAAAACCCCCAAAAAGCAAGTCTGGAAATCTGAGCTCCAGTGCCAAGTTTGACCACAGGGAGTCGCCAGACGGGCTGAGAGTCCAAGGTCTAGGTCAGACTCAGCTTACAGGTCTTTTCCTCCTTTGTGGTGTTTATCTAATTTCAGTGCATGTAATTATGTAAGCTGATAGGAATTCTCTGTTAAATGAAGTAGAGTTTATGTTCAAAACATTTTTTGTTAACGTAGCTGTAAAATTACATGTACTAATTTTACAAAATATCAAGGGCTTTTAAAGCATTTTTGCTTGACTCAGTATTATCAGCTTATTATCAGCTGTTAAGACTTACTCACATGAGTACGTGTTCTTAATAGCTTCAATCATTGCTAGCATTCCTTATTTCAAGGTAAATGCTTTACAGTGAACCACCTCCCACTAACCAAATGTGAAACCATTTTCAAATCTAACCTGTTGTTCCTTGCAGGGGATCCTGGTTAAAACAAGCAGCAATCTGCAAGCGTCCCTGCTCCTTATTGAAACCAAGCCAACCCCAACCTGAGCCTTGGACACCGACGGATACAGTGGTCAACTTCTCCTTAAATTTGTCGAAGGAACCAAAATCACGTTTGATGGCTTCCAGCAATTCCCCTATTTAGAAGAATCCAAAAACACCCACAAATGAACAGATTGCAACAACTGCAATAAAAAAAAGTCATTACATATTTAAAATAAGCTTGTCATATGGCACAAGATACAACTAGGCAACATATGAAGACATAACCTAACCCTGTGAGCCCAGATAGCACCAAGTTGCTCTTGCCCTGACACCAGCGTCATAAGGTCTCATTTTAATACATGTGTTTGTTACTGAATCACGTTAGAGAGATTTCTTCCCTCACTGTGCTATTTCCATCAGAAAAGAAATAATATTTTCCATTAGCTTTCTTTTTTCCCTTCAACAGAAAATTTTACTTTGACTTCTACCCTACCTGTTACTCTGTCTCAATCTAGGAATAAAATTTTATGGTTGATATTTGGTTCTTCCCCAAGGTGGCCTAGATCTTTTCTTTCACAATTACATAATTTTAAAAAGAATGATTTTGTCTTTTATTACTGAACAAAGGGTACACTATAAGAGCTAGTCCTTTTATTCTGTAGCAATGTAGAATATAATTCTAGATTGACTACATCAACCAAATCAAATGGGCCAAAAATATCACTTCTCTGATTCCAATGGTTTCAAAGTAGTTATCTATTTTAAGCACAAATAGAATAAAGTGGTACAGGGGATCCCTGGGTGGCTCAGCGGTTCGGCGCCTGCCTTTGGCCCGGGGTGCGATCCTGGAGTCCCGGGATTGAGTTCCGCGTCGGGCTCCTGGCATGGAGCCTGCTTCTCCCTCTGCCTGTGTCTCTGCCTCTCTCTCTCTCTCTGTCTATCATGAATAAATAAATAAAATCTTAAAAAAAAAAAAAAAAAGAATAAAGTGGTACAGATAACCCAAAGTGTCAGAGTACCAAGATCTTTGGCTGAATATGGGCACATCTGACATTCTACTAACTGTCAAAAGTACTAAGTCACCATCTGCAGACCTAATGCATAAAAAGACATGTCCAGCTTCCCATAGTTACTCTCCCGTTCATCTTTACTTACAAATGAAATTGCTTATTGCAAGTACCAAAGATGCCTTCCACAAAACAAAAACAAACTCACCCACAGAAACTGAAGTTGCCCAGAGACAGGGAGAGCTCTACTTATGCCCCATACCTTCCCTGGAGTGAGGAAGAGAATTCAAGTTGTCTGGGCCTCCACACGTCGCACAAGAGATCAAGTAAACGAACCGCAGTGAACAAGACCATTGGCTCTGTAGTCCCCTCATTAATCTGCAGGTGTCCTGCAAAACCTCATTTTCTCGGACAACTGACTTTTTATCAGGAAGAGTAATAATAGCAAAAGGCACTATTCTAAGCATTTTAACGCTTGATAACTTATGTAATTTTCAAAACAGCTCTATTATTATGCCCGTATCATAGAGATGAAGAAAGTATGTACAGAAGGATTAAGTATCTTACCCACTCCTGGGTTCCTCAATTCTTCTAAAAACTGTTTACCAGTCTTATTCTAACGTAAACACAGTACATTTCAACCAGAAGTTGATACCATATCTGACACCGTGTGTGTGTATTAAGGTGATGACATAACTCCCTGAACACACTCTCCATTCCTACACATGTCCCTTTCCAAGTTACAATTTCATTGTACTCCTTGCTATGAAAAATATGCCACTATGATACCTCAGAATTAACATAAGAAAAGCACCAGTCATTCCTATTGTGCACAACATTTAGCTAAGACTACATCAATATCTACCAACCTTTTGGTTCTCCACCACCCTTAGGGCTCAGGTTTGTCCAGAAGATGGAATGATTGATATGACCTCCTCCATTGAACTTGAGCCCAGGCTGAAGAGCTATCTGAGCTGTAATGTCACCTGTAAAGAGGTAAACAGACTTTTTATAATTCTTACTTTTCAATCCTTCTATACACCATTTTTTTTTCTGTAAAATGTCATATAATAGGACTAGCTTATCTACAACATTCCTATAGGTCCTAAAATTCCACAATTCTGGGATTCTACAAAAAAAAATTTTTTTTCCTTAAAATTCTTTGTCCTGGGATGCCTGGGTGGCTCAGTGGTTAAGCATCTGCCTTCGGCTCAGGGTGTGAACCTGAAGTTCCAGGATCGAGTCCCACATCAGGCTCCCTGCATGGAGCCTGCTTCTCCTTCTGCCTGTGTGTCTCTGCCTCTCTCTTTCTGTGTCTCTCGTGAATAAATAAATAAAATCCTTAAAAAAAAAATTATTTGTCCCAGTGGATTTTCAGTTCAATTAATAACACGCTGAACAACTAATGAGAGGCCCAGTAGGGGGTACAAAGCATGCAGAAAATTCTTTCCTGAGCTTCAAAGAACTCAAAGTTTTCTACAATATTAAAGATTTCAGCAACAGGGATGACTGGGTGGCTCAGTGGTTGAGCATCTGCCTTTGGCTCAGGGCATGATCCCGGGTTTAGGGATTGAGTCCCACATCAGGCTCCCTGCAAGGAGCTTGCTGCTCTTTCTATGTCTCTGCCCCTCTCTCTCTCTCTCTCTCTCTCTCTCTCTCTCATGAATAAATAAATAAACCTTTAACAAAAAACAAAAAAAAGGAAGATTTCAGCAACGATGAGAACAGACACAAAACAGTGACACACTGACATGTGTGGTTCCATAAACAGACTAAATGATAAATTTTCAGGGGTGCTTGTGTGGCTCAGTCAGTAGAGCATGAGACTCTTGGTCTCCAGGTGCTGAGTCCGAGCCCCATAAGGGAGGTGGAGTTTACTAAAAATAAATAAAAGTTTTTAAAAATAGATTTTCAGCTCTCATTTTCTACAATTCATCAGAAAATAGTTCAACATTACAATAACCAAAAAATTCATCATATTCAAAACTGAAACTCTAGATTTTCAAACCCAAACTTACTCTCCAAATGGCCTTCCCCATCCCACGAAGTGCCAGCTGTTTTCTCAGGACATTTCTGATAACTTAGTCATTTCTTACTCCTTTTCTCTCACACACCACATTCAATCCAACATACCCACCGGCAAAGCCAGCTCTACCTTCAAAAAAGACTCAGCACCTGATCCCATCTTCCTACCTCTGGTGCAGACCAGCAACATTACCTACCTGCATCCATGCCACCATCCCACACTGGTCTCCTGCTTCCACATGTGCCCCTTACACTGTTCTCAACACAGTGACCAGAGGGCTCCTCTAGACCCCAAAGTGACTATGGCATTCCTCTAGTCAAACCCCTCCAAAGGCTGCTCCTCTCACTCAGAGTGATCCCCTACAATCGGCTTCAAAGATGCACGTCATCTGGTCATCTGACCCTCTGCAGGGCCTCGCTGCCCCAGCTCCAGGCACAATGGCCTCCCTTGCACTTACAAGACAGCAGCTCAGTCTGCTCCCAGTTTAGTTTCCACTGACTGTTGTTGCCTGTACTAGGATACTCTTCCTGCAGATAGCCTCATGACTCGTTCCCACATTTCTCCGTCAAGTCTCCACTGACATGTCAACTTCGTCAGCGAAGCCTTCTCAAACCACAATATACAATGGGCTATTCCCCGCCACTTCCCCTATTCCTTTTTCTTGATAGGACTTAAAACCCCTGGCATACTATTTACTTGTTCATCTGTCTCCCCACTAGAACCAAAGTTCCAATTATAACAAGGACTTCTGGGCATTCTGAGTTCCAAGGGCCAATATACTGCCTCTGACATATCAGGCACTCGACAATGTTTGCTAGCTAGATAAATGAATATATTAAGTGTAATTTTTATGGAAAAAAATTCTGACAGCTATACACAAAGTCACATTTGAAGACTTTTTTTTTTTCTATCTTGTAGGCAAAATATTCTTTTCCAAGTCTTCAAGAAACTAACCTTAACTATTAACAAAAATGGCAATTCCCTTGTTCAATCAAGTCCCAAATGTTCATTATTCACAAAATACTAAGGGGCAAAGTGAAAGACACAAAGTACCACTGAGAGCTCAGTGCTTAGGGAGTTTACATAATAGAAGTTCTCTAATCTGCTCTTAGGGCATACCTCAGAGAAGTGAGGGCCAAGTGATCTCAGAATACACAGACCCTCTGTGAGAGCGGTTTTAAGATGCCACCTTCTTGTTATGTTTACAAAACAATTTTCTTGGGCAGTCCCAGTGGCTCAGTGGTTTAGCCTGATCCTGGAGACCCTGGATTGTGTCCTACGTGGGGCTCCCTGCATGGAGCCTGCTTCTCCCTCTGCCTGTGTCTCTGCCTCTCTCTCTATGTCTCTCATGAATAAATAAATAAAATCTTTAAAAAAAAAAAAAATTTTCTTGCTGACCACTGTCTCTCTTAGTAATTATTCTAAGGAAGTCACTCTAAAAGTTTCATATTGGTTTTTAATAAGTCAACAGTAATTAATACTTCCCAATTGTAAAGAAACATGCTTATTGAAAATTGCTTAATGATCTCAATCTCT
Source organism: Canis lupus baileyi (assembly GCF_048164855.1). Classification (NCBI taxonomy): domain Eukaryota; kingdom Metazoa; phylum Chordata; class Mammalia; order Carnivora; family Canidae; genus Canis; species Canis lupus. Next base: position 49,857,591 of record NC_132838.1, read on the forward strand.
TAAAGTTTACTTCGTCATTTTTAAATTTTAATATAAAATTGAGGGGGCACCTGGCTGGTTCAGTTGGTACAGCATATGACTCTTGATCTCGGGTTGTAAGTTTGAGCCCCACAACAGATGTACAGCTTATATTTCAAAAAAATAATATTAATAATAAGAGAAATTTGGGCAGGGCCTTACTATTTGCTTTTAAAAATATTTTTCTTGGGACTCCTGGGTGGCTCAGAGGTTGACCATCTGTCTTTGGCTCAGGGTGGGATCTAGTCCTGCATCAGGCTCCCCACAGGGAGCTTACTTCTCCCTTGGCCTAGGTCTCTGTCTCTGTGTCTCTCATGAATAAATAAAATCTTTAAAAAATAATAAAAACTTTTCTTAAGTTCAACATTTTCTTTGGTTTCAATTTTTTTCCTGTTAAATACAATAAAAGTTAAATACTTTTGTGTGAAACTTATTTATATACTTGTCATGAGATTGATGACGTTATTTCACTTAATACTTTTGCCCCAAATTTTCAAACATGAAAATCTAATTCTTCAATAGTCTTTAAAATATATATATATTTTTAAATAAAAGAAAACTCTGCAGGTACTCATGATAGTCAACAAAACACAACATAATGCAAAGTTGTTTTTTTTTTTTTGTCAGCAGCTTTCATGAAACAAGTAAAGGTATGATTGCACAATGGCTGAAATGAAGTTGTTTTTAAAATATTGAAGAGAATGGCTTGCCTTGTCAGATGTTGTCATCCAGGAAACAATTTCACAACTGGGATATTCCCACCTTGTCATCATTACCACATCTTTACCAAATTTGTTATTCTCTAAAACCCTTTTCCCGTTCAAATCACCCCACCTTTTTCCCAGTACTCAAGGTTTCTGTCACAAATCTTCCAGAATGTGGCAACTTCCTTTTGTTTTTGTTTAGCCAATTACCACATACAATCAGGCTGAAATACTGCATTTTCCCACTAGATGCCCCCAGTCAACAAGATGTCACCGTCTGAAATTTACTCAACAAATTTCAGGGGCTCTAAAGTCAATAAAAAGAAAGGGAAAGCACTTTTTAAAAAAAAACTATGCAGCTTATTAAGCAATACGTAGAGTGAATTATTTTTCTAGTACTTTCTGATTTCTCAGTGCACTGATTTTTTTCAATGCCACTGATTAACAGGCTGAGAAGTGTAACACGGTTCTGTATGGAGACATGAAAACACAGATTCTGGAACACACGCCCGCAGGCACACAAAAGTCCACACGTTACTGTTCTGTCACCTGAGCTCTTTAGGGGAAACAAACAAAAAAAAGTGTAAGTGTCTATTATATGGTAATACTGAATTCTACGTATTAGTAGATAGGCACAGGCCTGTTCCAATTTCCCACAAAGTGAGTGCTGTCCTCGTGAGTGCTGGCGCCAGGTCAACCCGGGGGCAGGCGACGCGGCCCCGCCGACCCGCCCGCCCGCCCGCCCGCGGCCCGGCACCCACCCTTCTCCAGCGCCTCCAGATACTTCTCCTCGATGGTGTTCAGGTTGTTCACGTAGGCGGCGTGGTGCTTGCTGTGGTGCAGCTGCATGATCTGGGCGTTGATGTGAGGCTCCAGGGCGCCATAATCGTACGGCAGGTCGGGGAGGCTGTGCTTCTGCCGGGACCCCAGACACCCCAGCGCCGGCACCAGCGTCCTGCTCGTGCTGGAACCGGAGCAGACACACACCGATTCGTTCACGCGTCCACGCAGACCCAGCGCCGCCGGGGCCTTTCCCCCGCCCGCGAGCCCGCCCGCCCGCGCGCCCTCCCGGTTCCCTGAGGCGTGACACCTGCCCCTCAGGCAGCGCCGCCGCCGCGTCCCCGCGACGCCGGGACCCCGCAGGGGCACTGGAGCCGGGGCTCGCAGGGAGCGGGCCGGATGGAGGCGGCCGCCCGTGCCCCTCGCCCTCGGAGCCCTGACCCGTGTGCGCGGCGCCGCGCGGCCCCGACGCCTCACCTGAGCGCCGCCCGGGACAACATGGTGAGCGCGCCTGCCAGTCCGCGTTCGGAGACGGAGGGTCGCGCCGACCGCCCGGCGTCCACTGACGCACGTCTCCGGCGGCGCCGCAAGGACACCGCCGTCCTCCACGGGCTCCGCCCCCTGCTCCCGCCGCTCCCACGCCGGGGGGTGCACGGCCCCGGGGTCCGCCCTGCCAGAGCCAGCCCGCGCCCTTGGCCCAGGGAACCCGACAAGGGGGGACTTGAGGTACCTGCCCCAGGGGGTCCGGGGACCGGCGGCGCCCACCCGCCCGTTTCTGGGCGTGTAACCATAGGGAAGGCCGCGCTCTACCCCCCACCCTGGTGGAAGATGGTACGGCCCGCGGCCCCGCCCCCCCGGGGCCTGTGGCCCCGCCCCTCCGCCGGCACGGCCCCGCCCCTTGGCTCTCGCTGCCGCAGGGCAGCCGCGGAGTCGGGCGACCTCCCACGAGCGGAGGCTGCGGCTTCGCGGAGCCGCTGGGGTGCGCCCTAGCGGGCTGCTGAGGTCTCTCCGGAACCTGGGTTCCTCAGGGTGCCAGTGAGGTGCCTCAGGCTCCTGGGCATGAGTAAGGTGTAAGAGCCAGTGCCTCTCCAACCGCTGCGCGGAGTGACCTTTCTTTCCGAGTGAATTTGACCTTGGGACAGGAGCCAGGCCCGCGGCGGCCTGATGATAGTGTTACTGGACGCCTACAGTGCTGTGCCAGGGACTACGCTGCAGGGCTTAGATGCATTTATCTCTACGTCGCTCCTAGGGTAGGTACCGTTGATTCCAGACCACACGAATGAGCTCACTGAAGTTAAAGCAGGTTGCCTTGGTCACACCGTTAATAAGTAAAAGACTGGACTAGAAATGAAAGTTCCTACTTTCTTGATCACTAAGCCTTACCAGTCAGGACCTAGTGTTTGTTCTGAGTGACTTCCATAAACCAAAAGCTCGGGAGAATATTTAAAAGTACAACTGAGGATTCTTTGCTACTCTGTCTTATGAGTAGCATCTAATGAGCTGCATCTAATGCTTTCCCAACAATTAGAAGAACAATCCTGAACTGTGTGAATCCTCCCTGTATAGAAGTTAGGAGAGCCTTGCACTATTATTGGCAGAGTTGGGTCCTTATTGATTAGAATAATTTAAGAGGAAGTAGAGAGTAGGTGCTGAATAGTTTCAGCTACTCTCTTCCACGCCCATCTCCACCCCCTTCCCTCCCCAGGGATGACTAGGATTTGGGTTGGGGAATAGCTAAGGGGAACCACTGAGCTGGCTTCTCGGCCAGAGGGCTGGGGCTTGCTGACAGTTGGGAAACTAACCAAGAATGTATGACTGGGTAAAGGAGGAAAATCAGGTTGAGGAAAGGTCAGACATGTGCCTCAAAAGGTTGGTTACAGGAAATCAAGCATTTTAGCAGAACTGAGTGAGACAAGGTAGTTTTTCAGTCAAGGTACTCTGTCATTGATATGGTGAAGGGCAAGCTAGTTAGAAAGCTGTTGTGTGAATCCTAGCTGAGGTCCTAAGAACCAGTTTTAGGGTATTATATATGAGAACTGGAAAAAAAAAAAAAAAAGGAGGACATTTTAAAGGATGAAATGACAGAATTCGGGGATCCCTGGGTGGCGCAGCGGTTTTGCGCCTGCCTTTGGCCCAGGACGCGATCCTGGAGACCCTGGATCGAATCCCACGTCGGGCTCCCGGTACATGGAGCCTGCTTCTCCCTCTGCCTGTGTCTCTGCATCTCTCTCTCTCTCTCTGTGTGACTATCATAAATAAATAAAAATTAAAAAAAAAAAAAAAAAAAGAAATGACAGAATTCAGCAGCAGATCAGTCACTGATAAAAAGGCTTATTCTAGTGAGAACAAAATATCACTGTAAGGAGATTGAGCCCAGTTAGGCGGCATGGGATGTACTCCTAGTTTGTACAGATGATGATATTTTAATACTTAAATTGACTCCCTCAGGAGACACCCTTTTGAACAAGCAACAATTGCGAGTTAGTGACAGTAACAGTCTGGTAGAAGTGTCTCTAACATCATATCTGTAACAGCTACATCCCTCCAGAAGACAACCCCGACTGTGAGAGTATCTGGATTGAGACCAAGGATTTGGGGAATGCTGGAGTTAAGGAGATTTTTTTTTTTTTTTTTTTTTTTGGAGATTTTTTACCTTCTTTGTTGGCCACACCCAATGAACAGGTCTCTTTTTCTTTTTTGCTAGCCACTATATGAAGTACTCATTCAGTATTGGCCCAAGAGTTAAATGCAGTTGACTGGGGTCTGTCCCAAAGTCTTCCAGCCAGCTCAGGGTCTCATCTGCGACATCTGGCATCATAATTGTGCATTTCCCTTGCATAAACTTCCCAAGGCCACTTCACAGCCATCTTCAGACCTAACACAGTTAAACCAACATATTGGCTGGAGGAGGCAAAATATGGGTTGGGATGAAATCCTTTTGAGCCAGTTATTAATTGCATTCATGTTCTAGTGACTGAGTGTCTCAAACACAGAAGAGCATATTCATTCCCTCACATAAAAGCGATCTGAAGTAGGTAGTCCAAGGCTGGGATGACAGTGCCATGAAATTATCAAGGACCCAGGCTCCTCTGTCCTCAGAGTTTCTTCATGATCCACAATAGCTTCTAGAGCACCAGCCATCTCACCTCCTTCCCATGAAGAGGGGAGGACAAAAAGTTAGGCCCCAGTTGTCTCCCTTTTAAGGATTCTTTGTGGTGGATTCACTCAGCAGATTCCACTCAGAAATGAGGCACACTCAAAGAACACATTAAATACCAGAAAAGGAAAGAGGGAACTTGGTTCATAATGAAAGTGTTTTATTGAACAAGACATATAGGGAGTTAATTGTATCTATAAAGGAAGAAGGGAACCAGTGTTACTGAGCAGCCCCTCATATGTGCTAGGTACTAGCTCAAATGCTCTATATCACCTCTTAATTTTACACATCTCTCTGCAGTGGCTTATCATTCTTCCTTTGCATGAAGACAGTAGACTTGCCCATGGTCACACACACAGCTTGTAGGTAGTAGAGCTGAGCTTTGAATGTAGGGTGCTTCCTCTGTTAACACTGACGTAACCCTGTGCTTTTAAACAGCTGCCACTCCCTCTCCCACATTCCTTGCACCAATAAAATTGAGCTCAATCTTATCTTGTTTGTGTATAGCTCAAGTATTGAAACTCCCCCATGTTTCTTTTTTTTTAAGAGTTTATTTTTGTTTAATTGACAGAGAAAAAGCACAAGCAGGGGAGCAGCAGGCAGAGGGAGACAGAGAAGCAGGCAACCCACTGAGTAGGGAGATGCCACCTGAGCTGAAGGCAGATGCTTAACCAATTGAGCCACCCAGGCAACCCTCCCCTCCCATGTCTCTTCCTGACATGTTCCTATCTTCTCAGCTCCTGACTGATCTCCAGACTCATCCTTTGCATATGATTCAAGTCATAATTCTTGGACCTGAAACTTGATATTGCTCCTCTGTTTTCATGCTGGGTTGTGTCTTCAATCACATTAGCTTCTTAGCCTCAGTGAAAACCCAGCTTCCTAGAGCTGCCTTTGGCACTGGGTCGCCTGACTCTTCCCAGCCTTGTGGGCCATAAACCTGAGACTCCAGAATGGAGGAGGGTAAAAAGAAAGATCACTCTATATTTAGAGTCCAACAGATCCCTCCATAAAGGCTATGCAATATCTATCCTTTAAGGGGAATGGATAACCCACCATCATAACTACTCCCATGTGTATTAGAGTTGCCCCGAGAAACAGAATTGATATGATTTGTATATATGGAGAAAAAGAGATGTATTAAGAAACAGAATTGAGGGACAACTGCATGGTTCAGTTGGTTAAGTGCCCGACTCTTGATTTCTGCTCAGGTCATGCATAATCTCAGGGTCATGAGATTGAGCCTGGCATTGGGATCCATGCTCAGCACAGAGCCTGCTTGGGATTCTCTCTCTCCCTCTCCCTGTCCCCCCCCCACCACCATGTGCTCTCGCTCTCTCTCCAACATAAATAAATAAATCTTAAAAGAAAAAGAAACAGAATCGATATTTGTATATACACAGATAAAGAGATGTATTTATTAAAGGAAATGACTCATGGATTATGGAGGCTGGCAAGTCCAAAATCTACAGTGTAAACTGACAGGCTAGAGACTCAGGACAGCCAATGGTATGAATCCAGTGCAAAGGCAATCTAAGGGAGACTTCCTCCTGCTTGAGGAGGTCAGTTTTTGCTCAGCTGATTGAATGAGACCCACCCACATTATGGAAGGCAATCTGCTTTACCACAAATTCACCAATTTAAATGTTAATTTCATTCAAAAACACCCTCCAAACTGACACATAAAATTAACCATCACCTAGGTGAAAAAAAAAAAAAAAAAAAACCAGCATGGCCAATGCATTCTGTGTGAGAAGTGGCTTGGTCTATTAATACCCCAAGATTATTGTGGAGTAAAATTGAATTCATGGGCACAGTTCTAAGAATGATTCTCAAGAGCTATTCAAGATGAATACACTCACATCCCTGAGAGCAATGACCTCAGGCTGGTTACATCTCCTGGCCAGCGTGTGCCAGGGGTTACACCCCACACCAAGGAACCAGAGTAGGTGTGCAGGAGGCTTGGCCTCATACACCACAGAGAGGTTCATGCCAGGACTTGATCCACTGGGAATAGTATGAACTTTGGATCCATCTCAGGCATGTCCCAGAACACTAGCCATCCTGGTCTACATTCCCCTGTTCTGGTGCTAGCTTATATCTTCACTGGCCCATTTGTGGAGAAATAGAATGAAATCATGTGAAATAAGCCTAGAAGTGCTTTCACCCTAAGAATATTAATTTAGTTTAAGGAACTAGTCAGCTATATATTGGTACAAGATATTCTGGTTGACTAGCTGATCAATCACTCTTTTATGGGGTTTGAAGAGTATCCTCTCAGCAATGTATAAACCAGAACTCTCTAATCTCAACATTGACCCTGAACATTCAACTCTTCCTTGAGCAGACATCTCTTAGTTTTGTCCCAGACCAGCCTAGTACTTAATCCAGTTGTTACGGACTATATTGTGTTCCCACAAACTTGTATGTTGAAGGCCTAACCCCTAGTACCTTAGAATGTACCTGTATTTGGAGATAAGGCCTTTAAAAGGTGTTTAAATTAAAATGACAGTTTCACACCAGTGTGTCAGGTGTCCTTATAAGAAGAGATAAAGTCACACACAGGCTGAGAGGTGACCTTCTGCAAACCAAGGAGAGAGACTTGAGGAGACATCAAGCCTGCTGACAGCTTGATCTCAGACTTCCAGTCTCCAGAACTGTAAGAATATAGATTTCTGTTGCATAAGCCACACAGTCTATGGTATTTTGCTTTACAACTCAAGCAAACTAATACAGCAGTTCACAGCTTTCCGTAATCCAATCTGGTTATTAAACTGTCAGCCACTGTTGAGTTTATAATCACAATCACTGGAGCTTCTTCTGGCCTGGGACTCCCCCACTACACTCTGCTCCACTCTCCTCCTTGCTCTCTTTCTTTAGAGGGCTTGCTGGCACTCACCTGCAGGAAGGGAAAGGAGACTTTGTATCCTGGAGGGATGGCCTTTGTGAACTGGCTCTTGCTTTGGTGTCATCTGACCCCATGTGTCAGTTCCAGCCAGTCAGGGGCTGAGAGAGAAGAGGTGTGTTCTATCTTGGTCTGGTTCAACTTCATTTTAATGGCCACAATATGTCCAAGCATTTTTGTACAGGTGACATATCTGGCTCAGCTTCACCCCCACCTGGCTCTCTGTCAGGTAGACCCCCTGCCCTGCCCAGGTGCGGCCATGCCTCTGTTTGGCTCCCCTGTCACTTTTCCGGGTGAATGTTCCTTTGATCAACATGTAGCCACCAGGGCAGCCTGGTACATGCTTCCTTGCCATACTCCCTTTAAGACTGGTTGGTGCCTTCCACCTTCAGAAATATCCTGACAAAAAGTGGGTACCAGTGTCCAAGTTCACCCCCGATGTTCAGGGTGCATAGGTTACATGACCCCCTTTCTCCTAGGGCATACGTGGAGAGCAAAATCGGAAAGGATCAAGCCCAACACTCGGTTAAAACCCAGAACAGCTCTTCCTTTCAATCACCCTTCTGTATTTCCCAGTGGAAAAAGCTGCCAAACCTGCACAGCCTGTCCACAACATAAGCTTTTCCACCTCTGATCCAGGCTTTAGGGAATTCATAATCCTGCTTTTGATAGCAGCTGACTCCATTACTTGGAGTTGGAGAGTGCATGGGAAAGAATTTCAACTGGTGCTTTAACCTTCTTCTGTTATTATTTAAACAATAATATACCTACTATTGTCTGGATGCTAAGTTTGTTAGGAGTTGTGTATAGAACCAGCCATGGTCCTTATCCCCAGGAGCTTTGTCCCAGACCTGGGGAGCCTGTCACTCAGAAAGGATAGTGGCATCTGAGAGTGTTGATGGAAGGCCATCCAAACACTGGAGTCTGGGGTTGAGGCCAGAACTCAGAGAGCAGGGTCTCTCAACCCGGCACTGTTGACATTTTGGACCAATGACTTTGTTACGGGAGTTGCCCTGAGTATTATAGGATATTTATCCACCCCCCTGCCACCACCCATTAGATGCCAGTAGCACTCACCCACCTCCAGTTTTGACAACCAAAAATGTCTCAAACTTTGTCAAATGTCCCCTGGGGGCCAAATCATCTCCAATTGAGGACCACTGTCGTAGAGCTAAAACTATTACAAAAATGTCAAACCAAGTGAGTTAGTCAACAAAGGATGCCAGACCATGGAAGGCTAGTCGAGAAGCCCATGCTTTTCTATCATACCATGCTGTTTCAGGCAGAATAAATATAGTAGAAGCTTTTATACATAGCCACCTCAACAGCTTTCCAGATTAACAGTCATATTTCCATTTCTTTGTAGGGCATGGTGACAGATGCCCATAGTGCCTGAATGCTCAGAGCCAGACCACTCACTCTGGCCCCAACAGCTGAGGTGGATGCCTACCAAGAGTTTGTATATGTTCCCCAAACAGATTTATGCCTAGTTTTATTTATTGACCAGTTATTGAAATTATGTGATTTAATCAAGTACTATGTAAATTGATAAGATGTGAGAAAGGAAGTTATTTTAATGAATACTTTCTAAGGTTTCGATAAAGGTGAGCCACTAAAAATAATCACTGTTTGATTAGATGTGCTTAAAGCAAATAATAGAAGATTGGGAAGATCACTGAACAGTGAAAAGATCAGGTTACTTTGCAGGTGTCTTCAAGTTCCCATTCCACTCTGGAGAACTGCAAACATAGACAATGCATTATTAGTGTGGTCATGGGAAGCTTCAACAATTTTCTGGTTCTTCATCTGAAAAGTATTGAATGGATATGCATTTGCATGTTTTAAGTTACAATGCAGTGCTTAAGATTAAGTACGTGACATTTTTTTCTGACTCCAACTTTTTTGACCACATGGAATAAGATGTCTCTTAATGCTAAATAAAGAACAAATATCCCTTGGTTCGCACTTTGGAAGTTGTGTTTAAATAACTGGTCTTTGGACATAACATCTATTTTTGTTAAAATTTGACTTTCTGCTGGCCTACTTTTCTTTCAGGTTCAGTATAAAGCAGAGATTTTTTTTTTCTTATGCTTCCCTGGAACACAATGCAGTCTCTTAGCTTTTTGACTAAGTTCAGGCCGAGAAATCCTCAGTGACAGGTGGTCTCCAAAACCACAACAGTCAGTATCAAAATAGCCAGACAAGACAATAGTAGTCAAGGAAGATTCCCCCACAAGCCCCTCCCTCCCCACACCACTAACATGAACCATAACCCCACACCTCCTCTCTCTTGCAGCTCAATCCCTGGAAAGTTGGAAAACAAGGTTAGCATGCTAAGAAAGGAGGAGCAGAACTAGGCAGGAAGGCCCAAAACTGGAAGAGCCAACAAGTTACTGCCTCCTTCTCCCACTGCAGGCTGCTGGCTAGAAGCCTGCACTAAAGGACAAGTCTCAACTTTTAGTCCACGTCAGAGATTTCTACATAGGACCAGGCATTTAAGACTGAGCTTGTGTTTCAACTTAAAGTGATTATATGATTTTTTAAATCACCTACATTTTTTTAAAAAAAAGGTCCTGGAACCAGCATTTTGGTCCAAGAGCAAAGAAAAAACCGAGTTCAGCTTCCAATGTAATGACACAGTGGAGTCATTATACCATCACCTCCCACAGGTCATTGCTACCCAATGTGACAGTGACACATCAAGACTACGTCTACTAGAGGGGCATCTGGGTGGTTCAGTTAGCTAAGCGTTCAACTCTTGGTTTCTGCCCAGATCATGATCTCAGGGTCCTGGGATCGAGCCCTGTGTGGGGAGTCCACTTGAGGATTCTCTCTCTCCCTCTACCTCAGGCCCTCCCCACTACTCTCTCAATTAAAAAAGAAAAGAAAAAAAGACTATATTTACCAGAAATTGTCTCAGATTTCTCATCTTTGAGTAGCACTTCAGATTTCATGAGTTTATCCCATGGGTTCTTTCAGTAGATTTTAGAGGCGAGCCTATTCCCATACCACCACCTTGTCCAGGGGCACCCACCTCTAATCAGAAATATGACTTTAAATCTAGAAAATAGTGTGAAAAGTTACAACTTAGTTTCCTCAAGACATGTTATGGCATTCTGAATTGTTTTCAAATGTTTCTTGAAATTCTTTTAGAAAAGTTGAGGTGCCTAGTTGCTCAATTAAGTGCCTGACTCTGGATTTCAGCTCAGGTCATGATCTCAGTGTTGTGAGAGATCAAGCCTGGGCAGCCTCAGTGACACAGCGGTTTAGCGCCGCCTGCAGCCCAGGGCGTGATCCTGGAGACCCTGGATCGTCCCACGTTGGGCTCTCTGCATGGAGCCTGCTTCTCTCTCTATTTCTCTCTCTTTGCATCTCTATGAATAAATAAATAAAAATCTTATTAAAAAAAAAAAAGAGAGATCAAGCCTGGACTAAGGTGGCAGGGGAGGGGGGCCTCCATGCTCAGTGGGGAGTCTACTTGAGATTCTGTCCCTCTGCCCCTCCTATTGCCCCTCCCCTTCCCTCTCTAAAAAAATAAAAAATAAAAAATAAAATATTTAGCAGTAGTTTGAATTTAACCAATTTTCTATTTTTATTTTTTTTAAGATTTTATTTATTTATTAAAGACAGAGAGAGAGGGATCCCTGGGTGGCGCAGCGGTTTGGCGCCTGCCTTTGGCCCAGGGCACAATCCTGGAGACCCAGGATCGAATCCCACATCGGGCTCCCGGTTCATGGAGCCTGCTTCTCCCTCTGCCTGTGTCTCTGCCTCTCTCTCTCTGTCCGTGACTATCATAAAAAAAAAAAAAAAAAAAAAAATTAAAAAAAAAAAAAGATAGAGAGAGAGAGAGGACACAAGCAAGGGGGGAGTGGCAGAAGGAGAGGGAGAGGCAAGCTTCCCACTGAGCAGGGAGCCCAATGCAGAGTTTGATCCTAGGACCCCAGGATCATGACCTGAGCTGAAGGCAGACGTTAGACACCCAGGCACCCCTAATTTTTTCTATTTTAATTTTCTTCTATGCACTATTCAGTGTTCATCATAGTAAGTGTACTTTTAATTTCTTCTCTTACCCATGCCCCACCTCAGCTGTGGTAATTTCTTCTCTGGCATCAAAGGAAAATACAACAGTATTTAACTTAATTTTAAATATTTGATATAACAATTTCTTAGTATGTCAACTGCTATATTACTTCTGAGGTTACTGCTGTGCCTCCTAATAACTGTCATTGTCAGTGAATGTATATGTGTGTCCTTATTATTGCAAGTGTCAAATCTTGTAATACTTGATGGTATTGGGTATTGGGAAGGTTCATTTTAATAATGAATTTTATGTATAAAAGTCATTTTTTAACAATTTTATTTATCTGAGAGAGAGAGAGCATGACCAGGGATGGGCAGAGGGAGAGGGAGAAGAAGACTCCCCACCCAGCATGGTGTCCTACATGGTGCTCCATCCCAGGACCCTCAGATCATGAACAAAGGTCATGAGCCAAAGTCAAACACTTAACCGACTGAACCACCCAAGCACCCCTGTGCAAAAGTAATTATTAAGAACACCTTAAAAAAAAACCTAAAAAGCTAAATACATTTGAAGATAGTTTAAAGTTAATGAGAATGTTAAATATTATGTAGATAACTTTAGGAAGACCATGATATTCTTTTGAGTCAATAAATACTTATAAGGATTTGAATGATATTAAGCAGAAAAGATGTATTCAGCTCTTTTAAAGTTTTTGTGAGGGCACCTGGGTGGCTCAGTGGTTGAGCATTTACCTTTGGTTCAGGTCATGATTCCGGGGTCCTGGGATTGAATCCCATATCAGGGTCCCCACGGGGAGTCTGCTTCTCCTTCTGCCTTTGTCTCTGCCTCTCTCTCTGTCTCTCATGAATAAATGAATAAAATCTTAAAATTTGTAAAAAAGTTTTTGTGTAATGAATATACATTTATGCAACTGATAGAATTTCAGTGAACACAAAATCCAAGAAGATGTTTACTACATGCTATATTTATCTATTGAAAATCATCTGAACAGTGCGCCTTGATCCCATGAGTGATGTTGTCGCCCCAGTTGAATATGACAGTAACTGAAGCTGTTACACAATCTCTTGTCTAGCACAAGGCTAGGGATGGTCTAAATGACAACTAAGTGAGCACTTGTTTCCAGCTTTCCAAAGGCCAAGGCTGAAGCCACATATACAGGGGGTTTGGGAAAAATACCTAGGCCAAAGCCACACCACGGTTTATGCTTTAAAAATCTATTAAATAAGAGTGTCTGGGCAGCTTAGTCAGTTAAGTGTCTGGCTTTGATTCAGGTCATGATCTCAGGGTCCTGGGATCAAGCCCTGAGTTGGGCTCCCTGCTCAGTAGGGAGCCTGTTTCTCCCTCTTGCTCTGTTCTCTCTCTCTCAAGTAATTAAATAAAATCTTTAAAAACTTATTAAATATTTATTATCTTTATAATGCCTTATAGTAAGATTCCTATACAAAACAAGAACATTTATCTGCTGTGATTTATTCTGTATATTTTACTCATTCCCCATTTTCAATGTCTGAGGCCCACGAACATGTCCTGGCCCTTGCCAGTCCCTTCTTCTAGGGCCTGGATCCCCGTCTCTGCATCTGGGCTCCTGCTTGGGCTCCCACTTGGATTATAATGAGCAGTGCTGCTACAGCTCTAAGATCACCTTCTACCCGTAGGACCCTCACTGCTGAGCCCTGCTCAGAGAATGGACCTCTGGAAACATTTGTCTGCCTAAACACACCTATGTTTTCCGTGCCTTCTGGATATGGCCTTATACAGCTTGGTTGTCCTTTTTAAGAAAGACCCTGTGGCCACTGCAGCTGCTTTCAGACTGCCTCCTACCCAAATCTGCCCTCATTATCATCTGGCTGTTCCTCTCTCTGGGGCAGAAGCACTACTCAGACTTATTGGACAGTTTGGCTATATTAGGCACTTATTTTCTAAGGAATGAGAACCAAATCCCCTCCACTGTGCCTAAACTTTCTCCTAATGACAGGGGTCTTGTTCTTCAGCTCAAGGGTCTACAGGCATAAAAAAGGATGTCCCAAAGAGGGACCCTTACTTTTATAATATCAGGCTGAGGAGAGTAAACATAGTTTAAAGTCACATTCTCTGCAGTAGTTGTACCTTTACTTTGCCAAAGGTTTCTCTTTTGGCATATATTCCTGAGGGAAGCCTGTTGTGTATGTTTAAGGGAGTAATCAGCTTAACTTTATCTAAGTTGAGGCGCTCTCTCTCTCTCTCTCTCTCTCTCTCTCTCTCTCTCCTTTTTTAAAGATTTTATTTACTTATTTATTTGAGAGAGAGAGAGAGAGAGAGAGAGGGAGGGAGGGAGGGAGGGAGAGCGAGCAGGGAGGAGTAGTAGAAGGAGGAGAAGCAGGCTCCCCACTGAGCAGCAGGGAGCCAGACGTGGGGCTCTATCCCAGGAACCTGGGACCATGATTTGAGCCAAAGTTAGGTGCTTCACCGACTGAGCCACCCAGGTGCCCTAGGCTTTAGCTCTTCTTATCGGTACTGTTACTGAACCTCTCTGGGCCTCAGCCGTCTGCCAAAGGGGACTAATACAGGATCTCACTTCCCTGGAAGTCCGCTTGTGAGAACTAATGACACAATGTATGTAAAACATTCAGCTAAGTGCATCATTTTCCTTCTCCCTTTCTTTCTATAACTTTCCCAATATGCCTTTTCCTGTCCAGAAACCCAGGACCTCAGATACCCTGAATCCCTCAGGGTGTGACACATGTCATATAGAATTTTCCCTCCTCTGGAGGGATGAGCCCAGCTTTGTTCTGGAACATTGGGCTTCTCCAGACTGTGCACCACCTGCTGGGGAGTCAGCCTCTAAGAGTCTACGTTGACTTGGATTTGATCAAGGGCTTAGAGGCACAGCCTTTAGATTGTTTCCTTTTATTTCATCACAAGGTGGTGCTCTTTCCCAGACTACTATAAAGCACTTCCTGTGTTGCCATTTGTTGAAAAGGGTAACAAATAACTCTGGAGTGCCTGGGTTGTGAGATGCTCCTGGCCAGGTGTTGTCTCCCCAATGAACCACATCCTGGCTCACCCATGCTTTTGATCAGTAACCCGTGGGGTAGGGGTGGAGATGTTGGCTGGAGAGAGTGGTCACTGTCCCAAGATTTTCTCTCTTGCTGGGCTGCCTCTTCCCTGGTCCTTTGGTTATAGGGAGCAGGCTTTTTTGGGGGGAGAGAGGGCATGTTTTGTCTGTGCCTGTTGGTATTTCCAGATTGCTTGCTTCTGAGGTATAAGAAGCAAAAAGAAAGCCCACGGAATGCGGGGCAACCTTTGTGTTGTCCTCTGGTCCTTATGCCCCTAGGCAGTGTGCTTTTCTCGTGTTTGTTTTCATAGGTTAACGTGCAGGATTTTGTGTTGTGCTTCGTGAGAGAAACATGGAGTGGTATGTCTGCTCCATTATCCCAACAGTGGAAATCTCCCAGAATTGCTGTGTGGAAGATGGTTTTGATGAGTGGCAGAGGAGGCTGTTGGAGTTTTCCATGAGAAAAGATAAAGATCTGGCTGTGGCCAGTAGCCCTAAACACAGATGAGTGAGACAGAGAAAAGAGGTTAAAAAAGGCAGGAAAGAGCAATGAAAATAAATTATGTTGTTGCTAACAGATGTCTGTAGCAGGTGGTCAGCATGGTGACTGGGACAACCGCTTTTCTCTGGCAGAAGTACAGATTTTCAATGATCAGGAGTGAGTCAGGCACATGGTTTTTGGATGGACTGTCTCCTGTTCTTTAACTTGTGGGGAATAGAAGGCTGTCCTTTTTAAAAATTAGAAGAGGTGGGGCACCTGGGTGGCTCAGTGTTTGTGCGTCTGCCTTCAACCCAGAGTCCTGGGATCGAAGTTCTGCATCAGGCTCCCTATGGGAGCCTTAATCTTAAAAAATAATAATTTAAAAAAGAAGAGGTTTCATTTATTTAAGAGAGACACAGAGAGAGGCAGAGACAGGCAGAGGAAGAAGCAGGCTCCCTGCAGGGAGCCCCATGTGGGACTCATCCAGGAACTCTGGGACTCAACACTGAGCCACCCAGGTGTCCCTCTTCCCATTTTCTTTCTTTTCTTTTCTTTTCTTTTCTTTTCTTTTCTTTTCTTTTCTTTTCTTTTCTTTTTTTAAGATTTTGTTTATTTATTCATGAGAGACACACACAGAGAGAGGCCGAGACATAGACCGAAGGAGAGGCAGGCTCCTCGCTGGGGGCCCGATGTGGGACTCAATCCCGGAACTCCAGGATCACGCCCTGAGCCAAAGGCAGACACTCAGCTGCTGAGCCACCCAGGCGTCCCTCTTCCCATTTTCTTTAACTTGTTTATCATGTAAATACTCTCTTTCCTTAACCAGGTAAGTCAGAACGTGTTTGGTGATGTTTTAACAGGCACCCTGATGGACAGTGATTTAAAATATAAGTACAGGGCAGCCCCGGTGGCGTAGCAGTTTGGTGCCACATGCAGCCTGGGGTGTGATCCTGGAGACTTGGGATCAAGTCCCACATTGGGCTCCCTGCATGGAGCCGCTTCTCCCTCTGCCTGTGTCTCTGCCTCTCTCTCTCTCTGTGTGTCTATGAATAAATAAATAAAATCTTTAAAAAAATAAAATATAAGTACATTTCTATTTTCATAAAAAGCCCAACAGTTGACAGTACCTGGGTTCATCTGGAAGCTTAACAATGTCATCCAGGATCCAAGGACTTTTCACTCCCTACTCTGTATTCTCAGCAGGCTGGTCTTTCTTTTCTTTCTTTTCTTTCTTTCTTCTTTCTTTCTTCTTTCTTTCTTTCTTTCTTTCTTTCTTTCTTTCTTTCTTCTTTCTTTCTTCTTTCTTTCTTTCTTTCTTTCTTTCTTTTTTTAAAGATTTTGTTTGTTTATTCATGAGAGACACAGAGAGAGAGAGAGCAGACATAGGCAGAGGGAGAAGCAGGCCCCATGCAGGGAGCCTGACATGGGACTCTGATCCTGGATTCTGGGATCATGCCCTGAGCCAAAGGCAGATGCTCAACTGCTGAGCCACCCAGGCGTCCCTGGTCTCTGTTTTCCCATTTGATACTTCCTGATCAGGAGATGGTTCTTATAGGTGCAAGCATCACAATCACAGTCTCTCCCAGACTGTTAAGAGGAAGGGAGGGGGGGGGAAAGCACATCTCTCTTATCAGAAAGAAAAGCCTTTCTTTGTAGTCCCAGGAGATTTCCTCTGGTCCTGGGCAAAACTGGTCAATTGGCCAATTCTGCCCACTGGAAGACGAGGTGTCATGATTTGGGTCAAGAAGATCTTAATTCCTTAATCAGCTAAGGTTCTCATCAGGTGAATCCTGCCCATACGAGGTATTTGAAATATAGAGGGGGCACTTTCAGGTGTCACACAGAGAGATACTATTGGCGTTTAGTGGGTTTGTATTGGGATGCATAATGTTCTAAAATGCACAGAATACTTTTACACACACACACACAAATTCATTCTACCCAGAATATCAGTAGCACTCCTGTTAAGAAACATTGGCTCATACTGGCCATAATTCATTCCCTGGGCTGAAGATATTATGACTCAAACAACCATCAGGAAACCATCAGCAAGAAGAGGAACATGGCTCCCAGCAGTGTGTGCCATGGTACCCTGGTGGAAGCTGGAAGGAGTACAGTGATGCTTAGTCATGTTGGCACACTGAATCCTTTTCAGAAAGCAGTTATTTGCACTGAATGGTAACAAGGACAGAGATCATGATAGGGAAATTATCTTGGTCTGCCTTTTTTAAATTTTATTTTAATTTATTTTATTTTATAATAAAGGGATTTTCCAGGAACTAGACAAGCCTGTTTCCAAGAACAAGTGATTCTAAGTTCCCCACACCTCTATTATCTCTGCTCCCTGCCCCCACCAAGGATTCAGAATGATTGAAACTTCACTGTATAGCCACTGTTAAGGGATAAAATTTCATTTGTTCTTAGTACAGTGTGACAGGTATTTAATCAATGTTTCATGGGTATATAACAAATACACTGATTCAAAACAGTACAAGAAGGGGCACCTGGGTGGCTTAGTCGGTTAAGCATATGCCTTCGCTCAGGTCATGATCCCGGAGTCCTGGGATTGAGCCCTGCATTGGGCTCCCTGCTCAGTGGGGAGTC